>NC_069499.1:815604820-815958570 GCF_027579735.1 Bombina bombina | reverse complement strand
GAGACCCTAAAACAGCCACACAATGCAAACTTTCAAATCCAAACAAACTGAAAAAAAAAAAGTTGCACAGGAATATGTAATCACCCTAGACATAAACAAAACACGGAAGGGAACTGCACTCTCATACCGGACCGGGTACATATCCTATGACCCTGCAACATGCTCAGCCCTGGGTGCCACTGGCACTCACAGGAAGCTATGCTGTCCCCAGAGCCACAAGCAGTTAACCCCAGACAGGTCTGGGTGCAAGAACCATAGGAAAAGTTACAAAACAAATTAATACAACACACAGAGAAAACCCAACACTCACTTACAAGCTCTCAGCTAAGATTCAAAAGCAAAAATGGAAAGGTTAGTCACCGCATCTGGCCAAATGGGACAAGCTCAGGTACCACGTCAAGGTCCTTTCCAATACCTGAGACCCTAAAACAGCCACACAATGCAAGCTTTCAATTCCAAACAAACTGAAAACAAAAAAGGGTGCACAGGAATATGTAATCACCCTAGACATATACAAAACACGGAAGGAAACTGCACTCTCATACCGGACCGGGTACACATCTTATGACCCTGCAACATGCTCAGCCCTGGGTGCCACTGGCACTCACTGGAAGCTGTGCTGTCCCCAGAGCCACAAGCAGTTAACCCCAGACAGGTCTGGGTGCAAGAACCATAGGGAAAATTACAAAACAAATTAATACATCACACAGAGAAAACCCAGCACTCACTTACAAGCTCTCAGCTAAGATTTAAAAGCAAAAATGGAAAGGTTAGTCACCGCATCTGGCCAAATGGGACAAGCTCAGGTATCACGTCAAGGTCCTTTCCAATACCTGAGACCCTAAAACAGCCACACAATGCAAGCTTTCAAATCCAAACAAACTGAACACAAAAAAAGGGTGCACAGGAATATGTAATCACCCTAGACATATACAAAACACGGAAGGGAACTGCACTCTCATACCGGACCGGGTACACATCCTATGACCCTGCAACATGCTCAGCCCTGGGTACCACTGGCACTCGCAGGAAGCTGTGCTGTCCCCAGAGCCACAAGCAATTAACCCCAGACAGGTCTGGGTGCAAGAACCATAGGGAAAATTACAAAACAAATTAATACAACACACAGAGAAAACCCAGCACTCACTTACAAGCTCTCAGCTAAGATTTAAAAGCAAAAATGGAAAGGTTAGTCACCGCATCTGGGCAAATGGGACAAGCTCAGGTACCACGTCAAGGTCCTTTGCAATACCTGAGACCCTAAAACAGCCACACAATGCAAGCTTTCAAATTCAAACAAACTGAAAACAAAAAAAGGGTGCACAGGAATATGTAATCACCCTAGACATATACAAAACACGGAAGGGAACTGCACTCTCATACCGGACCGGGTACACATCCTATGACCCTGCAACATGCTCAGCCCTGGGTCCCACTGGCACTCACAGGAAGCAGTGCTGTCCCCAGAGCCACAAGCAGTTAACCCCAGACAGGTCTGGGTGCGAGAACCATAGCGAAAATTACAAAACAAATTAATACAACACACAGAGAAAACCCAGCACTCACTTACAAGCTCTCAGCTAAGATTTAAAAGCAAAAATGGAAAGGTTAGTCACCGCATCTGGCCAAATGGGACAAGCTCAGGTACCACGTCAAGGTCCTTTCCAATACCTGAGACCCTAAAACAGCCACACAATGCAATCTTTCAAATCCAAACAAACTGAACACAAAAAAAGGGTGCACAGGAATATGTAATCACCCTATACATATACAAAACACGGAAGGGAACTGCACTCTCATACCGGACCGGGTACACATCCTATAACCCTGCAACATGCTCAGCCCTGGGTGCCACTGGCACTCACAGGAAGCTGTGCTGTCCCCAGGGCCACAAGCAGTTAACCCCAGACAGGTCTGGGTGCAAGAACCATAGGGAAAATTACAACACACAGAGAAAACCCAGCACTCACTTACAAGCTCTCAGCTAAGATTTAAAAGCAAAAATGGAAAGGTTAGTCACCGCATCTGGCCAAATGGGACAAGCTCAGGTACCACGTCAAGGTCCTTTCCAATACCTGAGACCCTAAAACAGCCACACAATGCAAGCTTTCAAATCCAAACAAACTGAAAACAAAAAAAGGGTGCACAGGAATATGTAATCACCCTAGACATATACAAAACACGGAAGGAAACTGCACTCTCATACCGGACCGGGTACACATCCTATGACCCTGCAACATGCTCAGCCCTGGGTGCCACTGGCACTCACAGGAAGCTGTGCTGTCCCCAGAGC
Organism: Bombina bombina; assembly: GCF_027579735.1. Lineage (NCBI taxonomy): Eukaryota > Metazoa > Chordata > Amphibia > Anura > Bombinatoridae > Bombina > Bombina bombina. The sequence goes on along the minus strand of NC_069499.1, from coordinate 815,956,277 downwards.
CACAAGCAGTTAACCCCAGATAGGTCTGGGTGCAAGAACCATAGGGAAAATTACAAAACAAATTAATACAAAACACAGAGAAAACCCAGCACTCACTTACAAGCTCTCAGCTAAGATTTAAAAGCAAAAATGGAAAGGTTAGTCACCGCATCTGGCCAAATGGAACAAGCTCAGGTACCACGTCAAGGTCCTTTCCAATACCTGAGACCCTAAAACAGCCACACAATGCAAGCTTTCAAATCCAAACAAGCTGAGAGCTTGTAAGTGAGTGCTGGGTTTTCTCTGTGTGTTGTATTAATTTGTTTTGTAATTTTCCCTATGGTTCTTGCACCCAGACCTGTCTGGGGTTAACTGCTTGTGGCTCTGGGGACAGCACAGCTTCCTGTGAGTGCCAGTGGCATCCAGGGCTCAGCATGTTGCAGGGTCATAGGATGTGTACCCGGTCCGGTATGAGAGTGCAGTTCCCTTCCGTGTTTTGTATATGTCTAGGGTGATTACATATTCCTGTGCACCCTTTTTTTGTTTTCAGTTTGTTTGGATTTGAAAGTTTGCATTGTGTGGCTGTTTTAGGGTCTCAGGTATTGGAAAGGACCTTGACGTGGTACCTGAGCTTGTCCCATTTGGCCAGATGCGGTGACTAACCTTTCCATTTTTGCTTTTAAATCTTAGCTGAGAGCTTGTAAGTGAGTGCTGGGTTTTCTCTGTGTGTTGTATTAATTTGTTTTGTAATTTTCCCTATGGTTCTTGCACCCAGACCTGTCTGGGGTTAACTGCTTGTGGCTCTGGGGACAGCACAGCTTCCTGTGAGTGCCAGTGGCACCCAGGGCTGAGCATGTTGCAGGGTCATAGGATGTGTACCCGGTCCGGTATGAGAGTGCAGTTCCCTTCCGTGTTTTGTATATGTCTAGGGTGATTACATATTCCTGTGCAACCTTTTTTTGTTTTCAGTTTGTTTGGATTTAAAAGCTTGCATTGTGTGGCTGTTTTAGGGTCTCAGGTATTGGAAAGGACCTTGACGTGGTACCTGAGCTTGTCCCATTTGGCCAGATGCGGTGACTAACCTTTCCATTATTGCTTTTAAATCTTAGCTGAGAGCTTGTAAGTGAGTGCTGGGTTTTCTCTGTGTGTTGTATTAATTTGTTTTGTAATTTTCCCTATGGTTCTTGCACCCAGACCTGTCTGGGCTTAACTGCTTGTGGCTCTGGGGACAGCACAGCTTCCTGTAAGTGCCAATGGCACCCAGGGCTGAGCATGTTGCAGGGTCATTGGATGTGTACCCAGTCCGGTATGAGAGTGCAGTTCCCTTCCGTGTTTTGTATATGTCTAGGGTGATTACATATTCCTGTGCACCCTTTTTTTGTTTTCAGTTTGTTTGGATTTGAAAGCTTGCATTGTGTGGCTGTTTTAGGGTCTCAGGTATTGGAAAGGACCTTGACGTGGTACCTGAGCTTGTCCCATTTGGCCAGATGCGGTGACTAACCTTTCCATTTTTGCTTTTAAATCTTAGCTGAGAGCTTGTAAGTGAGTGCTGGGTTTTCTCTGTGTGTTGTATTAATTTGTTTTGTAATTTTCCCTATGATTCTTGCACCCAGACCTGTCTGGGGTTAACTGCTTGTGGCTCTGGGGACAGCACAGCTTCCTGTGAGTGCCAGTGGCACCCAGGGCTGAGCATGTTGCAGGGTCATAGGATGTGTACCCGGTCCGGTATGAGAGTGCAGTTCCCTTCCGTGTTTTGTATATGTCTAGGGTGATTACATATTCATGTGCACCCTTTTTTTGTTTTCAGTTTGTTTGGATTTGAATGCTTGCATTGTGTGGCTGTTTTAGGGTCTCAGGTATTGGAAAGGACCTTGACGTGGTACCTGAGCTTGTCCCATTTGGCCAGATGCGGTTTCTAACCTTTCCATTTTTGCTTTTAAATCTTAGCTGAGAGCTTGTAAGTGAGAAGTGAGTGCTGGGTTTTCTCTGTGTGTTGTATGTATGTATATATATAAAGAGCGTTAAATCTTAAAGGGCCATAATACCCAAATGTTTAAACACTTGAAAGTGATGCAGCATAGCTGTAAAAAGCTGACTAGAAAATATCACCTGAACATCTCTATGTAAAAAAGAAAGATATTATACCTCACAAGTTTCTCAGTAGCCACATCCCATTGTAAAGGACTTCTAAGCAGCATATCAGTATGTCTGTCCCGGGACAGCAGAAGGAGCGAGCTTTCATGCACACTCATCTTATTTCCCTATTCAGTGTAAGGAAGTTTACAATGAAATCTCATGAGAGTTAAGTGAAATCTCATGAGGTCACAGTAAAAGAGTTCATGATCTCAGCACTGTTGATGCTGATTGGCTGCTGTTCATTTCTTCATTTTTTATTTTTTTTTAACCTGTAGCTAGCCTGCAGCTATGTATAACTTTTTACACAGAACTTAATCTGCTGAGCTGAGGAAATTGTGAGGTAAAATATTTTCCTTTTTTTACATAGAGATGCTCAGGTGATATTTTCCTGTCAGCTTTTTACAGTTATACTGCATCAGTTTCAAGTGATTTAGCATATAAGTATTATGTCCCTTTAAGCCTACATATAATATTGGTGTTTATATTCACATATAACCGCCGTAGCGTAATAAATATGTCAAAGAATATGCAGATCTACCTTGTAATATAGATCTATAAATACAGACAGGAACCACTAATCATGAAATGTGGCAAATCTATAAATAAGTGTAACAGATACTTAGATGTATACGACCTTAGTAATATCATAGAGGTTCACAAAACAGGAGTGAATCCATTCCAAACAGTAAATCGTACAGAGTGGCTCCTGCTCCAAGGAAACTGGGAACACTGTGGCTCAAAACCCAAGAGCTAAAAACATAGGAGACAAACAAGGAAACAGAGTGCATGCCACTCTAAGGGTAAAACTGAGATTTAATATAGCAAACATGCGCATAATTAAAATACACGTACAATGTGTACAGTAAAAACGGACAATGGATATATCTAATGTATATCACCATATCCTGCTTGAGCTGTGGGTGGTGGAGAGAGAGAGTTCCGTCCCATCCCTTGTAAAGTTCCAAGCACTTCCGGATCGTTGATTGGAAACAAGAGGTGGAAGTTGCTGCACACCAACCTGGCTTCCGAAGGAATGTAGAGAGGATTGACTGGCTGTTTTTTCTCTACGCGTTTCATCGGGATCCGACCCGACTTTCTCAAGAGATTCAACAGTCTGAGTTTATTGTCGAATATACGGGCTTTAAAAGCAGTAAGTGTCTATAATTTGTCAATATTGAAACAGTAACACACCCAAGCTCAGGGGGATGCCCTCATAATGCAGCAGGGAGCTCTCTACACACTCACAGAGAGTCAAACTTGCAACAAGCTATAAACATCATTAAAGGAACATGGAACCCAATTTTTTTTTCATGATTCAGATAGAGAATACAATTTAAAAAAAAAAAGTGTCCAATGTACTTCTATTATCAAATTTGCTTTGTTCGCATGTTATTCTTTGTTGAAGACATATATATTACATTGTTGCAAAATTGCTGCAATATTGTGCTACAGGCACGTGCACACTCCTGAGCTTACACCCCTGCTTTTCAACAAAGGATGACAAGAAAGCAAAGAAAATTTGATAATAGAAGTAAATTGGAAAGTTGTTTAAAAATGTGTGCTCTATATGAATCATTAAAGACATATTTTGGGTTTTATGTCTTTTTAACTATTTCATTACTGATAGCCAATGGATTGCTTTAATTAAAGGCCTAGTATTTAAACATGTTTGAAAAGTATTACCAAAAAATTTAATGTCTGAACTATTTCAAGTTTTTTTGTTTTTTTTAATACTGTTTTGAACCATTGAGTAGCCTATATTAACATATATAGTGCTCCATTTATGATGCTGAGGATGCAGCTTTGGAGCCCGAGCGTTTCAGACTTGTACAAATGGGCCTGAAATGCTAGTTAAGTAGCTGTATTTTAAAGACAACAGCTACTGAGCCTCTTTGCATTTGCAAGGCTTGCAGGGTTAATCCGGGTTGGGATGATTGACAACCCCTACTCTTGCACATTAGTTGCACTAGAGTAGGGGGCAGGGCTGCACAAGCAATTGCTTGTGCAATTTTTAATGTGGGCAGTGGATGTTGCCCGCTCATCACTTTACTGAACAGACGAGGTTCCAGAGAGCGAACCTTGTCCATACAGCATTTAATAAAGGCCTAAAGACACATGGTTTTTATTTATCACAGTTTTCTGTACACATATTTTTTTGATTTGTGTTCATTATCAGTTCACTAAAATTGCATTTTTTATTTATAAATGTTTGAATTATTTATTTTATTCTCTCTTAAGGTGGCTCTAATGCAATTGATTGCGCAATGATAACTCATAGCCATACTGTGCCAAGAAGGTTCTTGGATGAGAACTTTGTCCATCCAAAGTTTGACACATGGGGGCCGATTTATCAAGTGTCTGGCGGACATGATCCACTGTAGCGAATCATGTCTGCCAGACATCGATAAATGCCAACAGCATAAGCTGTCTGCATTTATCATTGCACAAGCAGTTCTGGTGAACTGCTTGTGCAATGCCGCCCACTGCAGATTTGCGGACAAATGGCCGCTAGCAGGGGATGTCAATCAGCCCGATCGTATGAGATCGGACGGATTGATGTCCGCAGTCTCAGAGGAGGCGGACGAGTTAAGGAACAGCAATCTTAAGAACGCTATTTCTTAACTCCTGTTTCCGGTGAGCTTGAAGACTTGCACGGAAACAGGGATATATGGCCCCATTCGGGCCATGATAAATCGGACCCATGGGGGGCATAATTGAATTAAGTGCCCCAATTCATGGTATCTCACACAGAAAATGAGAACTGCTAACAACGTTGAAATAAATAATTGCACCAACAAACCTAGGTAACATGGTAGCAAAACTGATTATGTAAATGTTTGCAACTGATTAAAGGACCATTAAATGCAGTAAAATCACATACTTAGCAAGTGCATGATAAAACAACAATGCAATAGCACTTACTCTGTAGTTTTTTTTTCTAACAAATTTCAAAATATATTTATATTTGATGGCCCCTTGCATCATGTGACAGCCATAAGTCACTCACAGTCTCATATATATCATATATATATAATCGACCATATACCCCCTTTGGATCGGGGTGGCGACCGGAATAAGCAACTCCTGAGACGAGAGGCCCAGTGGATGTTCAGATTAGGCACAATACAACCAGGTGGCCTGAACACCATGCCGGACTTTAAGAGCATTATGTGATCAACAACTGGGGTGCCACATACTTGGGGTATGCCAGGTGGACACTGTGGCTCTGTTTTGGCACACACTTCATTTTCCCCTAGTTGTAGGGGCAAGTGTTGTGCGCCTAACGGCATAGTTTAGGGGGGACATCCGTCTCCACCTTCTCTGTGGAAGCCTGGTCCGCCGTGAGCCATTACCCAGTGCTTTAACATGCACCACCAGCCTTAAAAACGGACACTAAAAAGTCACATCCACTTGGATAATTCCCAGAGGTGGATAGTATCTATATGAGCTATATATGTCCATGATCCTTACCTTTATTACCTTCTCTCATATATCCCTGTTTTACAATTATACTTGAGGCTAGAATTCTGAAATAAGGTTACAGATATTCACACTTTGGCCGTTGTAAGCCATAACCCTCTAATGGCCAAAATTTGATTCAATTGTAAATTGTGCCCTAACGAAAAAGCAGCCCAATAGCACAGCCCTATAATATTATTGTATATATATTCATTCTTCTATATACTGCTCTAAATTTGATACCCATTTGCTTACGAATTCAGTGTAGCATTATACATGTTTAACGCCACTTTGCTGTAATATACTGGAGATACATTGTAAGTCATAGCATTCACATTTGCAACATTATATTTGTAACTTGCCATTCCAATCAATTGTACTGTCATATGGTTCAATTTTTATTTTTTAACTATTTAATTTTTAAATTTAGTATTCTTTTTGTATATACAATATGATTGCATATAATTTAGTACACGCTACTTTTGGCACTATGAAAATTGTTGTTTCATCCAGCTGGCATACTATTGTAAATTATGGCACCTTTTGGCAATCAGAATTGTTTATGATTACCATAGTTACTGTTTCTATGCCGACCGGATGTAGCAACGTTTGACAATGTATATCTATCACAATTTTCTTGGCACTTACTATAATGTGACACACTTTTGCTATATTAAGTTCCCCAAATTAGTATGTCACATTAATACGTTTGAAATTGTAGAGTACACTACTTTATCATTGATTTTACGTTTTGTCTATTGAATCCGTAAACCGGAAGTGGGGTAATACAACTTCCGGTTTCGGATAGCACTGTGGAACGCAATATGCGTTCCAAACTCGAAAAATTGGTGCACTTTTCCTTTGGAGAAACACACAGGTTGATATGATGTAATTGATATGTAACACTATAAATGAGTTGAATTTTGTTTGTTTTGCATGCTGATGAAGGGGTTGTGAACCCCGAAAACGTTCCATTAAATTGTTTTTTTGTGGAAAAGTCCTGAGAGTGCATTCTTTTGCTTTCTATTTCATGGTATATCATTGCACCCAGGCGAGTTGGCTACTGGTGGGCTGAACTGGAAATTGCTTACTACTTATTTTCTGACCAGTGAACCCCCTTTTTTTTAACCTCATTTATTTACATCTCCAGCGCTCCTATAATTGGACTGCACAATTCTTTCTGTGCTGACAGTACAGAGTGTATTTGGATTTTTGGCTGCAGTATATTAACTCCTTTTCATATCCTTTTCACCGGTACACCGCTACATGCTCCCCTCCAGCATGACATCACAACCCAGAACAGAAGATAACAACATTCCAGATTCCAACACTCAGGTGGAAGACCTGACTTGCCAGGCCATGGCAGCACAGACAGGCACTGCATCTTACACCCCTGATGATGCCGACCGGATTCTGTTTGCACCCATCTCCAAAACAATTGGTGAGACCCCAGTTAATTTATATTACTCTTTACTCAAATTAAAAAAAAGAGAGGTTGATTTAGCGTTACATGGCAGCTATCTGTCCGATTATTATAGAACAGGACACATCCCCCGTGGATTTAGAGTCCACAATGTGCCCACTATTGGGCGTGATAACCCAGATTTCAGAAAAAAATGGTGCTATATTTTAAATAAGTGCTCTTTAGACCTAATATTATTGGTTATTGAAGAGGTCACTGCAATCCTTAGTAAAGTTAGAACTGAAATACAAACATTTGAATCTTTACATAGTATCACACTCACTAATGACACCCAAGAGAACTGGTTATCAAAAATTAAATTACAAATTGACAAATACCAGAGTGATTTAATCACATTTAAAAACAAAAAAACTGGAGACTGTCAATAGTGATTACACGCAGGGAAAAGTGTACAAATGGCTGACCAACACGCAGGGGAATCAGACCAGGAGGAGACACAGAACCAGACGGGTTCACTTTGACACGGTAGATACGAGTGGTGATGATTCCACTGATACTGATAGGAACCCCTCTGGCACTGCGTTTACTCCACCTGGTCAACACAGGCATCAGGATAAATTTTCCTCACATGAACCCAGATCACACTCAACCCCCAATCCTTTTTTAGGGGTAACAACACGGTCTCGGGGAGGGGGAGGCATTACAGACCCCATATCAGGCGGGCGGGGTATCAGACACAGACCCCCCAGACGACCGCGACAGAGGACATAATTGTCAATTTGAGCGCACATGCCTTGACTGATAATGAACGTAAAGTTCTTAATAAAGGCCTATCTTTTGTGCCGAGCACTTTAATCTCTGAATTTGACCTTAAACTAGACCTTTACAAACTAAACAGATCTCTTAAGATTAAAGAATTCTTTCAAAACAAGGATTCGTCTGTACAGAAGTCCCATATTGAACTTAAATGTAATGTACCCAGCTCTTTTGAACCCAGCAATAGCAGTCCAAGCACTAAAACATTTTTGAGGTTGATAACATAGGACTTGGACACAGAAAGAAAAGATGCATTATGGAAACATAATCTCTCAAGAGATGAATTGAAGGCTATTAAAACTCTCCAGAATGACTCCTCTATAGTCATAAGGCCCGCCGATAAAGGCGGGGCCATTGTTCTTTTAGATTACAGTGATTATAGAGAGGACATCCTGAAGCAATTATCAGACACCCAGACATATAAATTGTTATCTTCTGACCCTACTATACCATTTAAAATACAACTTGACAAATTGATCGAATTGGGATTTGAACAAGGGTACATAACCGAGCACATTCGTGACTTTTGCATCACCACATACCCTAAGATACCCATCTTATATTCAATCCCCAAAATTCATAAAACATTAGACCACCCACCGGGCCGTCCTATTGTGTCAGCCAGGGAGTCACTCACCCAACCTATAGCACAATATGTGGACGTACTCTTACAGCCAGTGGTGAAGGCAACACGGTCTTACGTTATGGATACGAATGATTTCATTCGTAAAATACGGACTGTTGACATCCAGCCAGATGATTTACTCGTCACTCTGGATGTCAACAGTCTGTACACCATTATACCACATCTTGACGGACTTAAAGCTATACAAGAGCACCTCACGGGTAACCCCCTTTATGAGGGTCCCCCAGTAGGATTCTTACTGTCCCTCATTGAATTCTGCCTGTTCAAAAACTATTTTCGGTTCGAAAACAGTTTTTACTTGCAAACTGCTGGCACAGCCATGGGTTCCTCCATGGCCCCCTCGTACGCCAACATTTATATGTCACAATTTGAAAACATGTACCTGTGGAACATGCCAAATATATCTATTATCTGTTATTACAGATACATAGATGACATTTTTTTGGTGTGGTGAGGGGGCCTGGAGGAACTCCACAAATGGTTTGATGTGTTTAATAACACGACTAACAACGTCAAGTTTAAGATGGCAGCTGACACTTCATCCATTCATTTCTTGGACTTGACAGTTTTCAAGGATTCTAACAATTTAGGAACCACATTGTATCATAAACCCACCGACCGCAACTCTATATTAAGGGCAGATAGTTGCCATCCCCCAGCCCTATTAAAGGGCATTGTAAAATCACAATGCATAAGAACAATGCGCAACAATTCGAATCCTATAACGGGGGTCTCCCAATTGAAAGGAGTGGGTGAGAAGTTCCAGAACAGGGGCTACAAGATCCCGATAATACATGATGCTATGGAATCTGTTTCAAGGCTAACACAGACAGAATTAATCATACCCAAACCCAAAAGGGACGCTAGTAACAAGCTCATTATGTCCACCACTTTTACTCTAGTGACAAAAAATATTGGCCAAATTCTCCGACAACACTGGCCAATTATGTCTTCTGACCCAAAACTCACATTTACCCATAACCTACGACCTATGGTTGGGTTTAAGAGGGGAACTAATCTCAAAGACCTTCTGGTGAAAACGGACCCCAAACAGTGTTATTCAACTGGGATGAAAAGGAATATAAGGGGCTCCTATCGCTGCTTGGGCTGCACAACGTGTAATGGCCTAGTGGGTACCAAAGTCTTCCATCACCCACACACCAATCAAACATTCTCTATCCGGCACTCCATAACGTGTACCACCACTCACGTTATATATTTATTGTTTTGTCCATGTTCCTGTTTCTACATAGGGAAGACCTCTGGCACACTCCGTGAGCGTATGGCCAATCATCGCCACGCCATAAGGACAGCACTTAAAAACGGCGATTCCGAACAGCCAGTAGCGCGACACTGCGCTAACAAGGGACACTCAGTATCTTCCATCCGCTATATTCTAATCGACCATATACCCCCTTTGGATCGGGGTGGCGACCGGAATAAGCAACTCCTGAGACGAGAGGCCCAGTGGATGTTCAGATTAGGCACAATACAACCAGGTGGCCTGAACACCATGCCGGACTTTAAGAGCATTATGTGATCAACAACTGGGGTGCCACATACTTTTGGTATGCCAGGTGGACACTGTGGCTCCGTTTTGGCACACACTTCATTTTTCCCTAGTTGTAGGGGCAAGTGTTGTGCGCCTAACGGCATAGTTTAGGGGGGACATCCGTCTCCACCTTCTCTGTGGAAGCCTGGTCCGCCGTGAGCCATTACCCAGTGCTTTAACATGCACCACCAGCCTTAAAAACGGACACAAAAAGTCACATCCACTTGGATAATTCCCAGAGGTGGATAGTATCTATATGAGCTATATATGTCCATGATCCTTACCTTTATTACCTTCTCTCATATATCCCTGTTTTACAATTATACTTGAGGCTAGAATTCTGAAATAAGGTTACAGATATTCACACTTTGGCCGTTGTAAGCCATAACCCTCTAATGGCCAAAATTTGATTCAATTGTAAATTGTGCCCTAACGAAAAAGCAGCCCAATAGCACAGCCCTATAATATTATTGTATATATATTCATTCTTCTATATACTGCTCTAAATTTGATACCCATTTGCTTACGAATTCAGTGTAGCATTATACATGTTTAACGCCACTTTGCTGTAATATACTGGAGATACATTGTAAGTCATAGCATTCACATTTGCAACATTATATTTGTAACTTGCCATTCCAATCAATTGTACTGTCATATGGTTCAATTTTTATTTTTATTTTTTAACTATTTAATTTTTAAATTTAGTATTCTTTTTGTATATACAATATGATTGCATATAATTTAGTACACGCTACTTTTGGCACTATGAAAATTGTTGTTTCATCCAGCTGGCATACTATTGTAAATTATGGCACCTTTTGGCAATCAGAATTGTTTATGATTACCATAGTTACTGTTTCTATGCCGACCGGATGTAGCAACGTTTGACAATGTATATCTATCACAAATTTCTTGGCACTTACTATAATGTGACACACTTTTGCTATATTAAGTTCCCCAAATTAGTATGTCACATTAATACGTTTGAAATTGTAGAGTACACTACTTTATCATTGATTTTACGTTTTGTCTATTGAATCCGTAAACCGGAAGTGAGGTAATACAACTTCCGGTTTCGGATAGCACTGTGGAACGCAATATGCGTTCCAAACTCGAAAAATTGGCGCACTTTTCCTTTGGAGAAACACACAGGTTGATATGATGTAATTGATATGTAACACTATAAATGAGTTGAATTTTGTTTGTTTTGCATGCTGATGAAGGGGTTGTGAACCCCGAAAACGTTCCATTAAATTGTTTTTTTGTGGAAAAGTCCTGAGAGTGCATTCTTTTGCTTTCTATTTCATGGTATATCATTGCACCCAGGCGAGTTGGCTACTGGTGGGCTGAACTGGAAATTGCTTACTACTATATATATATATATATATATATATATATATATATATATATATATATATATATATATTTATATACACTGTGAATGTTTGCACATGCTCAGTAGTAGCTGGTGCATCAAAAAGTCTGTATATAAAGCTCCAAGATAATCAAACTTGAGGCTGTGATGTGGAGCAGGTCCAAATCTTTATGAACACTGCAATATTAGTTTGAAGAATGAATGTTGTGACCAATTTCCATGTGCACATATTGACTCGTTTCACTGTTATTCCTTTGTGGTTTGTTTAGCACAGAAAAGTTAAATAGTCAAATAGTAAAAATAGATGAATTGTGTTTTAGCTCTCTAACTCTCCTACTACATTTGTGTATATTTAATAAATGAGACACTCTACTTGACAAAGTGTATTGTTTAAAAAGATAATCCCTTATTACCCATTAACCAGTTTTGCATAATCAACATCTTAATATTAATACACTTTTTACCTGTCTGATTACCTTGTATCTAAACCTCTGCAAACTGCCCCCTTATCTCAGTTATTTTGACTGACTTGCATTTTAGCTAGTTAGTGCTGACTCGTTAATAATTCCACGGGAGTGAGCACAAAGTCATCTATATGGCACTCATAGAATAGCACTGTCTAGCGATAGACAAACTGTCAAAATGCACTGAGATAAGTGCCGGCCTTCAAGGATTTAGAAATCAGGTTATGAGCCTTCCTATGTTTAGCTTTCAACAAAGAATACCAAGAGAACAAAGCAAATTTGATGCTAAAAGTAAATTGGATAGTTGTTTAAAATGACATACCCTATCTGAATCATGAAAGTTTCATTTTGACTAGACTGTCCCTTTAAAGGATCAATAAATACAGTAGAATTGGATAACTGACAAATACACACTAAAAAACAATGCAATAGCTCTTACTTTAAATTTAAAATGAGCAGCAGAAAATTTTCTGGCAAATTTCAAAGTTAATAAAATTCTCCTTCCACCTGTATCATGTGACAGCCATCATCCAATAACAAAATGTATGCTCAGTAGGAGCTGTAGCCTCATAAAATGTGCATATAAATATGCCGATTTTGATAATGGAATTAAATTGGAATGCATTTACTGTATTACAAAACTTTCTTTTTTACTTTAGTGGCCCTTTAAATTTAATATTTTATACAAAAAAAATCAGGTTCTTAGATGAACATGCCTGTATTAATTTCCTGGGCATGAAAAATATGTTATATCAGAATACTATATTAATAACTGCCAAGAGCATTATCTGTTTTTCTTCGGTTATAAAATTTTGCACGTTAGGCACTTTTAATGTCAGTGACTTAATGGTTAATCACGGCTATTCAGAGCAGAGCTTACTTTAGTAATGTTTGGGATCAGAGTCCATAAATGCATTTTAAAAAGCTTTTCTCCTCATCTGTCTCTGACAAAACAGAACTTGAGTCAGCAATTTAAAGTGGATACTGCCATATGTTGACAATTTGATTTTTAGCAGGTTTAACAAAGCAATGTGTATAAAGTGTGCTTTTTTAGCTCATTTTCTGCTAGAGAGGTCAGCAAAACATTTTTTTGTTCTAGCTTATCTGGAAATGAACAAGTCAACATAGATGCGATGGTGTAATATGGTAAATAGATTCTAGTTATTTGAATATAGATGGAGGTTAATGTTAGCAAATATTCATGTAATGTGCTTGTTTGTTTTGTAGAATAATAAAAGGTACTAAAATATTTGGGTATAGATAGTATGTAAGTTGTGGCTCCATTTTAGTAAGCTGATCTCACCAAGCTACCATTTAGTTACAGTTTGCTATTTGCTGCATATCACTATATAATGAGTTATTAGAGAGATTTAAAGGGACACATGACCCATATACTTGAGAGTAGTTCAGCATATCTGTAATAAGTAGAGTTGAAAATATTAAAGATGTGCACAGACAAAAAACATTCAGTTTGGGCAAATTGTGTTCTTCTGTGTGTAATGCTCGTGGGATATTTCCCTATTAAACCAAACTTGGCCAGCAGTTTTCTTATCCCAGTGTCAAGTGGAAGGATAAGGAAATATCCCAGAACAAAGTGAGATGTATGAAATGGGGTAAACAGTACTCACGGTAGACAGGGCAGTCCAAGGAATCAGCAGTACTGGGTTAAACAGCAGAGTGGTCAGACAGGCAGAGTTCAGCAACAAAAAGGCAATCCAGCAATTCAGGGGTTAAACAGCAGAGTGGTCAGACAGGCAGAGTTCAGTAACAATAAGGCAATCCAGCAATTCAGGGGTTAAACAGCAGAGTGGTCATACAGGCAGGGTTCAGTAACAATAAAACAATCCAGCAATTCAGGGATTAAACAGAGTGGTCAGACAGGCAGGCTTCAGTAACAATAAGGCAATCCCGCAATAAGTAACACCCAGGAGCATACAAAGTAAGTACTATACTTGGGCAGTGTATGTAAATTTTGCAGGTACTTACATAGGCTCCGATTCGCATCAAGGAGGACTTCAAAGGATCCAACCGGCTTGAGAGGGAATTAACGTACGGTGATGACATGCCAGAATGTCGCAACGGGGAGCGGCGTGACAGTGGACATTCATTTCAGCTGAAGATGTATTAACATTATTTCTAATAGGAACAGCAAACATATATTATTATTATTAGTGTCAGTTTTTTGTAGCGAGCCAACAGATACCGCAGCACTAATAAGCTCATTTATACTTTCAACCTTTTTCAGCTCACCAGAGTAAGTGCTCCATTAGCAATTTTTCTTCAGCTACCCTTTTTACTGTCATCTGTGAAAAAAAAGCCAATTAACATCATCAGTGTCGAGTTCTAATTTTACATGTGGGAATTTACCATAACTTTGTGAGATTTCATAATACATTTCCTTAAACTGGCGAGGTAAAAGGTGATTGTCTGCACATGCTAGGTGCACAATCCCTTGCATGTCCCAGGGAAGCATCCTGATTAGATCTTTACATTTATTTTACATTTGGATGTGGGTACTGAAGACATTTTGAGATAAAATATCTTTTTTTTTTTTTACATAGAAATGTACCTGTGATATGTTCTACTAAAATTTGAAAGATATGCTGCATCACTTTAAGGGGTTTATCATGTTAGTAACATGCCCCTTAAAGTTTAGCACCTTTATTACATAAGAAAACAGTGTTATAGTCTTTAAGCTTCAACTATGAACTTCCACTGTATCAATAAAAATGAACTGTGACCTCCCACAACGCAATGAACCCTATCTGCCACTGTTCCAGCACCCAATCCAATTAACGTTATCCATGACTCTATCCTACCACAATTACAACTAATGTCTATTAACATGCAGCACAATAAGATGATTTTCCTTAAAATAATCCTTAATCACAATAACCCCCCCCCCCAGCACATTCAACCAACCTTAAGTATTGAATAGAATAAAGTACACCCTTTACACTTAAAGGGACAGTCTATGCAAGCCATTTTAAACAGCTTTTAAATTTACTATTATCACCAAATTTGCTTTGATCTCTTGGTATTCTTTGTCGAAAGCTAAACCTAGGTAGGTTCATATGCTATTTTTGAAGCCCTTGAAGGCCACCTCTTATATCAGTGCATTTGGACAGTTTTTCACAGCTAGACAGTGTGCCATATAGATAACATTGTGCTCATGCCTGTGGATTTACCTACGAGTCAGCACTAATTGGCTAAAATGCAAGTCTGTCAAAAGAACTGAAATAAGGGGGCAGTCTGCAGAGTCTTAGATACAAGGTAATCACAGGGTTATAAAATATATTAATATAAAGGTGTTAGTTATGCAAAACTGGGGAATGGGTAATAAAGGGATTATCTATCTTTTTAAACAATAAACATTCTGGGGTAGACTGTCCTTTTAATAAACATCTCATGTATCCCCCTTCTGTGTGTGTATTAGCTAACATTCAAAAGAGAAGAAAAAGAGAGATTTCTGGTATCCTATTAATCTGAATACAAAGATTTATTATTATTTATTTATTATTATTTATTTAACAAATGTCTGTCGGACCTGATCCAACAGTGCGGATCAGGTCCGACAGACACCGCTGGATGCGGAGAGCAATACGCTCTCCGTATTCAGCATTGCACCAGCAGCTCACAAGAGCTGCTGGTGCAACGCCGCCCCCTGCAGACTCGCGGTCAGGGGGTGTCAATCAACCTGATCGTACTCGATCGGGTTGAATTGCGCCGATTTCTGTCCGCCTCATCAGAGCAGGCAGACAGGGTTATAGAGCAGCAGTCTTTAGACCGCTGCTTCATAACTGCAGTTTCTGGCGAGTCTGAAGTATAAAAAAGAGACAAGTCTAGGTCAAAACACTGCACAACTGAGAAAGTAATCTGGATTTTGCAAAGTTCAAGGGCGCGATCCGATATAGATCGTTGTTTAACCCCTAATCTAATCCCCCTACACCGCCGCCAGCTATATTAACTATATTAACCCTAATTATATTAGGGTTAATATAGTTAATATAATTATTATATTATATATATTAACTATATTAACCCTAATTATATTAGGGTTAATATAGTTAATATCGTTATTATAATATATATATATATATATATATATATATATATATATATATTAATTAAGTATAACAACCCTATCTAACTCTAACATCCCTAACTAAACTCTTATTAAAATAAATCTAATATTAATATTATTAATTAAAATATTCCTATTTAAATCTAAATACTTACCTATAAAATAAACCCTAAGATAGCTACAATATAATTAATAATTACATTACAGCTATGTTAGGGTTTATATTTATTTTACAGGTAAATTGTTAATTATTTTAACTAGGTATAATAGCTATTAAATAGTTATTAACTATTTAATAGCTACCTAGTTAAAATATTTACCAAATTACCTGTAAAATAAATCCTAACCTAAGTTACAAATACACCTACACTATCAATAAATTAAATAAACTACAAATATCTATCTAAAAATACAATTAAATAAACTAAACTAAATTAAAAAAAAAAAAACACTAAATTACAAAAAATTAAAAAAAAGATTACAAGATTTTTAAGCTAATTACACCTATTCTAAGCCCCCTAATAAAATAATAAAGCCCCCCAAAATATAAAAATTCCCTACCCTATTCTAAATTAAAAAAAGTTCAAAGCTCTTTTACCTTACCAGCCCTTAAAAGGGCCTTTTGTGGGGGCATGCCCCAAAGAAAACTGCTCTTTTGCCTGAAAAAAAACCCACAATACCACCCCCCAACATTACAACCCACCACCCACATACCCCTAATCTAACCCAAACCCCCCTTAAATAAACCTAACACTACCCCCCTGAAGATCTCCCTACCTTGTATTCACCCAGCTGGGCCGAACTCCTCATCCGATCCGGGCGATGTCTTCCAGCAAGCGGCAGTGAAGTCTTCTTCCATCCGGGCGATGTCTTGAAGCAAGCGGCAGAGAGACTTCTTCCATCGGCGATGTCTTCAAGCAAATCGGCATCTTCAATCTTCTTTCTTCGCTCCTCCGCCGCGGAGCATCCATCCGGCACGACGACTTCCCGACGAATGAGGTTCCTTTAAATGACGTCATTCAAGATGGCGTCCGTCAAATTCCGATTGGCTGATAGGATTCTGTCAGCCAATCGGAATTAAGGTAGAAAAATCTGATTGGCTGATTGAATCAGCCAATCAGATTCAAGTTCAATCCGATTGGCTGATTGGTTCAGATTTTTCTACCTTAATTCCGATTGGCTGATAGAATCCTATCAGCCAATCGGAATTCGACGGACACCATCTTGGATGACGTCATTTAAAGGAACCTCATTCGTCGGGAAGTCGTCGTGCCGGATGGATGCTCCGCGGCGGAGGAGCGAAGAAAGAAGATTGAAGATGCCGATTTGCTTGAAGACATAGCCGATAGAAGAAGACTCTCTGCTGCTTGCTTCAAGACATCGCCCGGATGGAAGAAGACTTCACTGCCGCTTGCTGGAAGACATCGCCCGGATCGGATGAGGAGTTCGGCCCGGCTGGGTGAATACAAGGTAGGGAGATCTTCAGGGGGGTAGTGTAGGTTTATTTAAGGGGGGTTTGGGTTAGATTAGAGGTATGTGGGTGGTGGGTTGTAATGTTGGGGGGTGGTATTGTGTTTTTTTTTTTCAGGCAAAAGAGCAGTTTTCTTTGGGGCATGCCCCCACAAAAGGCCCTTTTAAGGGCTGGTAAGGTAAAAGAGCTTTGAACTTTTTTTAATTTAGAATAGGGTAAGGAATTTTTTTATTTTGGGGGGCTTTATTATTTTATTAGGGGGCTTAGAATAGGTGTAATTAGCTTAAAAATCTTGTAATCTTTTTTTTTATTTTTTGTAATTTAGTGGGTTTTTTTTTGTAATTTAGTTTAGTTTATTTAATTGTATTTTTAGATAGATATTTGTAGTTTATTTAATTTATTGATAGTGTAGGTGTATTTGTAACTTAGGTTAGGATTTATTTTACAGGTAATTGGGTAATTATTTTAACTAGGTAGCTATTTAAATAGTTAATAACTATTTAATAGCTATTATACCTAGTTAAAATAATTAACAATTTACCTGTAAAATAAATATAAACCCTAGCATAGCTACAATGTAATTATTAATTACATTGTAGCTATCTTAGAGTTTATTTTATAGGTAAGTATTTAGATTTAAATAGGAATATTTTAGTTTATAATATGAATTAGATTTATTTAATAAGAATTTTGTTAGGGGTGTTAGGGTTAGGTAGAGTTAATATAGTTTATATAAATACTATAGTAACTATATTAACTATATTAACCCTAATATAATTAGGGTTAATATAGTTAATATATATAATGTAATAACTATATTAACTATAATATACTTAGGGTTAATATAGATAATATAGCTGGCGGCGGGGTAGGTAGATTAAATTAGGGGTTAATAATTTTAATATAGATGGCGGCGGTGTAAGGGGTTCACATTAGGGGATAGATCAGTTAGATGGTGGCGGTTTTAGGGGCTCACAGTAGGGGGTTAGTTTATGTAGATGGCGGCGGTTTAGGGGTTAAATACTTTATTAGGGATTGCGGCGGGGGATCGCGGTTGACAGGGAGATAGACATTGCGCATGCGTTAGGGTTTAGGTTTTATTTAGCAGATCGCGGTTGACAGGGAGATAGACATTGCGCATGCGTTAGGTGTTAGGTTTATTTTAGCAGCCAGTTTAGGGAGTTACGGGGCTCCAATAGTCAGCGTAAGGCTTCTTACGGCTGCTTTTTGTGGCAAGGTGAAAATGGAGTAAGATTTCTCCATTTTCGCCACGTAAGTCCTTACGCTGTATGTTGGATACCAAACTGCACGGGTTTGGTATACCTGCCTATGGCCCAAAAAACTACGGGCGACGGCAGAAATATACGCGCATAACTTCTAGGTTACGCCGTATATAGGATACCAAACCCGCGCAAATATTGGCGTCGCCAGCTTTTGCGGGCGACTATTTTTATCGGATCGACCCCCAAGAAGGCAATTAGAAGGTAATCTGCACCCAAAGATCAAAGTTCAAACATAAGCCAAACATCAGGAATACAGGAAAACTGGCAGAGAAAATGGCTGACTATATACATTGTTACACATTTTCACTTTTTATAATCTGTAATCATTTTTGTCTTGTGCCAAACAATGTCATATTAAGTCCTTTGCAAAGTAGGAGCTTGCCATGAAAAATGTCACACATAAAACCCCAAAAATTTCTTTCATGATTGAGATAGAGAATACAATTTAAAAAAAAAGTTTCCAGTTTACTTCTGTTATCAAATTTGCATTGCTCTCATGTTATTCTTTGTTAAAGATATATCCAGATAGGTAGCGTGCACCTGTTTGCAGCACTACATGACAGGAAGTAGTGCTCACATCTTGTGATCATGTTAATGTATAACATTGTTGAAAAACTGCTGCAATATAGTGCTACAAACACGTGCACACTCCTGAAGTGAAGCTTTGCGCTCATGAGAGCGAGCTTCCTGAGGCTTCATTGGGAGCCTCGTTCAGATGCCGATAGACACGGCAGAGAACCTAGTGCAGAGATGGGAGTAAGTTGTGCAGTGATGGGCAGCAAAATTTAAATATATTTGTATATGAATATATACATATATATTTACGTGTTAATATGTGTATATACACATATTAACACATAAATATATATATGTATATAAGCAAATAAAATATATTTACAGGGAACACACAGTCCCCATAGACTAAAATGTAAAGGCGCTTTTCAGTGCCATTTTTTTTCTAACACCCTACATCCCCTAACTTTAACCCCTAAAAACTGCTTTCTGCAGTCATTATTTAAAAATAAAAATAAAGATGCTCATGTTTCTTTTTATATTAAAGGCACCATACATTTTATTTTGGGGGCAATTGGGAGAGATTTTAAAAATTAACCAGAGATCAGACCTCTGGTTAATTTTCAGAGCGCTAACCAGCCACTTGTAATGTACTGTGTGCCCGTAAGCGGTCAAATTTGCCTATTTATGGGCGCAAGATAAATTAGCGCTCCACTTGTAATCTAGCACTACATTTTTACATTGTTTAACTATTCACATGATAACAAAGTAAGATTGCATTCATTTTTATTTTATTTCATGTGCACATTGATTGCATTTGCACAACATTGCTGACCACCAGAATTAAAAAAAAAATAGAAAAAAAAATGTAACAAGAGGGTTTCCTTTCATAGTAATCAAGAACCTATAGCTAGTAAGTTTTGAAAATATTGCACTACCCTTTCTACAGACAGTTGGTTTTGAAGGATTTTTCAAAATCTCATCTTTAATGTGGGAGAGATATTGTTGGGGTTCCATAAAACAATCATATTCGATTGGGCTGATTGCTGTCCGCCACTTCAGAAGTGGTGACGAGATCAGGAGCAGCGGTCTTAGGACCGCTGCTTATTAACTTCCGCTTCATAAATTGACCCCTTTGACTTAGTATAACTTACTGAAAAATTATTTTAAAACATTTCACAATTTTTTTTCTTTATTCAAGATTGATACCCTATGTTAAGATATTGTTGATGTGTTGATTTATGGCATTTAAAGCAAAGTTTCCCTTTTCCCAGTTCCCATAGTCTATAATGATGCATAATGACAATACTTTCATACATTTAATCATTTTATACCCTGGTGTCAATAAACTGAAGAAAGGATTATTGACAAAAACTTGATAACTATGCTATACATAACAATGGTTAGGGTAAAAATATAATCATTCATCAAATACAAAAACAACCCATCATTGAAATCTATTAGAACATTTGACAGCACTTTTGAAGCTATGCACAAGTTATTGTTAGGGTTCAATATTTAGCACAATAGGTTTATGTAGATAATTACTAACCATAGTTCCCCACCACACTGGATGGTAGTGTTCTGTTGTTGTTAAATTGCATTTTAGTTACAGTTAATTAACAATTCTTCATCCCAACAGATCCCGTTGATATTATACTGTAGGGAATACGCTATTTCTCTCCCTAACATTAGAATCTTAATTTGCCTGAAGAAAATGAGATATTTTTTACACAAGACTGAAATTACAGTAAAACGTAATTGTGTTAGTTAGAGTAGGAGGTCAGGTTTAAGAATACATGTGGGCACGGCCCCTCCTGCCAGCTGAGATGATCTCAAGGGTAACTTGCTAAATCCCTGTGGTAAACAAAAGGAGGCAGCTGTGTTCTTCCTCTACAATCTACAGCATGACAGCTGATCTATGGAGTGCTAAATCTACAGGGATTAGGCTCTCTGATCTCATTAGTGCGTATGACAATTCATAATGAAATACAGTGGTGTATAGCTATGTATTTACTGTCACTCACTTCCATATAATCATTAGAACAGTCTACTGGGGATTATTACTGTTGCTGTTTTAGAATTTTACATAATAGTAATTTGTGTCTTAGATACTTGCATGAAACAATTCATCTTAAAGGCATAGGAAAGTAAAAATGTAACTTGCATAATTCAAATAGAGCATGTAATTTTAAGACTCTTTTATGTGCTTTGTTCTCTTGGTATCCCTTGTTGAAAAATAATATGCACATATCCTACACTAGTGGGAGCTAGCTGCTGACTGGTGCCAGCACACATTTGTCTCTTGTGATTGGCTAACTAGATGTGTCCATTTAGCTGCCAGTAGTGCTGTTCCTTCAGCAAATGATATCAAGATAATTAAGCAAATTTGGCAATAGACGTAAATTGGAAAATTGTTTAAAATTGTATGTTCTATCCAAATCATGAAATAAAATGTTGGGGTTTCCTGTCCCTTTAAACCTGAAACATTTTAACTCCTTCAAAAGACACATGGGTAGCATATTTAAGATATCTGGAGGTAATTTGCAAAATGTCCAGAGAAGACTAACAGCTATTTCAAGTTTACGTTTTAATGTAATTTGAAGTATTGACATGTATCACACTTCTCTATAGTAGATAAGAGAGGAGGATCACCTCAGGTAGAAAAACTCAGTAATGGGTAAAGATCACATAATGACAGCAATAGTATATTTTAACCAACAAAACACAACTGTCAGGGGTATGTTGGCATGCTTTATAGTTGGTGTAGTAAATTAAATACATATATAAAAAGATTTAAAAGATTAAAACAAGTAAAAAAAAAGAAATCATGCAATAACATAAATACATTAACTAGATAGGAACATGATCTAACAATATTGCATATATATATATATATATATATAGCATACAATATACAGTATGCAGTATGTATATATATATATATATATATATATATTATATTTATTCTCTAATTATTAATTTGTTAAATGGATATTAAACAGTATGAGATTTAAATATGAAATGTTTAATTATTGTGTGCATTATACATTTTTATCATTTCCATGGCACCAGATAAATTTAGCACACTTATAACCATGTTCCATTATAAGCATCAGACGTATACATTATTATTTAAACACTTTTAGAAAAAAAAATCACTGACTTACTATTAGCTATTCAAAATGAGCTATATGGGTGGCAAACTTGGTCCTTATCATGTTGGGGATGCATACACTCAATACAAAATGACAATATTGAACAGGATATTATATATTGTGCACATATAATCCTCTAAAACCTACAATCTAGTTTGAATGCATACAGTATCCCACATGGGCTGGCTCAAGACATTGTGCTGCCTGGGTCCGAGATCCAAATGACGCCCCCCCCATACACACACACACTTCTACCTATCTAACTCCATCCATAACACTGCAATAAAATTTGTAATATTACTACTGTTAATAACCATGTTAATACCATGTAGCCACTATGCCAACAGAGCATTAGAAAGAAACAAGTACTTAAGGAAAGATTTTTTATTTAGTAATTTTCATTAAAATCAAATAATGCTTTTCCTTAAAGGAATAATTTAAACAAAAAAATGATACCTTGACTGAGGGCTCTGTATGCTGATGAATGATGATGATTTATACTGCTGCCTGGCCTGCAAATTTGCAAAATATATCTGATGGTGATGGGCTGTGTGTACTTGAACTTCTTAATCACTTCTGTCTGATTCTGCAGCAGTGTGCTCTCAGGAATGCGACTAGTAAATGCGAGCATGCGCAGATCTTATGGTCCCACATTCTGATGGGTTGTCGAATCCGACATAACAGACAACCCCCCACACAGAGAAACAGTGAAGGTTGAGAGCAGTGGATTGCTTTCAATGACGCTCTGGACCTCAGTCACCTCCTGACCAGCTGCTGTTAATAAATCTTAGCCTAAGGAGTCAGACTCATCAAACAAAGGTTAGGACTGGATCTGTTTTTATTGCCGGTGAGTCGGTGACATGTTAATGAATCCCAGATTCCCACCCACTAACGCTCTGACTCCAGAGAAGACAGCCAGCCCAGAGACTGCCTTCAATGCCAGCGCCACTCACTCCTAAATCCTAACCTGCAGTGCTACACAGTCTATCACATTTACAGATTGCCGCTCCTGACTGTGACTGTCCTCTCTCTGACTCTGATTGGATTGACAGGCTCAGCGCGTCAGCGGCATTAAAGGAAGAAAGACCGCCGCTCACTCCTAAAGCTAAATCCTAGCTACCTGTCAGCAGTATTGAAAGGCAGACTGACGCTCTCTTTCTTCTAAGTCCTAAATGTCCTTAGTTGTACTAGTTGTCGGTTTCACTCTGACTGTCACCTCACCCGGTCCCTGGGTCAGTAGTCAGTGGGTGGGATTGGAATGACTGACAGCCAGGCACAACTGATCACCGTCAGGAGCAGCATTGAAGGCATTCCAATCCCATCCACTGACTACTGACCCGGGGGCCTGGGTGAAGTGACAGAGTGAGACTGACAACAAGTACAACTAAGAACATTTAGGACTTAGGAGGAGCGAGCGACAGTCTGCCTTCAATGCTGCTCACAGGTAGCTAGGATTTAGCATTAGGAGTGATCAGCGGTCTTCCTTCCTTCAATGCCGCTGACGCGCTGAGCCTGTCAATCCAATCAGAGCCAGAGAGAGGAGAGTCACAGTCAGGAGTGGCAATCTATAAATGTGATAGACCACATAGCACTGCAGGTTAGGATTTAGGAGTGAGTGGCACCGGCGGTCTTCAGTTTCATCAATGCCTGTCAATTAATCGCAATCTGATGATCTATCATCCAGGGAGAGATGACAGTCACAGGAGGCTAGGAGCGGCAGTCTGAGTCTGACAAAAAGTGATAGTCACTGACTGAAGTTGCCGCTCCCTGTCAAGTGCCACCTGGGTCCGTGGGACCCTGTTGGTCCCATGGTTAAGCCGGCCCTGTATCTCACAAAAGTGAGTACACCCCTCACATTTTTTTAAATATTTTATGATATCTTTTGATGTGATAACACTGAAGAAATTACACTTTGCTACAATGTAAAGTAGTAAGTGTACAGCCTGTATAACAGTGTAAATTTGCTGTCCCCTCAAAATAACTCAGCACACAGCCATAAATGTCTAAACCATTGGCAACAAAAGTGAGTACACCCCTAAGTGGAAATGTCGAAATTGGGCCCAAAGTGTCAATATTTTGTGTGGCCACCATTATTTTGCAGCACTGCCTTAACCCTCTTGGACATGAAGTCCACCAGAGCTTCACAGGTTGCCACTGGAGTCCTCTTCCACCCCTCCATGACAACATCACTGAGCTGGTGGATGTTAGAGACCTTGCGCTCCCCCACCTTCTGTTTGAGGATGCCCCACAAATGCTCAATAGGGTTTAGGTCTGGAGACATGCTTGGCCAGTTTATTACCTTTACCCTCAGCTTCTTTAGCAAGGCAGTGGTCATCTTGGAGGTGTGTTTGGGGTCGTTATCATGTTGGAATACTGCCCGGCGGCCCAGTCTCCGAAGGGGGGGGGAACATGCTCTGCTTCAGTATGTCACATTACATGTTGGCATTCATGGCTCCCTCAATGAACTGTAGCTTCCCAGTGCTGGCAGCATTCATGCAGGCCCAGACCATGACACTCCCACCACCATGCTTAACTGTAGACAAGACACACTTGTATTTGTACTCCCCACCTGGTTGCTGCCACACACTCTTGACACAATCTGAACAAAATAATTTTATCTTGGTCTCATCGGACCACAGAGCATGGTTTCAGTAATCTATGTCCTTAGTCTGATTGTCTTCAGCAAACTGCAGGCTTTCTTGTGCATCATCTTTAGAAGAAGCTTCCTTCTGGGATGACAGCCATGCAGACCAATTTGATTCAGTGTGCGGTGTATGGTCTAAATGAGTACTGACAGTCTGACCCCCCACCCCTTCAGCTTCTGCAGCAATGCTGGCAGCACTCATATGTTTATTTCCCAAAGACAACCTCTGGATATGATGCTGAGCATGTGCACTCAACTTCTTTGGTTGACCATGGTGAGGCCTGTTCTGAGTGGAACCTGTCCTGTGAAACCGCTGTATGGTCTTGCCCACTGTGCTGCATCTCAGTTTCAGGGTCTTGGGAATCTTCTTATAGCCTAGGCCATCTTTATGTAGAGCAACAATTCTTTTTTTTCAGATCCTGAGAGAGTTCTCTTCCATGAGGAGCCATGTTGAACTTCCAGTAACCAGTATGAGAGAGTGTGAGAGCGATAACACAAATTTAATACACCTGCTCCCCATTAACACCTGAGACCTTGTAACACTAATGAGTCACATGAGTCACAGGGAGGGGAAATGGCCAATTGGGCCCAATTTGGGCATTTCCACTAAGGGGTGTACTCACTTTTGTTGACAACGGTTTAGAGATTAATAGCTGTGTGTTGAGTTATTTTGAGAGGACAGCAAATTTACACTGTTATACAGGTTGTACACTCACTACTTTACATTGTAGCCAAGTTTCATTTCTTCAGTGTTGTCACATGGAAAGATATAATAAAATATTTACAAAAATGTGAGGGGTGTACTCACTTTTGTGAGATACTGTTCATCTGGGGCTCGGATAAACCCAGAATAAAAAAAATAATAATGTATAGATCTCTGGATGGGGAGGGGTTGGGGTTGCCAGTTATGCAAGCTTAGTACCATGCTATTGTTGTACAGAGAATTCTAGATTAGCATGATAGCCAATGGACAAGAACCTGGGTTTCCCTGTACTCCCAACTTATTAAAGCTCCCCAGGTGGGATCACTCTAAGGCTACCACAACATCACAGGCCTAGGATGATCCACAGTATTAACATTCACAAACACATGTTTCACACATGAGATAGAGTATTAAAAACACAAACAATTATCTACAACAAAGTACCCTCTGACACCTATCCCTTTCCAATGTGAATTGGTAGAAGGGGTAGAATTGACAGATCTAGGAGATTGTCAATTTGTGTTTCTATGGGCACCATATGTTTAAATACACTGGGAGGGATTGCACCGTAGGAAATAATTGAAAGACATTGTGGGTTGAATCTTAGGGAGATGGCTCAAGTATGCCCAAATAGAACATTATCTATTCTCACCCTTGAAATATTCTGAAATAAGTCTCAAAACTTCCACATGGTGTCCAACTATTAACAATACATAGGCTAATTACAAACAACCTCTTTGTCAGGGTGCTAATATGGTGAATACCTCCACCCCAACCCTGCTGCAATGTCTGTCATCCCTATATCTTTTCCATATATCTTTGACCCCTCTCAAAAAAGACTATATCCTATGGGCTATTACTAAGGTTAGTGTAGGATACTATAATTAACCATTCTTGATCCCTACACTGTATTTCATTATGTTTAGGACGGCCTCTATATATTGATACTTGATAATAGTTAACAATGTGTTTCTTGACTGCATTCAGTTATTGGCCACTGTCTGTTTTGTTTATACTAACCCTGATAAAGCACTTACAATTATTAAATAAGAAAAACTTTGCATTACACTTTCTTAATTTATTTTGCCCTATTTCCCTGTAATTAACCCCTGTAAATTGTTGGTTTTCTATAAAATAATAAACATTGTCATGTTTAAACTTAGGTTTTCCACTTTTTTCTCTCTCCTGGTTAAAACAATTAAGGTCGGTAATTAATGTAGCTTTTTTTTTTATGCAGAATTTAGTTTGTTGATGCATTCCGTTTGGACGAATATTCAGATAAGAGTTTAATTCGAAACAAAACACGATCCATTGCATTACAGCATGGGAAGCCCTCAAACCACTCGTTTTAGCTGCATAATTACACTGCTAGAAAATGTAAACAATCTAAAGATTTATCGCTAGCTGGGACATGAAAACATACAGGAACTGAAACAAGTTATACAAAAAGAAATTTAAAAAATTATTAAAGTTAAAAACAGCACTAAAACCTTCACATTATTTTTTTTTCTTTTCATTCAACTCCCTCATTTTTTTTCAAATACCTCATGCTAAAGTACCCACATTCCTCACTTTCTCAAACACCTGCTCAATAAAAAGATTGTAGTTAATAGTTCTCCTTGGAGACTAAACAAAGTAAGCTTCTGATGATAATAATATAGTACATAAACTCCAAAAATACATCTCCAAGGAAGGAGGACAAACTGCTAGCCACTGTGCACAAGGGACTCTAAACACATGTTATATGAGCATTTGGCATTGACAGATGATGGCCAGTAACTACAAAGCAGGAGGACAGGAACAGAAGTGGAAGCAGTGAGCAGCAGCAGGCAAGATAGTTACTGAATTAGGTGGGTAGGCCTAACAGCACATAAACCTAAAAAAAAAAAAAAAACTCCATGAACGGGAGAAGGCAGGCAAGCATGTGCCTAGAGCCCCTTGGACACTGCAGCCAGCAGTTCCCTGAGGATTTGGCATTGATGAATGGTGACCAACACAGAGCATGAAGGGCAGAAGCAGGAGTGGAAGCAGCTGGAAGCAGAGTTACGGAGCTAGGTAGGTAGGCCTGACAGTGCATAAACCTGAACAATACACCTCCAGGTGATGTCAAGGGAAACAGGTGCCTAGAGACCCTTGGACATAGTGACCTGCAGTTCCTTGAGAATTTGGCTTTGACAGATTATGACCACCACAGAGAAGGGAGGACAGAAGCAGTAGTGGCAGCAGAAGGCAGCATAGTTACTGAACTAGGTAGGTAGGCCTGACAGTACATAAACCTGATACACCTCTAGGGGAGGAGGAGGGCAACACGTGCCTAGAGCTCCTTGGACACAATGGCCAGCAGTTCTCTGAGGATTTGGCATTGACAGAAAAGGACCACCACATATCAGGGAGGGTGGGAGCAGGAGTGGCAGCAGAGTTACTGAACTAGATAAGTAGGCCTAGCCATAACTAGACCTTAAAAATACACCTCCCGCTTAGAAGAAGGGCAACAAGTGCCTTGAGCCATTTAGACACAGCAGCCAGCAGTTTCCTGAGGATTTGACATTGACATCAGATAACCACAACAGAGCAGGGAGGGAAGGAGCAGGAATAATGGCAGCAGCATACAGGGAAGTTTTTTTAACTAGATAGGAATGCCTGGCAGTACATAAATATAAAAAATACACCTTCAGGGGAGGAGGAGGAGGGCAAACATGTTCCTAGAGTCCCTTGGACACAGCAGCCAGCAGTTTCATGATAATTTATAAGTGTATTAAAGAAGAGAG
Organism: Bombina bombina; assembly: GCF_027579735.1. Classification (NCBI taxonomy): domain Eukaryota; kingdom Metazoa; phylum Chordata; class Amphibia; order Anura; family Bombinatoridae; genus Bombina; species Bombina bombina. Next base: position 815,927,800 of record NC_069499.1, on the reverse strand, counting down.
AAGGGAGAATGACAGAATTCATATATATCCCCACATTATTCAATATTCTTATGCACAGTAAAAACATTTGTGGCTATGTATTAGTGGGAAATTATCCCATATTCCATAAGGGACACTGTAACCAAAATTTTTCTTTTGTGATTCAGATTGAGCATGAAATTTTAAGCAACTTTCTAATTTACTCCTATTATCAAATTTTCTTCATTCTCTTGGTATCTTTATTTGAAATGCAAGAATGTAAGATTAGATGTCGGCCCATTTTTGGTGAACAACCTGGGTTGTCCTTGCTGATTGGTGGATAAATTCATCCACCAATAAAAAAGTGCTGTCCAGAGTACTGAAACCAAAAAAAAGCTTAGATGCCTTCTTTTTCAAATAATGATAGCAAGAGAACGAAGAAAAATTGAAAATAGGAGTAAATTAGAAAGTTGCTTAAAATTGCATGCTCTTTCTGAATTACAAAAGAAAAAGTTTGGGTTCAGTGTCCCTTTAAGTTTTATAATTTACCCGTTCTAGCCAACCTCACTGTAACTATACACAGTTTGTACATTGGATATAGTTGTTAACTGAGTGCTCTGGACTAGGGATGGGCGAATGTTTCTAAAAATTTGAAATTTAAAACGAATTTTGATACATTTGTTCGTTCGAATCGAATTTTGAATGTTTATATAACATTCTAACATTCTATTTTCGAATTTTCGTTTTCGAATTTTTCAATAAAATTCAAAAATATTTGTTCGAATAATAGAATGTTTAGCTATGTATTCATTCAATTTCGAAGTGTAATATTCAAATTCGAAGTAGTATTTCTAGTCTACAACTGTGTTTAATAAATGTAATATTCAAATTTGAATGCTACATTTGAATTTGAATGTCACATTCGAATTTGAAATAGTATTTCTAATCAAATACTGTGTTTTAAATGTGATATTCGATTTGAATGTGATATTCGATTCGAATGTGACATTCAAATTCGAAATAGTATTTCTAGTCTAATACTGTGTTTTATAAATGTAATATTCGAATTTGAATGTGACATTCGATTCGAATGTGATATTTGATTCGAATGTGACATTCGAAATAGTGTTTCTAGTCTACAATTGTGTTTTATAAATGTAATATTCGAATTTGAATGTGATATTCGAATGTAACATTCGAATTTGAATGTGACATTCGAATTCGAATGTGACATTCGAAAACTGTAAATAACATTCGAAAATCGAATTTTTAAGAATATTCGTTCTTATCAACATTCTATTATGTAAATCGAATTTCTACAATAACATTCGTTCTAACATTCAAATTCGGATATAAACACATTCGCCCATCCCTACTCTGGACTATCCATTTCTCTCCCCCTTTTTCTTTCATGAGAATTTAGCATTGACGTTAGATGAGCACCATAAAGCACCACAAAGCAGGGAGGGCTGGAGCAGTAGAGGCAGCAGAGTTGCTGAAGTAGGTCTCAGGATTATAGTACATTAACCCCATAAATACTCATCCAAGGAATGTGACAAGTGAGTGAAAGTAGTATGGGTAATAGGAAATAAAGTTATTTCACATTACTTACCATCCCACATACCTGCTATATTATGTAACAAAAAAAAGGTTGTTAAGGTCCCTAGTGATGTAATGCTACCTCTGTGGTTTTTAGCCTCTTGTAAAGGGGAATGATGTGTTCCCGCACCCACCTGCAGTCCCGGAACTTGCCTCGCATTAGAAACAGTGTCTCTGGGGTCAGTCAGAGCCCAGGGAGGTCATGTGATGGCTTTGTATGAGGGAGGGCAATTCAGTGGTAGAGAGGGGAGGAAGGTGGCTTTGCAACAGAGGGGGGTTGGGGGGATGGAGGGGCAGGGTGCTACACAAAATAGACAATTTGGTAGGGAGGGATGGGACACTACAATACAGAAAAATGTCAAATCAGCAACAGTGTACAGCAGCTTTTCAGAAATTGGAGAAATTATTTCTTGGTCTGCTTTTACAAAACTTAATTTCACATAAACAATCTGCTATCACCGATGTCAATTTCCACCTAGTAGCTATATATATACTGTATATGTCATTCACATACATATGTATGTTTTGTCTTGTGAAAGAGTATTTCTTCAATAGCTCATACATTTTTATTTCTCATAAAATTTTAAATTATTATTATTTCTAAACATTGATTTCAAAGGTTAACTTTTCAGCTAGATCTCCTCATGTGACACTTCAACTTAAAAGTGTTCTATTTGACAGCAAGAATAGGACCATTTCTTTGACTGACTGAAAAGTATGATTATCATACTGACAGTTTTGTAACTGAAAAAAAATGAAATAGTAAATATAAAAAATAAATAAGCAAATCTGAGTTTAAACCTGGGTTGCTATAATTCTTGAAAAATGGCTGAACGAACAGGAAACTCCAAAATTATCCTATGGTGCATTAAAAAACACAAATTAATTTATAAAAACTTAATTTTGTTACAGACTATCTTTGGAAAAAAATCTGAAATGAGTCAATGCAAAACAATCACTGACTACAAAAGCCCAAGCCTTATTAGAAAAAAAAATACTCACCATAGTGCTTTAATTTATAAATATGGTTAATTTTAGTTACATTTATATAATATTACAACAGAGACTTTGATGTTACAATAATAACAAAGGGGCACATTATTAAACTTTGAATGCAGCTACGGGCCTGAGCGTTTCAGACTCACATGAGACTCACTACCTAGCCTCACCGCCACTTCAAGGGACAGCTAGTTAAATTAAACTCTTATGATTCAGGTAAAGGGCGCCATGTACTAAATGGCGGGCGGACAGCTTCTCAACTCGCAAAGCTGTCCGCCCGCCTTCGCTACATACGGGCAGCCGATCTGTTGATCCACTTGCCCGTATGTATCATTACACACTGATCGGAGTGTGTAATGCCTGCCCCTTCAATCGCGCGACTGAAGGGGCTGTCAATCACCGAGAGCAAGCGTGCTCTCTGTGATTTTGCTTCGCCAGCTAAGAGGTGGTGTAAGGTGTAGGAAGCAGCGGTCTAATGACCGCTGCTTCTTACATTGCAGGAAGCAGGCTCGCATATGCGAACCTGCCCCGCAAAGGCTCCGGAGCAGCTTTCGCTGCTTCATACATGGAGCCCAAAGAGTGCAATTTTAAGCAGGCTGCCTCTTATCTCAGTGCATGTTGAAAGTTATTCACGGTTAGACAGTGCTAATTCACATGTGTCGTGCCGTACAGAAAATACATTGTGCTCACTCCTGTGAAGTTATTTGTGAGTCAGCACTGATTGGCTAAAATGCAAGTCTGTCAATAGAATTGAGATAAGGGTCTGCAGAGGCTTAGATGCAAGGTAATCACAGAGGTAAAAGGTGTATTAATGTAACAGTGTTGGTTATGTAAAACTGGGGAATTAATTAGAGGGATTATCTGTCTTTCTAGAAAATAACATTTTTCAAGTAGACTGTCCCTTTAAATCATTCTGATCCAATCGTAACAAAATGATTGACAACTCTGCTCACGCACAATTGGTTGCGGTAGAGCAGAGGGCATGGCTGCACATGCAATACAGGGTGGGCGAGGTTCCAGAGATGAATCATGTTTATCCGGCATTTAATAAACGGGACCCAAATGCACATACTTTTAAGTTATCAGAGTTTTATTTTCACAATGTTTTTTGGTTTGGGTACACTATCAGTTCACTAAAATTGCATTCTCTATTGTTAAGATTTTGATTTAGACTTATTTTCGCTATATAAAGTTCATATGAGTAGTTTTATTACCATATGCAACAATCTCTCTTTTCCAGACCTCAAAGCTTAATACAAAGCATCAATAATCTAGGTAAAAGTTTGATTGTCTTGGACTAGTGATGTCGCAAACCTAAAATTTTAAGTTCGCGAATGGCAAACGCGAACTTCCGCAAATGTTCGCGAACGGGCGAACTGGGCAAACCGCCATATACTTCAATAGGCAGGCGAATTTTGAAACCCACAGGGACTCTTTCTGGCCACAATAGTGATGGAAAAGTTGTTTCAAGGGGACTAACACCTGGACTGTGGCATGCCGAAGGGGGATCCATGGCAAAACTCCCATGGAAAATTACATAGTTGATGCAGAGTCTGGTTTTAATCCATAAAGGGCATAAATCACCTAACATTCCTATATTGTTTGGAATAACATGCTTTAAAATATCAGGTATGATGTTGTATCGATCAGGTAGTGTAAGGGTTACGCCCGCTTCACAGTGACAGACCAAACTCCCCGTTTAACGCACCTCAAACAACCGCAAACAGTCCATTTGCACAACCACAAACTCCCCATTTGCACAAGGTTGGACCTGAGCTCTGCAATGATGGTATTCTGGTGGTGGCAACAGCATGTGTTGATTGGCGTGCTGTCTGGCTGACCCCGGGTGCCGATGCATGCTGTCTGACTGTGCCACTAGCTCCTTGCGACAACCTACCCCTGCTTCCAACTCGTCTCCTCCTCCTCTCTGTCTCCCCATCTGAACTTTCCCCCTGCTCTTCTTCTCTTCTAGCGGGCACCCACATGACATCCACGGACGCATCGTCATCATCAACCGCTTCACTTGTATCTGACAACTCAGCAAAGGAAGCAGCAGCGGGTACAACATCATCATCATCACACCGTACGTCCATGTGTGTAATGCTGCCTAACTGAGACATATCCCTGTTATCTACATCCTCTGGCAATAATGGTTGCATATCACTCATTTCTTCCAACTGATGTGTAAATAACTCCTCTGACAGATCAAGTGAAGCGGCTGTGGTGCTAGTGTTGGTGGTGGCGGCAAGCGGGCGAGTGGTAACTTGAGAGGTGCCCGAAGCTAATCTGGAGGAGGATGGTGCGTCAAGGTACCGAGCGGAAGCTGTAGAAGATTGGGTGTCCTGTGTTAGCCAGTCAACTATGTCCTCAGAACTTTTCAAGTTCAGGGTACGTGGCCTCTGAACACTGGGCATTATTCTAGGGCCAAAGGGAATCACAGCACCACAACGGCCCCTGCGGGGTGGCCTGCCTCTGCCTGTCATTTTATTTTCGATTAGTGGTACTATGCGTGCAAGCTACTGTGACAACAGATATGAGTGGCACTGTGCACTGGCAAAAGTTGGCAGAGTAGACGCTGTAGGCCTGACACACACGCTTGCAGACAACTAACTGCTATTCAATCTATTACAGTCAAAAATTTTTTTTTTTTTAAATGTACACTACTGTTACACCAGATATGAATTGCACTGGTGTGACACTGTGCCCTGGCAGGCCCTGAAACGCACACGTGTGAAGGAAACTGACTGCTATTATTTCACAGTCAAATTTCTAGTTTTTTTTTTTTAATGTACATTACTGTTACACCAGATATGAGTTGCACTGGTGTGACACTGTGTCCTGGCAGGCCCTGAAATGCACACGCGTGAAGGAAACTGACTGCTATTATTTCACAGTCAAATTTCTATTTTTTTTTTTTAATGTACACTACACCAGATATGAGTTGCACTGGTGTGACACTGTGTCCTGGCAGGCCCTGAAATGCACACCTGTGAAGGAAACTGACTGCTATTATTTCACAGTCAAATTCCTAGTTTTTTTTTTAAATGTACACTACTGTTACACCAGATATGAGTTGCACTGGTGTGACACTGTGCCCTGGCAGGCCCTGAAACACACACGTGTGAAGGAAACTGACTGCTATTATTTCACAGTCAAAAAAGTGTTGTTATTTTTAAATGTACACTACTGTTACACCAGATATGAGTTGCACTGGTGTGACACTGTGCCCTGGCATGCCCTGAAACGCACACGCGTGAAGGAAACTGACTGCTATTATTTCACAGTCAAATTCCTAGTTTTTTTTTTAATGTACACTACTGTTACACCAGGTATGAGTTGCACTGGTGTGACACTGTGCCCTGGCAGGCCCTGAAACACACACGTGTGAAGGAAACTGGCTGCTATTATTTCACAGTCAAATTTCTAGTTTTTTTTAACCCCTTAATGACCGAGGACGTACGCCATACGTCCTCAGAAAAAATACAGTTAACGCCTGAGGACGTATGGCGTATGTCCTCGGTTTGGAAAGCAGGCATCCTGCAATAACAAATTTTACCCCTCCGGTGCAGAGAGAGACACTCTGTGGCCCTTTCTGCACCGGGCATTGATGGCCGCATTCGTTGGTGGGTGGGAGCTGAAGTGGGAGGCGGGTGGGCGGCCATCAATGCGGTCCTTGTCAGAGAGGGGGGCGGAATCGGGGGTGAGATCGCCAGGGGCCCAGTACCCAATATGGCCCCCAATAAGGCAGAGGGGGAGGGTTAGGAAGCTGTTTTGGGGGGGATCAGAGAGGTTGGGGGCTAAGGGGGGATCCTACACAACAGCATATGTAAATATGCTAAAAAATATATATATATAAAAAAGATACCTTTTATTTTAGTATTGGCAGACTTTCTGCCAGTACTTAAGATGGCGGGGACAATTGTGGGGTGGGGGAGGGAAGAGAGCTCTTTGGGAGGGATCAGGGGGTCTGATGTGTCAGGTGGGAAGCTGATCTCTACACTAAAGCTAAAATTAACCCTGCAAGCTCCCTACAAGCTACCTAATTAACCCCTTCACTGCTGGGCATAATTCATGTGTTGTGCGCAGTTGCATTTAGTGGCCTTCTAACTACCAAAAAGCAACGCCAAAGCCATATATGTCTGCTATTTCTGAACAAAGGGGATCCCAGAGATGCATTTACAACCATTTATGCCATAATTGCACAAGCTGTTTGTAAATAATTTTCAGTGAGAAACCTAAAGTTTGTGAAAAACTTGACTATTTTTTTTAATTTGATCGCATTTGGCGGTGAAATGGTGGCATGAAATATACCAAAATGGGCCTAGATCAATACTTGGGGTTGTCTACTACACTACACTAAAGCTAAAATTACCCTAAAAAGCTCCCTACATGCTCCCTAATTAACCCCTTCACTGCTGGGCATAATACACGTGTGGTGAACAGTGGCATTTAGCGGCCTTCTAATTATCAAAAAGCAACGTCAAAGCGATATATGTCTGCTATTTCTGAACAAAGGGGATCCCAGAGAAAAATGTACAACCATTTATGCCATAATTGCACGAGCTGTTTGTAAATAATTTCAGTGAGAAACCTAAAGTTTGTGAAAAAAATTGTGAAAAAGTGAACAATTTTTTTTATTTGATCGCATTTGGTGGTGAAATGGTGGCATGAAATATACCAAAATGGGCCTAGATCAATACTTTGGGATGTCTTCTAAAAAAAAATATACACATGTCAATGGCTATTCAGGGATTCCTGACAGATATCAGTGTTCCAACGTAACTAGCGCTAATTTTGAAAAAAAAAATGGAAATAGCAAAGTGCTACTTGTATTTATGGCCCTATAACTTGCAAAAAACGCAAAGAACATGTAAACATTGGGTATTTCTAAACTCAGGACAAAATTTAGAAACTATTTAGCATCAGTGTTTTTTGGTGGTTGTAGATGAGTAACAGGTTTTGGGGGTCAAAATTAGAAAAAGTGTGTTTTTTTCCATTTTTTCCTCATATTTTATAATTTTTTTATAGTAAATTATAGGATATGATGAAAATAATGGTTTCTTTAGAAAGTCCATTTAATGGCGAGAAAAACGGTATATAATATGTGTGGGTACAGTAAACGAGTAAGAGGAAAATTACAGCTAAACACAAACACTGCAGAAATGTAAAAATAGCCCTGGTCCCAAACGGACAGAAAATGGAAAAGTGCTGTGGTCATTAAGGGGTTTATGTACACTACTGTTACACCAGATATGAGTTGCACTTGTGTGACACTGTGCCCTGGCAGGCCCTGAAACGCACACGTGTGAAGGAAACTGACTGCTATTATTTCACAGTCAAAAAAGTTTTTGTTTTTTTTAAATGTACACTACTGTTACACCAGATATGAGTTGCACTGGTCTGACACTGTGCCCTGGCAGGCCCTGAAATGCACAGATGTGAAGGAAACTGACTGCTATTATTTCACAGTCAAAAAAGTGTTTTTTTTTTTAAATGTACACTACTGTTACACCAGATATGAGTGGTGGCACTGGGCAAGTGGGCACAGTATACGCTGTGAGCCTGATATACACGCTGGCAGGCAGGCAACTGCAATTAGATTACACAGGAAAAAAAAAAAAAAAAACGACATGTTCTAGCCATAAAAAGGGCTTTTTGGGGTGCTGTCCTTACAGCAGAGATCAGATGAGTCCTTCAGGACTGTAGTGGACACTGAATACACTAGCCTAGCTATCGATTTCCCTATTAAATCAGCAGCAGCTACACTGTCTCTCCTCTCACTAAGAATGCAGCTTCCGAATGAATCTAAAATGGATGCTGTCCAGGAGGTGGGAGGGTCTGGGAGGGAGGGTCTGCTGCTGATTGGCTGGAATGTGTCTGCTGACTGTGAGGTACAGGGTCAAAGTTTACTCAATGATGACGAATAGGGGGCGGACCGAACATCGCATATGTTCGCCCACCGCAGTGAACGCGAACATGCTATGTTCGCCGGGAACTATTCGCCGGCGAACTATTCGTGATATCACTATCTTGGACATGATTTTGACATTCTTGGACAATGTATGGCCATTTCAGAGTGAGATTTTGGTGGTCCCAGGTTTCTTTTTTAGAAGCTATGACATGAAAATTAAAATGTCATGGTTCATAAAGAGAATGGAATTTTAAGAGGATTTACTTCTATTATGAAATGTGCCTGTTCACTTGGTATCGTTTGTTGAAAGGTATACCTAGATAGGCTCAGGAGAAGTAATGCACTACTGGGAGCTAGCTTGTGGCTATACTCATATGTCTCTTGTCATTGGCTCACCGCGTGTTTTAAACTAGCTCAAAGTAGGGCATTACTGCTCTGAAGGTGACATTTGCTATACATTAAATGCCTTTCTAAGTATCAGGAGGAAAAATTATGATATAGATTTCAACCTAAGGCTATGCTGAAAAAATTTTTAAATGGTTGGGAGCTCTGTTACCATAACTGGTAACATTTTCTTGAGACCCTCCGACTTACATTGTTTGAATGGCTTTGCATTTGCATGACTTTTCTTAGTGATTTCAAATAAAGTTATGCCAACCCATGCAAATACTCAGTTCATGTTAATGAGTATTATCATTTATTGTATAGCACCACAAAATTCTGTAGTGCTGGGTAGAAAGATGGGGTATACATAACAAGGATTTGTGAAATATACAAAACAGAACAAACTAAACAAATCTAGTACAGGAGCTCCAGAGAGCATTCAGTCTACAGGTTGAGGGTACAGAGACATAAGGTTTGGGGTAGCTTGTCACATAGATTGTAGTTTCAGCAGTGAGTCAGGACAGTTCAATAATTATTTTGATTAGGATGAGAGATGGGCGAAAGATGGTAAGCCTCTCTGAATAGGTGGGTTCTCAAGGAGCGTCTGAAGATATACAAGGTTGGAGACAGTCTTGGGAGGGGTAGAGAGTTCCAGAGGACAGGGGCAACACATGAGAAGTCTTGGAGGTGGGAGTGGGACGTAGAGATACAGTAATTGGAGTGGAGAGACATAGGTCAGAAGTTGATTGAAGAGGACAGCTTGGGGAATATTTGGAGATGAGAGAGGAAATATTTTTGGGAGTGAGGCTGTTGAGTGCTTTGTAAGTTAGGATTAATACTTTCAATTGTATTCTGGAGTGTATGGGGAGCCAGTGTAGAGACTGGTAGAGTGGAGCAGCTTATGTGGACTTAGGTGGATGAGTCTAGCTGAAGCACTCATAATAGATTGGAGGGAGGAGACGCCATGATCATTTTCTGGTTTAATAAAACAATTTAATTTGAAATTGTGATTTATTTTCTAACTATGACTCTTTCTTTCCTAAGATATGGTGAGTCCATGGAATCATCAATTACTAGTATTAATATCACTCATGGCCAGCAGGGGGAGGCAAAGAGCACTACAGCAAAGCTGCTATATATGTCACTTCCATTACCCATAACATCCAGTCATTCTCTTTTCCTGTGGTGCAAGGAGGAGGTGAAGTTTTGGTGTCTGATCTACAATCAAGATTTTTTTTATTTTAAAAGCAGAGTAGGTTTGCTCTGATGTTTCTAAAGGGTCTAACCTTAGCCCATGTCAGTCTCTTCAGTAGGTCAGTGGTGGCTTTTAAGCAATTGGGAACTTGTGGGGTACAATCCTCACTGCATTTTCCCAGAACATTTTGCTGCCCTATTTAGATAGCCTGAGTAAGTTTACTCAGGCTTTCTGTATTTCCACAGGTCCTTGTGAGGGATGGCATCCTCTCAAACCAAGTGAGCTGTCCTACTGCCGGACAGATAAATATTAAGGTAAGTGCCAGTTTTATTTTTCTATGTAGCAGGGAAAAATGTGGCACTTATTCAGCTGAAACGCTGCAGGGGGACATTTTTTATTATTCGGGTGCAGGATTTTATGGCAGTTTGTGCAGGCACTGTTAGTTAATTTTTAGTAACAAGTTATGTGTTTTATTGTTTGTTTTTAAGCCTGTTTTTCAAGAAAGTTGTTTTAAAAAAAAAATTGCTTTTTTGTCAGCTGTAGGACAGCCCGTTTTTGGGAGGTTCTGATTCTGTGATGTCAGAGTTTTTTGGCGCTTTTCTTCACTTCCTGTAAGAGTGAGGTGCAGATATTTCAGATGGCTCTGCTGTTTAGAAGGCTTCTTGCTGTTTTTGCTTCTCTAGAAATCCGGAATGTAAACAGGATCGTTTTTTTTCCTCACTTTGCTACGGGTTGCAGGACAGGTAGGGCACCTCAGTAATTCGGCTGAGGTGTAGAGTGTTGCCTGGGGTATGTTTTCTTGATTTAGTAAATTTAGATAAAATATTTTTTATTAAACCACAAACCTCCTCATTACACGTTAGATACATTACATGTAGGATACATTAAGCAAACACAAAGAAAAGTACAAAAAAAAATATAAAAAAAACATTCGGCAGCATGATAGAGAATACCTTACTCATAATTATATACTGAGGTACATATGGTTCTCAGCTGAAGACAGTTCCTTGAGCAGAGTTTCCGATGAAAACCCTCTGTATTTACTTTTATCCTCATGTCCATAAGATCTCCCATTAAATTATGCTGCTATCTATGTTGTAGTCTGTTTCAGTGTATATGGAGGTTTCTCCCCTTTTCATCTTTTTCCTTCCATTACTTCTTTTATACATCCTTGGATATATGACTCTTTGTTAGAAGTAACTAATCATGGGGGGTCAGATTCATATAACTTTAGCTTTATCGTAAATCTAATTAGAACAAATAAACAAAACTCAACATTTCTCATAACATAACAAATTAAACTAATGGAGTCACGGGTACCTCACGCCTTTTATCTCATTTATATTGCTATTAGTAGCTTCCTCATCAATTTTCCTTATATTAAATAATCTCTCGTGTCAGATCAGCAACTATCTTCCTCTAAAGGAATCCTTGTCTTCCTTCCTACCTTATTTCTACGTCCTCTTTAGTTATCCAGTAAAACCAGATCTTCTGGAACGTAGGCCCTGTGTCCTGTATATAAGCTGCTGTCTCGTACATTAAATAAACCATCTGTATTCTATTAATGAACCTCTGTCCACGTCGGTGTCTCGTTTTTCCAATATTTAGCTATAGCTATTCTTGTAGTGGTACATAAAATTTGAATAAAAGTGTTTATGTGTGGGTTTAGTCTTGGGACCGTCTCATGCAACAATGCCTGGGCTGGTGTAAGCGAGATCTGTTCGGTTAGCAGGGTGCTCAGCAATAGGGACAGCTCTCGCCAAATGGTTTGGACTCTAGGGCATTCCCACCACATATGGAGATATGTTCCTCTGATCCCACACCCTCTGTAGCAAAGTCTAGAGTTTCCTGGTGTCATATGAGATGTTTTCATGGGTGTTAAGTACCATCTAAAGGTTGTTTTCAGTACATTCTCTCTAAGGTCTGCGCACATAAGGCCTTTACTAGCGTAATAGAATATATCATTCCATTTGTCAATCGCATACTCTCCGGCAATATCCTCCTCCCAATTTAGCAGCAGTGTAGATTTAGTTACATTGTTATTTTCTTGTAGTGATATGTATAACCTAGAGATTGCTTTCTTGGGTCTAATGGCTGCTGAGCATAGGTTTTCGAGAGTCGTCCTTTGACTATGTGTCTTGGCCCTGTTGATATATGGTTGTATAGCTGAAATGACCTGTAGGTAGAGGAACCATTGTATCTGTATAGGCTCTAACTTCTGTCTAAGTTGTGTAAAGGTCAATAATTTACCTTGGGACTGCATATCTGCCACCCTGTATAGGCCTTTGTTTTCCCATTTCTTTATATGGTATATAAATTCGTTATTTATCAAATATTTTAATGGTATCAGTAGGGATTGTTTAGGCATCAGCTTCCCTATCCTTTGTATCTTAGTCCATTCTTGCTTGGTCATTTGTGTAGTTTTGTTTTGATAAACCCTTGTGTCTTTATTCTTTAGAATACCCCAGAGGATATCATCGGGTTCCTCCATCCCCCCCCATAGCTGCCTCTAAAGCAGGCCAGAGAACATCTTTCTGTCTTCTCGCGAGTATTGAGTCCTGTGCCAGTCTAGCTGCTTTATAATAGTCATGTAAGTTGGGGGCCCCCACTCCCCCCAATTGTCTGTGTCTCGTCAGAATTTGATGTGGAATCCTCGGGTGTTTGTTGTCCCTTAAGAATCTATGTATGTCTCGTTGAAGATTATCTAAATCTAATTTATTGACTTTAATTGGGAGGACCCTAAATAGATAGAGGATTCTGGGCAGAATCGTCATCTTGACAGCAGATAGTCTCCCATACCAAGAAAAACCCATTTTCCTCCATTTTCCTAAGTCTGATCTAATTGCCTTGTATATGGGAAGGTAATTTGCAGCGTATAACTTTGAGGAGTGAGTGGTCAATTTTATCCCTAGGTATTTTAGCCCCTCTGAAACCCACTTAAAATCAAAGTTTGTCTCAATCGTCTTAATTATATGTTTAGGTATCGATAGGGGAAGTGCTTCACACTTGTCCACATTAATTTTATAACCCGATATCTGAGAAAATAGTTGTATGGCCTGATATACATGTGGCAATGAGATCAGTGGTTTCGAGATGGTTAGTAGCACATCATCTGCGAACAAAGTAATCTTATGATGTATCTTCCCTACCTCTAGTCCCCAGATATCCGGGCAATTATGTATATATGCAGCAAAGGGTTCTATGCAAAGTGCAAAAATCAAGGGCAACAGAGGGCATCCCTGCCGTGTGCCATTGAGTATATGTATGGTTTTTGACTGTTGTCCAATTGCTCTGACCTGGGCTGTAGGTGTCGAATATAGTCCCTCAATAGCGTTCATAAACCGTCCCTTAAATCCCATTAATGTCAGCAATCGCAGCATGTATTTCCAATCAACCCGATCGAATGCCTTCTCCGCATCCAAAGATAGGATCAGAGATGGCATCCCCCCATCCCGAAGAAAGTCAATGACCGATACCATCCTTCGAATATTATCAGGGGCCTCCCTATCTTTAACAAATCCAACTTGGTCAGGGTGTATGACTGAGGGTAGGATGTGTTTCAGCCTATTGGCTAAGATTTTTGTAACTATTTTAAGATCCTGGTTGATAAGGGAAATCGGTCTATAATTAGCGCATAAATGGGGGTCCCTCCCCTGCTTTGGTATCACCACTATCCTGGCCTGGAGCAATTCTATAGGTATATCTCCCCCTTCCATAATGTGATTGGCAAATACTACTAGGTGAGGTATTAGAGTATCCCTGAAAGCTTTATAATATTCCCCCGAGAAACCATCTGGGCCCGGGGCTTTGCTTGGCTTAAGATCTTTGATAGCTGCTCGGACCTCTGCATAGGTAATTTTAGCATTAAGGGTCTCTCTATCTGTCTCAGTAATTGGTTTCAGGTTTGCTTTGTGTAGGAAAGAGTCAAATAGTTTGTCCGTCAGGGGGAATGTTGCACTTTAGTCCCATCGTACAGTTCACTATAATATTGTGCAAATGTGTCCACAATTTCCTGTGGGTGGGATGTCATATGACCGTTTGAATTCTGTATGTTTGGTATTGATAATGCCTGATAATTGTCTCTAATTTTTTTCGCTAGATATTTATCTGGTTTGTTGAAGAAAATAAAGTAGTTTGTTTTCAATCTGTGTGCTGCCTTTACGGATTGTTCGTTCAATATGGCTTGTAACTTATTTTTAGTGGTTATCAGTTGTGTCAATATATCTTGGGATTTAGTTATTCTGTGTGTCTTTTCTAATGAGGTAATCTCCGAGTATAGCTGCCTTAATAGAAGGGTATATTGTTTCTTAGCTGTTGTCTTTTCTTTAATCAGTACACCCCTAATCACTGCCTTATGTGCCGCCCATGGTATGATAGGATTGTTTGTGGTATCTAGATTAATCCGCCAATATTCTTCTAGATCTTTAAGGATTTTATCCTTGATGATCGGGTTTTTGATATAGGATGGGTCATATGTCCAAGATTTCGTTCTCTTTGGGTCTAACAGGTCACCTAAATTGAGTTTAGTGATTGAATGGTCTGACCATACACAAGGAAGAATATCTATATGTTGTAATATTGGTTGGAGTATCTGACTCGTATATATATAGTCTATCTTCGTGTAGCTATTGTGTGCCGATGAATAGAATGTAGTGTCTCTGGCATCCCCATGAAATATCTGCCAAGTGTCCTGCAGTGTGTGTTGCTCAAGCATCCCCTCTATGTTTTTAGCTACCCCTCTCTGTCTTTGTTTCTTTTTAGATTGCAAATTGGCCGTGTCTTTTGTTAATGCTTGTATGTCTATATTAAAGTCTCCTGCCAGAACTATACGCATCCTAGACCAATCAGTCAGCAGGTGAGATATGTTTTGGAAGAATTTATCTTGTTGCTCATTTGGAGCATACACATTACAGAAGAGTATATCTATTCCTCCTATTTGGCCAGACACCAGGAGGTATCTGCCCTCCTTATCTGCTATTATTTCTTTGTGTGTGAAGGGAATAGAAGAATGAATAAGAATAGAAACTCCTCTTTTTTTGGAGTCTATCGTGGAGTGGAATTGCTGTGGGAAATCCTTTGCCCAGTATTTTGGTATGGTGGAATGTAGGAAATGTGTTTCCTGAAGGAAAATGACATTAGCCCGCAGTCGCCTATAGTTAGTCATTGCAGTCCTTCTTTTTATGTCAGTGTTAAAGCCTCTCGCGTTGTGTGAGAGTAATGTAATTCTAGGTAATGACATCCTTAAAGGTATGGTTGTACTCTACTCTTTTCTGACAGATATTTAAAAAATGTAAAGGGTACCTTGATCACCATCTGATGAGACCTCTCCCAGAATCTCGCCGATCTACTCATAATTGATGAGCTCTGTGTGCGTGTAAGGCATTCCGTGACTCCAAACAACAAAGAAAATATAAACATTAATATAACTAATAACTTAACATTGTAAAATAATGTACTGCACAACATGTGTCAATACCACCATGGTGTGTGTTCCGTACGTGGTCACAACAAAAACCACAATAATAAATATCATATAGGTATTAATGAACATACAGACATTCTTTAGACCTAGTGCTTCCTCAACCCCTCTCTCTATCTTGAGATAAAGAATCTTCCTCTATAGCTCATGTTCCTATATCAGGAATATAGAAATTTTTCAATTGGGTTGCTGTTCTGTTTATATCTGAGTCTCAGGTTTTAGCTTTCTTTTTAGTAACTTTTTTCCATCTTGGCCTCTGAGGTTTTGCTTGAGAGTGAGAGGGTTCCGAAGAGCCTGCTGTTGTTTCCCCCTCTACAATTTCTTGCGGGTCCAGCTCCAAGAATTTGCAAATATCAGGTATTTCTGCAGTGGATTTGATCGTGGCTGTTCTGCCGTTCCTCATAACATGCAGGGCAAAGGGGAAACCCCATCTATATGGAATGTGGTGCTTTCTGAGGAGGAGGGTGAGCGGTCGAAGGGTAAATCTTCTTTGTAGGGTTTTGATGCAGAGATCCTGGAAAAACTGGATAACATTACCTTGGAATTTAAACGTGGGATTATGTCTGGCAGCTGTTAATATTTTTTCTCTGTCAGGGAATCTCAGAAGCTTAAGTATCACATCTCTCGGGGGTTGTTCTGGTTTAGGCTTTGCTCTGAGGGCCCTATGGGCTCTTTCTATTTGGATTTCAGAGTCAGCTGGTGCTCCCAATATTGCCCTGAATAGTTGTTGGAGGTATTCATAGAGGTCCTCAGCTCCGATTGTCTCGGGAACCCCTTTAAGTCAAATGTTGGATCTTCTGCTCCTATTTTCGATGTCCTCAATTTTCTCTTCCAGCTCTGTTATTGTTTGTTGTTGGGTTGTCAGTGTTTGGGATACTTCAGCCATTTCTTCACCCATTTCATCAGTTGCGGTTTCTAAGGAATCCACCCGAGTCCCTAGTTCTGAGATCTCAGTTTTGATATCAGTGAGACTGTTAGTAATTTTTTCTTGGAAGCTATCCATCTTTTCCCAGAGTTTATCGAAGTTGGTTGCGATATCCTGCTTGGATACCAAGGCATGGAGGTCCGCTTTGGTCACAGGGGTCATGTCCTCAAGATCTCCCTCATTTTCAGATTCAGGATCTTCCTCAGCTTCATTTGGGAGAAGCTCTTTATTTTTATGGATTCTGGATGTTCTAAAGAATGCCTCCATAGATGCAGATTTCAACATTTTATCCGCTTTGTTCCCTTTCCTAGTCGACATTTTGGATATCTCTCCAGACCTCCCCCTTCCGTGGGTCAATTAGGTAGTTTAGGGGATCTTGCAGGAGATAATAAAAACCAGGATCTCTTGACGTTGTTTGACGTATTGAAGGTTATAATACTGATTTCAGTTGTCAGAACCCTCCTCCTCTATATGGTTAGGGGCGTGATTCTATATATTTATCTTACATCCCCTTCTTCTTAGAGTGCTTTAAATGGTATATATATGTGATATCACGAGGGACGAATAGTGTGAGGTGGAAAAGGCACTATTCCGTTTACATCTGTGCTAATTTGTCTCAGTCTATGTGGTATTGTTGGACCATTTTAACACACAGCTTTACATCTTCAATTTTTTTAGCATCTCAGTGGCTTTATTTTGTGCCAATGGGACTCCATGCGTTCATCTATCTTGTAGCTTGAGGTCTGGACAGCCCTACTGGTCTCTATACCCCAGGGCAGTAGTCCCCACTGGACAGAGACGGGCAAGGATATTAGGGTATGACCCACTGACACTGCGTTCAGCGGGAAAGGAAGGGGATAAAGACCAGTCCGGCAATGAGTTTTTGCATTCAATAATGTTTAGTGTCTCTGTGAGCAAATTCTGTGGTTATGCAGTGAGAGTTGTGTGAAGCTATCCAGTTGCTATGGGAGCTGCAGGCTGTGGGCGCAATTCAATCTTCTGTCAGGTAGTGTAATCTAGCTGTTCACTAGATGAATTGTCGCCCACGGAAATATTTATTGCAGTTTGTTAAAGCTGTTAAGATTAGGACATCTATTTGAGTATTGCAGGGTCTCCAATAAAGAAAATATTTCCAACAGACCAAAATATTAAGTTATGTGCCTTTAAATCATGAATGGGATGTAGCCACGTGGTGTGAAATTTAGATTCTCAGGACACTATCCTCTGAAAGAGTAGTTGTACTGATCAGTAGCTGTACACTTGTTAGTAGTGCTAAATGTGTATAGTGAAGAGCGTGTATTAGACCTGGCACCCTCAATAAAGTTGGTTGCTTTAATACTATGTTTATGTGATAGTCTAGAATAGCAGTCTCTCTTCTGAGCTGGGGAAGAAGGGGAACACTTGCAGAAAAAACTTTATTTTGAGGTGTTTTTTAATGCTGCCGTTATACAGTCATAGCTATTTAGTGTGTCTTCCAAATGAATCCCACTTTTCTAGTACAACAACAGCCCCTAAAGAATATCTGGGGGAAAGTGTCTATTCATTATTGTTTGCCCAGACGCTGCAGAGTTGTGATGAGGGAGAAGGAGAAATGGCGGATTTTGGCACCTTTTTATGCAGCAGGTCTAAATGCCTCAAGTCCATATTTTGTGTAGTGGGAGCCGATTCCCCTCCAACAACAGCGAGTGTCCTTTTTAAATAAACATTACTCCCCTTGTAGGCAGCATAAAAAGAAAAATCCCAGGCTTTACCTTGTAGGGGTCTGGTGCAATGTCCAGCTCCAACCGATCACACCGGCAACAGGGGATGCACCTTCCGTGCTCCGCTGACAAACCTCTCTGACCGGACCCTCGTCGGGTTATTCCAGATTGTTCCGCAGGCTCCGCCGGGCAGTGTGCAAAGCAGGATCAGCTCAGGGATGGTGTCACAGAGTCAGCGGTCCCAGGAAAAGCAGCCCCAGCTCAAATAATCCAAAGGGAGGTAGTCCCGGCACCATTAAGGTTATATTTTATGTTAGTAGCAAGGTTCTTTGCTGAAATCACTCCGGAGCGGATCCCCGACCCTCCGGAGTGCAGGATACAGGTGGCAAGACTGTCCGGTGTTCTGTATAGGCCTCCTCTTCGAGTAGGGAAAACGAACTGGCAATTCCCAAACTTCAGCTTTTAAGTGAATAAAATATGTTTATAGTATGAAGTTTAGTCACTAGGAGCACTTTTTTCTTGCTGTACCTCAGCTAAATACTATATAAACTTGGGTCTGTGAGCAGAGACCTGAACACAGACGTCTTTACAGCATGGCAGTTGGCTCCGCCCCCCTTGATTTAGTAGATTTAAAGGGAACATTTATTTAAGAACATTTATTTTTTTTGGTTCTATATCCTTTGTTAAAAGTTTTAAAAAAAAAAGTTAGATTTTTTATGCTGAAGTTGTGTCCTTCAGATTTAAGCTGGAACACGTCCGCTTGTTACTTAAGGAGGTTTTGGCTACCTTGGATGACTCCAATACTTCTATCGTTATTAACCCTAAGAAGTCTAGTAAGCTGAACAAGTATTTTGATGTTCCCTCTGCGGTGGAGGTATTTCCGTTTTCTCCATCTCCTATTTTTAAGAAAACGTTTACTATAGATGACTCTATTAAGGAGTCATGGCAAACAGTTCCTAAGGTGGAAGGAGCTATTTCCACTTTGGCTAAAAGGACCACTATTCCCATAGTCCCATAAAGGATAGTTGTTCTTTTAAGGATCCAATGGATAAGAAATTGGAGGCATTATTAAAAAAAAATATATATGTTCACCAAGGTCTTCAATGGCAGCCTGCGGTGTGTATTGCTACTGTTACCAGTGCTGCAACTTACTGGTTTGATGCTTTGTCTGATTCTTTTCAAACAGATGCTCCTCTTGAGGAGATCCAGGACAGGATTAAGGCTCTTAAGTTAGCCAATTCCTTTATTACGGATGCTTCCTTACAAATCATTTAACTGGCAGCAAAAATGTCAGGCTTTGCCGTTCTAGCTCGCAGAGCCCTTTGGTTAAAATCCTGGTCTGCAAATGTTTTTTCTAAGTCTAAGTTATTAGCTATTCCCTACAAGGGTAAGAACTTGTTTGGGCCTGGTTTGGCTGAAATTATTTCAGATATCACAGGAGGAAAGGGATCTTTTCTTCCTCAAGATAGAAAGAATAAGCAGAAAGGATGTCAGAGTAATTTTCGTTCTTTTCGTAACTTTAGAGTTAAACCCTCTGCTCTTCCAAGCAGGAAACTATCCAAGTCTTCCTGGAAGTCTGGTCAGTCTTGGAACAAGGGGAAACAGTCTAAGAAGCTGCGGCTGACTCCAAGCCAGCATGAAGGGTCAGCCCCCGATCCTGGAACGGATCTAGGAGGGGGCAGGCTTTCTTAATTTGCTCAGGCCTGAATACGAGATGTCCTAGACCTGTGGGCCGTGGAAATTGTATCTCAGGGGTACAAGATAGAATTCAAGACTTTTCCTCCCAGAGGCATGTTTCTCCTCAAGATTATCTGTAGACCCAGATAAAGAGAGAAACATTCTTAAATTGTATCAAGGATCTTTTTGCCTTGGGAGTTATAGTTCCAGTTCCTGCGCAGGAACAAGGTCAGGGATTTTATTCAAATCTGTTTGTGGTTCCCAAGAAAGAGGGGACTTTCAGACCTATTTTAGACCGAAAGTGTTTAAACAAGTTACTCAGTGTACCGTCCTTCTAGATGGAGACTATACGTTCCATTCTTCCTTTGGTTTAAGAGGGTCAGTTTATGATAACCATAGACTTAAAGGATGCGTACCTTCATGTTCCCATTCACCGGGATCATCACAAGTTTCTAAGGTTTGCTTTCATTTCCTGTATCAAATTAATTCTTTGTATACTATGATAAAATAATTCTTCTGATATAGACAGCTCCCCACAGATGATGTAATATATATATATATATATATATATATATACAGGGAGTGCAGAATTATTAGGCAAATGAGTATTTTGACCACATCATCCTCTTTATGCATGTTGTCTTACTCCAAGCTGTATAGGCTCGAAAGCCTACTACCAATTAAGCATATTAGGTGATGTGCATCTCTGTAATGAGAAGGGGTGTGGTCTAATGACATCAACACCCTATATCAGGTGTGCATAATTATTAGGCAACTTCCTTTCCTTTGGCAAAATGGGTCAAAAGAAGGACTTGACAGGCTCAGAAAAGTAAAAAATAGTGAGATATCTTGCAGAGGGATGCAGCACTCTTAAAATTGCAAAGCTTCTGAAGCGTGATCATCAACAATCAAGCGTTTCATTCAAAATAGTCAACAGGGTCGCAAGAAGCTTGTGGAAAAACCAAGGCGCAAAATAACTGCCCATGAACTGAGAAAAGTCAAGCGTGCAGCTGCCAAGATGCCACTTGCCACCAGTTTGGCCATATTTCAGAGCTGCAACATCACTGGAGTGCCCAAAAGCACAAGGTGTGCAATACTCAGAGACATGGCCAAGGTAAGAAAGGCTGAAAGACGACCACCACTGAACAAGACACACAAGCTGAAACGTCAAGACTGGGCCAAGAAATATCTCAAGACTGATTTTTCTAAGGTTTTATGGACTGATGAAATGAGAGTGAGTCTTGATGGGCCAGATGGATGGGCCCGTGGCTGGATTGGTAAAGGGCAGAGAGCTCCAGTCCGACTCAGACGCCAGCAAGGTGGAGGTGGAGTACTGGTTTGGGCTGGTATCATCAAAGATGAGCTTGTGGGGCCTTTTCGGGTTGAGGATGGAGTCAAGCTCAACTCCCAGTCCTACTGCCAGTTTCTGGAAGACACCTTCTTCAAGCAGTGGTACAGGAAGAAGTCTGCATCCTTCAAGAAAAACATGATTTTCATGCAGGACAATGCTCCATCACACGCGCCCAAGTACTCCACAGCGTGGCTGGCAAGAAAGGGTATAAAAGAAGAAAATCTAATGACATGGCCTCCTTGTTCACCTGATCTGAACCCCATTGAGAACCTGTGGTCCATCATCAAATGTGAGATTTACAAGGAGGGAAAACAGTACACCTCTCTGAACAGTGTCTGGGAGGCTGTGGTTGCTGCTGCACGCAATGTTGATGGTGAACAGATCAAAACACTGACAGAATCCATGGATGGCAGGCTTTTGAGTGTCCTTGCAAAGAAAGGTGGCCATATTGGTCACTGATTTGTTTTTGTTTTGTTTTTGAATGTCAGAAATGTATATTTGTGAATGTTGAGATGTTATATTGGTTTCACTGGTAAAAATAAATAATTGAAATGGGTATATATTTGTTTTTTGTTAAGTTGCCTAATAATTATGCACAGTAATAGTCACCTGCACACACAGATATCCCCCTAAAATAGCTATAACTAAAAACAAACTAAAAACTACTTCCAAAACTATTCAGCTTTGATATTAAGGAGTTTTTTGGGTTCATTGAGAACATGGTTGTTGTTCAATAATAAAATTAATCCTCAAAAATACAACTTGCCTAATAATTCTGCACTCCCTGTATGTATATATATATATATATATATATATATATATATATATACATGCATATATAAGTGTGTATTTAAAATAAAAATAACATTGTCCTGTAAATGGAGAACATTGTAATGTAAAATATTAATAACTCCTGTCGGGTTAGCATGCCAACGATAAAAGTGTTATTTTTTTTAATCTGTGTTCTTCATTGAAGTTAGCAAGATCATGATATCCGAGGTCCTGGGTTTCACTCACACACAAAACGTTTACTTTCTACTTGTACATTTACACTCGATCAGGAGCACTAAAGAGAGCGACACTTGTAATCCAGACCATTAATGGTTATATGAAAAATGTGTCATTCATATGCATAAAGCAGTTAGTCTCACTACTGAATCATTTAGTCATAATACTTTGATCATTTAAAGTGCCATAAATCAGGTTGAGATCTGTGCATACCCTAAACGGGTTAATTAATTTAAAATAGTTTGCACAAAAAAATTGTTTAGAAATTGCTGGCAAGTATTTTAAAATAATTTTCAAAAATAAGCAAAATTAATTACATAGCTAAGCTGCCTGGAGCAGCTAACTCCACCCCTCTTAACAGTGTTTAGACACAGGCATTGTATTTCAAATGAGTTCACAGCTTCTAAGCATGCTCCAGCAGATAAGCACTGTGAAATTTTGCATTCTACCAAAACAGCAATAGATATAGATACAGCCATACAAGGAAATGTGTGGGGGGAGTTAGAGCTGTACAATTCACAAACTAAAAAGAATGGGTTAAGGGTGAGGCACTGCAGTATACATTTGCATGTAAAGTAATTAAAGTACATATTATATTAGTTTGTCTCTATCCCAACTTGTTTCATGGACCTTTAACATTTGCTTCCATGAAGGTCTGGGAAATACTGTATAAAAAGTATAGCTAATCTGAACATTTCTAATGGATTGGTTTAGCGAAAAAAAACTATAACAATTACAATGTTCATGGAAATGGAAATAGATTGGGAAGTTGACCTTTTTGTTCTTAAGTTTTTTTTTTTTCCAGTAGCATTTATTGTTGGCTTTAAAAAAATATAAAACATTAATACCAAAATGCAATAATTAAGGGGGAAAAAATAAGAAGATTAATTATTAAGATGCAATTAACAAGAATTAAATTGTTGACAAAATTTACTATATCATATCTCCAGCATTTGCAAACTATCTTGCTTCACTCCTTTTTCTATATTAAGTGTGCTTTTAGTGTTTACTTATGGCCAGATTATGAGTTTTGCGTTATGAGCTGTGTGGTGCTAACGAACAGTTTTTTCTCACCACTCACTTTCCTACAGCGCTGGTATTACAGGTTTTTACAAACCCGGCGTTAAAAGGGAAGAAATGAGCGTAGAGTAAAATTGAGCTCCATACCGCACTCCAATACCAGCGCTGCTTAAGTCAGCGGTGAGCTGGTTGTATGTGCTCATGCACGATTTCCCCATAGACATCAATGGGGAGAGCCGGCTGAGAAAAAGTCTAACACCTGCCAAAAAGCAGCGTAAAACTCAGTAACACAGCCCCATTGATTCCTATGGGGAAACACATTTTATGTTTACACCCTAACATGAACATCAAGTCTAAACACCCCAAATCTTACACTTATTAACCCCTAATCTGCCGCCCCCGGCATCGCCAACACCTAAATTATTTTATTAACCCCTAATATGCCGCTCCGGACACTGTCGCCACCTACATTATACTTATTAACCCCTAATCTGCCGCCCCCAGCGTCGTCACCACTATATTCAATGTATTAACCCCTAAATCTAAGTCTAACCCTAACACCCGCTAACTTAAATATAATTAAAAAAAATCTAAAAAAAATTACTATCATTAACTAAATTATTCCTATTTAAAACTAAATACCTATAAAATAAACCCTAAGCTAGCTACAATATAACTAATAGTTACATTGTATCTAGCTTAGGGTTTATTTTTATTTTGCAGGCAAGTTTGTATTTATTTTAACTAGGTAGAATAGTTACTAATAGTTATTAACTATTTAATAACTACCTAGCTAAAATAAATATAAATTGACCTGTAAAATAAAACCTAACCTAAGTTACACCTAACACTACACTACAATTAAATAAATTACCTACATTAAATACAATTAAATAAATTAAATTAAATTACCTAAATCACAACAAACAAACACTAAATTACAGAAAATAAAAAACAAATTACAGATCTTTAAACTATTTACACCTAATCTAAGAGCTCTATAAAAATAAAAAAGCCCCCCCCAAAATAAAAAAAACCCTAGCCTACAAATAGCCCTTAAAAGGGCCTTTTGCGGGGCATTGCCCCAAAGAAATGAGCTCTTTTACCTGTAAAAAAATACAAACAACCGCCCCAACAGTAAAACCCCCCACCCACACAACCAACCCCCCAAATAAAAACTAAAAAAACCTAAGCTCCCCATTGCCATGAAAAGGGCATTTGGATGGGCATTGCCCTTCAAAGGGCATTTAGCTCTATTGCTGCCCAAAGCCCTAACCTAAAAAATAAACCCACCCAATACACCCTTAAAAAATCCTAACACTAACCCCCGAAGGTTCACTTACCGGGAGAAGTCTTCATCCAAGTGGCAAGATGTCCTCAACGAAGCCGGCAGAAGTGGTCCTCCAGATGGGCAGAAGTGGTCCTCCAGACAGGCAGAAGTCTTCATCCAGACAGCATCTTCTATCTTCATCCTTCCGACGCGCAGCGGCTCCATCTTCAAGACATCCGGCGTGGAGCATCCTCTTCAAACAACGTCTTCTTCGGAATGAATATGACTTTAAGTGACGTCATCCAAGATGGCATCCCTTAGATTCTGATTGGCTGATAGAATTCTATTAGCCAATCGGGATTAAGGTAGAAAAAATCCTATTGGCTGATGCAATCAGTCAATAGGATTGAGCTGGCATTCTATTGGCTGTTCCAATCAGCCAATACTGTTGGGGTGGGTTGTTTGTATTTTTTTTACAGGTAAAAGAGCTGATTTCTTTGGGGCAATGCCCCACAAAAGGCCCTTTTAAGGGCTATTGTTAGTTTAGTTTAGGCTAGTTTTTTTTTTGGGGGGGGGGCTTTTTTATTTTGATAGGGCTCTTAGATTAGGTGTAATTAGTTTAAAGATCTGTAATTTGTTTTTTATTTTCTGTAATTTAGTGTTTTTTTGTGATTTAGCTAATTTAATTTATTTAATTGTATTTAATGTAGGTAATTTATTAAATTGTAGTTTAGTGTTAGGTGTTATTGTAACATAGGTTAGGTTTTATTTTACAGGTCAATTTGTATTTATTTTAGCTAGGTAGTTATTAAATAGTTAATAACTACTTAGTAACTATTCAACCTAGTTAAAATAAATACAAATTTGCCTGTAAAATAAAAAATAAACCCTAAGCTAGCTACAATGTAACTATTAGTTATATTGTAGTTATCTTAGGGTTTATTTTATAGGTAAGTATTTAGTTTTAAATAGGAATAATTTAGTTAATGATAGGAATTTTATTTAGATTTATTTAAATTATATTTAAGTTAGGGGGTGTTAGAGTTATACTTAAGTTTAAAGGGTTAATAAATTTAGAATAGTGGCGGCGACGCTGGGGACGGTAGATTAGGGGTTAATAAATGTAGGAAGGTGGCGGCGATGTTGGGCAGCAGATTAGGGGTTAATAAATATAATGTAGGTTGTGGCGATGTCCGGAGCAGAAGATTAGGGGTTAATAAGTATAATGCAGGTGGCGGCGATGTTAGGGGCGGCAGATTAGGGGTCAATAATATTTAACTAGTTTTTGCCAGGCGGGAGTGCGGCGGTTTAGGGGTTAATATGTTTATTATAGTGGCGGTGATGTCCGTAGTGGCAGATTAGGGGTTAAACATTTTATTATAGTGTTTGCTATGCGGGAGGGCCTCGGTTTAGAGGTTAATAGGTAGTTTATGGGTGTTTGTGTACTTTTTAGCACTTTAGTTATGAGTTTTATGCTACAGCGTTGTAGTGTAAAACTCATAACTACTGACTTAAGAATGCGTTACGGATCTTGCGGGATAGGCTGTACCGCTCACTTTTTGGACTCCCAGGACAGACTCAGAATACCGGTACTATGTGAGTCCCATAGAAAAAAAGGGTTTACGAAGTTTGCGTAAGTCAGTTTGCGGTAAGGCCAACAAAGTGTGCGGTACACCTATACCTGCAAGACTCAGGCGTAAAAAAGCAGCATTAGGACCTGTTAACGCTGCTTTTTTACCTTAATGCACAACTCGTAATCTAGCCGATTGTGTTTATAAAGTATAAATACAAATTAACCCATAAAAAATGAGAAAGAGAGAGCTATAGAGAGAGGTGAAAGATTCACATGAACTCATATGGAAATTGCCATTTATCTTACTTAAACATAAAAACCTGACAAGAGACCATCCGTGCACCAAAAACATGATCATCAATACATAACAATATTGCACTAGTCAACCTTATTTATTAGTCTCATGTGCCTCCTGACAGATAGCAGGATATTCATTTTGTCACAGGCAATGAATTACGCATAGAGTAAAAAATTTTAGTCCTGCAAGGATGTGGGCAAGGGATTAAAAGGTCATTTATACCAGAGTGCTAGCAAAGACTCATTGATGATATGGTAGTTGAACTTTTAAACTTCCAAACTGTTGTTGGTTGCTTTAACGTAGCTAAGCACTTGGAACTAAATAGGGAATTTTACAGAAAAAAATGTAAATGTAGCTTAATGTAATAAAAAGTGTATGATAACCCTGGTAAGATAAAATATTGATTACAGAAAACCCATCACAATTACAAGACTTTAACCTACACAATTAAGGGCCAGATTATGTAAAGTTCTCTGTTCAGATGAGATTATCTAAAATGATTCTCCAATACTGCGATATCCCTCACAAGATTCTAGGAAGACAAATGTCACTTTACTTATCTAAGGAGCATTCCCTGTATTTCTGAATGTGAATGGGAGAAAAGCCCATTCCAAATTAGATGTGACATGAGAGTTTTGTTACATTTATGCTTTGTACTGTAATTTACTTTAGATTTTGTCCTTAAAGTATTATTATGACTAAGCTTTGCAATTTTTTTTTTAATGTAATTTTTTTTATTAACTTTATCTCAATAAAGGTTACATACATAATTTGGAGACACAGCTGCCATAGGTATTCAAAAATATGATACATTTTTTAAAGAATTATAACAATAATCCAACATAAAGCACAAGTTCATAATTTTTAGTCATCATCCAAGGTAACATTTTTATATACTAAGGCCTAGATTTGGAGTTCGGCGGTAGCCGTCAAAACCAGCGTTAGAGGCTCCTAACGCTGGTTTTGGCCGCCCGCCGGTATTTGGAGTCAGTGATTAAAGGGTCTAACGCTCACTTTTCAGCCGCGACTTTTCCATACCGCAGATCCCCCTACGCCATTTGCGTAGCCTATCTTTTCAATGGGATCTTTCTAACGCCGGTATTTAGAGTCGTTTCCGAAGTGAGCGTTAGAGCTCTAACGACAAGATTCCAGCCGCCTGAAAATAGCAGGAGTTAAGAGCTTTCTGGCTAACGCCGGTTTATAAAGCTCTTAACTACTGTACCCTAAAGTACACTAACACCCATAAACTACCTATGTACCCCTAAACCGAGGTCCCCCCACACCGCCGCCACTCGATTAAAATTTTTAACCCCTAATCTGCCGACCGCCACCTACGTTATATTTATGTACCCCTAATCTGCTGCCCCTAACCCCGCCGACCCCTGTATTACATTTATTAACCCCTAACTTGCCCCCCACAACGTCGCCGCCAGCTACTTAAAATAATTAACCCCTAATCTTCCGACCGCAAATCGCCGCCACCTACGTTATCCCTATGTACCCCTAATCTGCTGCCCCTAACACCGCCGACCCCTATATTATATTTATTAACCCCTAATCTGCCCCCCTCAACGTCGCCGACACCTGCCTACACTTATTAACCCCTAATCTGCCGAGCGGACCTGAGCGCTACTATAATAAATGTATTAACCCCTAATCCGCCTCACTAACCCTATCATAAATAGTATTAACCCCTAATCTGCCCTCCCTAACATCGCCGACACCTAACTTCAATTATTAACCCCTAATCTGCCGACCGGAGCTCACCGCTATTCTAATAAATGTATTAACCCCTAAAGCTAAGTCTAACCCTAACACTAACACCCCCCTAAATTAAATATAATTTAAATCTAACGAAATAAATTAACTCTTATTAAATAAATTATTCCTATTTAAAGCTAAATACTTACCTGTAAAATAAATCCTAATATAGCTACAATATAAATTATAATTATATTATAGCTATTTTAGGATTAATATTTATTTGACAGGCAACTTTGTAATTATTTTAACCAGGTACAATAGCTATTAAATAGTTAAGAACTATTTAATAGTTACCTAGTTAAAATAATAACAAATTTACCTGTAAAATAAATCCTAACCTAAGTTATAATTAAACCTAACACTACCCTATCAATAAAATAATTAAATAAACTACCTACAATTACCTACAATTAACCTAACACTACACTATCAATAAATTAATTAAACACAATTCCTACAAATAAATAAAATTAAATAAACTAGCTAAAGTACAAAAAATAAAAAAGAACTAAGTTACAGAAAATAAAAAAATATTTACAAACATAAGAAAAATATTACAACAATTTTAAACTAATTACACCTACTCTAAGCCCCCTAATAAAATAACAAAGCCCCCCAAAATAAAAAATTCCCTACCCTATTCTAAATTAAAAAAGTTACAAGCTCTTTTACCTTACCAGCCCTGAACAGGGCCCTTTGCGGGGCATGCCCCAAGAATTTCAGCTCTTTTGCCTGTAAAAAAAAACATACAATACCCCCCCGCCAACATTACAACCCACCACCCACATACCCCTAATCTAACCCAAACCCCCTTAAAGAAACCTAACACTAAGCCCCTGAAGATCTTCCTACCTTGTCTTCACCATACCAGGTTCACCGATCCGTCCTGGCTCCAACATCTTCATCCAACCCAAGCGGGGGTTGGCGATCCATAATCCGGTCCAGAAGAGGCTCCAAAGTCTTCCTCCTATCTGGCAAGAAGAGGACATCCGGACCGGCAAACATCTTCTCCAAGCGGCATCTTCGATCTTCTTCCATCCGGAGCGAAGCGGCAGGATCCTGAAGACATCCAGCGCGGAACATCCATCCGGACCGACGACTGAACGACGAATGACTGTTCCTTTAAGGGACGTCATCCAAGATGGCGTCCCTCGAATTCCGATTGGCTGATAGGATTCTATCAGACAATCGGAATTAAGGTAGGAATTTTCTGATTGGCTGATGGAATCAGCCAATCAGAATCAAGTTCAATCCGATTGGCTGATCCAATCAGCCAATCAGATTGAGCTCGCATTCTATTGGCTGTTCCGATCAGCCAATAGAATGCGAGCTCAATCTGATTGGATCGGCCAATCGGATTGAACTAGATTCTGATTGGCTGATTCCATCAGCCAATCAGAAAATTCCTACCTTAATTCCGATTGGCTGATAGAATCCTATCAGCCAATCGGAATTCGAGGGACGCCATCTTGGATGACGTCCCTTAAAGGAACAGTCATTCGTCGTTCAGTCGTCGGTCCGGATGGATGTTCCGCGCTGGATGTCTTCAGGATCCTGCCGCTTCGCTCCGGATGGAAGAAGATCGAAGATGCCGCTTGGAGAAGATGTTTGCCGGTCCGGATGTCCTCTTCTTGCCGGATAGGAGGAAGACTTGGAGCCTCTTCTGGACCGGATTATGGATCGCCAACCCCCGCTTGGGTTGGATGAAGATCTTGGAGCCAGGACGGATCGGTGAACCTGGTATGGTGAAGACAAGGTAGGAAGATCTTCAGGGGCTTAGTGTTAGGTTTCTTTAAGGGGGGTTGGGTTAGATTAGGGGTATGTGGGTGGTGGGTTGTAATGTTGGGGGGGGGGTATTGTATGGTTTTTTTTTACAGGCAAAAGAGCTGAAATTCTTGGGGCATGCCCCACAAAGGGCCCTGTTCAGGGCTGGTAAGGTAAAAGAGCTTGTAACTTTTTTAATTTAGAATAGGGTAGGGAATTTTTTATTTTGGGGGGCTTTGTTATTTTATTAGGGGGCTTAGAGTAGGTGTAATTAGTTTAAAATTGTTGTAATATTTTTCTTATGTTTGTAAATATTTTTTTATTTTCTGTAACTTAGTTCTTTTTTATTTTTTGTACTTTAGCTAGTTTATTTAATTGTATTTATTTGTAGGAATTGTGTTTAATTAATTTATTGATAGTGTAGTGTTAAGTTAATTGTAGGTAATTGTAGGTAGTTTATTTAATTATTTTATTGATAGGGTAGTGTTAGGTTTAATTATAACTTAGGTTAGGATTTATTTTACAGGTAAATTTGTTATTATTTTAACTAGGTAACTATTAAATAGTTCTTAACTATTTAATAGCTATTGTACCTGGTTAAAATAATTACAAAGTTGCCTGTAAAATAAATATTAATCCTAAAATAGCTATAATATAATTATAATTTATATTGTAGCTATATTAGGATTTATTTTACAGGTAAGTATTTAGCTTTAAATAGGAATAATTTATTTAATAAGAGTTAATTTATTTCGTTAGATGTAAATTATATTTAACTTAGGGGGGTGTTAGTGTTAGGGTTAGACTTAGCTTTAGGGGTTAATCCATTTATTAGAATAGCGGTGAGGTCCGCTCGGCAGATTAGGGGTTAATAATTGAAGGTAGCTGTCGG
This sequence comes from Bombina bombina, assembly GCF_027579735.1. Lineage (NCBI taxonomy): Eukaryota > Metazoa > Chordata > Amphibia > Anura > Bombinatoridae > Bombina > Bombina bombina. Next base: position 815,897,033 of record NC_069499.1, on the reverse strand, counting down.
CGATGTTAGGGAGGGCAGATTAGGGGTTAATACTATTTATGATAGGGTTAGTGATGCGGATTAGGGGTTAATAACTTTATTATAGTAGCGCTCAGGTCCGCTCGGCAGATTAGGGGTTAATAAGTGTAGGCAGGTGTCGGCGACGTTGAGGGGGGCAGGTTAGGGGTTAATAAATATAATATAGGGGTCGGCGGTGTTAGGGGTAGCAGATTAGGGGTACATAGGGAGAACGTAGGTTGCGGCGGTTTACGGAGCGGCAGATTAGGGGTTAAAAAAAATATGCAGGGGTCAGCAATAGCGGGGGCGGCAGATTAGGGGTTAATAAGTGTAAGGGTAGGGGTGTTTAGACTCGGGGTACATGTTAGGGTGTTAGGTGCAGACGTAGGAAGTGTTTCCCCATAGGAAACAATGGGGCTGCGTTAGGAGCTGAACGCTGCTTTTTTGCAGGTGTTAGGTTTTTTTTCAGCTCAAACAGTCCCATTGTTTCCTATGGGAGAATCGTGCACGAGCACGTTTTTGAGGCCGGCCGCGTCCGTAAGCAACTCTGGTATCGAGAGTTGCATTTGCGGTAAATATTCTCTACGCTCCTTTTTTGGAGCCTAACGCAGCATTTGTTTGAACTCTCGATACCAGAGTTAATTTTATGGTGCGGCCAGAAAAAAGCCCGCGGAGCGTTAACAGCCCTTTTACCGCCGAACTCCAAATCTAGGCCACAGTGTCTACACTATAAATGTCATAGTCCAAAGGTCAAAATGAAAAAAATTAAGAAAAATAATTTTTTTTTTTGTGAATACAATTGAAAGCCCTCATGTATGTTCCTTGCCTGTCGATAAGTATTCATTTTGTACTACGTACAGGGAGTGCAGAATTATTAGGCAAGTTGTATTTTTGAGGATTCATTTTATTATTGAACAACAACCATGTTCTCAATGAACCCAAAAAACTCATTAATATCAAAGCTGAATAGTTTTGGAAGTAGTTTTTAGTTTGTTTTTAGTTATAGCTATTTTAGGGGGATATCTGTGTGTGCAGGTGACTATTACTGTGCATAATTATTAGGCAACTTAACAAAAAACAAATATATACCCATTTCAATTATTTATTTTTACCAGTGAAACCAATATAACATCTCAACATTCACAAATATACATTTCTGACATTCAAAAACAAAACAAAAACAAATCAGTGACCAATATAGCCATCTTTCTTTGCAAGGACACATCCATGGATTCTGTCATTGTTTTGATCTGTTCACCATCAACATTGCGTGCAGCAGCAACCACAGCCTCCCAGACACTGTTCAGAGAGGTGTACTGTTTTCCCTCCTTGTAAATCTCACATTTGATGATGGACCACAGGTTCTCAATGGGGTTCAGATCAGGTGTACATGGAGGCCATGTCATTAGATTTTCTTCTTTTATACCCTTTCTTGCCAGCCACGCTGTGGAGTACTTGGACGCGTGTGATGGAGCATTGTCCTGCATGAAAATCATGTTTTTCTTGAAGGATGCAGACTTCTTCCTGTACCACTGCTTGAAGAAGGTGTCTTCCAGAAACTGGCAGTAGGACTGGGAGTTGAGCTTGACTCCATCCTCAACCCGAAAAGGCCCCACAAGCTCATCTTTGATAATACCAGCCCAAACCAGTACTCCACCTCCACCTTGCTGGCGTCTGAGTCGGACTGGAGCTCTCTGCCCTTTACCGATCCAGCCACGGGCCCATCCATCTGGCCCATCAAGACTCACTCTCATTTAATCAGTCCATAAAACCTTAGAAAAATCAGTCTTGAGATATTTCTTGGCCCAGTCTTGACGTTTCAGCTTGTGTGTCTTGTTCAGTGGTGGTCGTCTTTCAGCCTTTCTTACCTTGGCCATGTCTCTGAGTATTGCACACCTTGTGCTTTTGGGCACTCCAGTGATGTTGCAGCTCTGAAATATGGCCAAACTGGTGGCAAGTGGCATCTTGGCAGCTGCACGCTTGACTTTTCTCAGTTCATGGGCAGTTATTTTGCACCTTGGTTTTTCCACATGCTTCTTGCGACCCTGTTGACTATTTTGAATGAAACGCTTGATTGTTCGATGATCACGCTTCAGAAGCTTTGCAATTTTAAGAGTGCTGCATCCCTCTGCAAGATATCTCACTATTTTTGACTTTTCTGAGCCTTTCAAGTCCTTCTTTTGACCCATTTTGCCAAAGGAAAGGAAGTTACCTAATAATTATGCACACCTGATAAAGGGTGTTGATGTCATTAGACCACACCCCTTCTCATTACAGAGATGCACATCACCTAATATGCTTAATTGGTAGTAGGCTTTCGAGCCTATACAGCTTGGAGTAAGACAACATGCATAAAGAGGATGATGTGGTCAAAATACTCATTTGCCTAATAATTCTGCACTCCCTGTATGAAAATAGTATTCCTCCAACTCTAGGAATTCAGAAACCTTTTTTAATTCACAAGTGAGGAATCTTGCTACTCTTCTATTTGTTTGCTATTAAGAATTTAATACTATTCATCATTATATAAAATAGTTTAAGGTATGGTTTGCTTTTATTTTGGGAGATTTGCAAAATAGCCAAATTAGTGGATCTAAGGCTATTTGTATCTCCAATATATTTTCTATCTCTATGATAACCCTACTCCAAAAATGTTTACTTGAGGGGCACCACGACCAGATATGGGTCAATCCACTGCCAATGTGGTTACATCTGCAGCAGGTATTTTTTATATTGTGAAATAGTCAATGTAATCTTTGTGGTGTGAAGTACCATCTATGTAGTAGAAGAGATAGACTATTTTAGTGTTGACTGGTAAATCAGTGAGCCTGTTTGTGGCAATATAATAATATCTAAGTCTCTTTCCCAGCTTTCTAAATATGGTGGCATATATACAGGAGTGGTATTTGATAGTGTCTTATATGATCAATAATATATATGTCTAATTGGTGGTGAGCTAGTACATAGTTGTTTGTGTTTGTGTGAGGAAGTGATGTACAAGTCTTTATGTGAACCATTGTTTGAAACAAATAAGACCTTGGGCAATAAGATCGTCTTGTGTCTTAAGATGTTTTTTGATGATGTTATAGGTGAGTTTATATATAGGGGCATGTACTGTATGGAGCTTGATTTCCCCATGTTTCTGGTGAGCTTTCAGGCCCGCCAGAAACACAAGTTATGAAGCAGTGGTCTAAAGACTGCTGCTTCATAACCTGTCCACCTGCTCTGAGGCGGCGGACAGACATCGCCAGAAATCAACCCAATCCAATACGATCGGGTTGATTGACACCCCCCGCTAGCGCCCACAAATCTGCAGGGGGCGGCATTGCACCAGCAGTTCACAAGAGCGTATGCTGTCAGCATTTATTGATGTGCAGCAGACATGATACGCAATTTCGGATCATGTCTGCTTGCACCTTCTTAAATAGGTCCCATATTATATAGAGATATAGGAAACTCTATAGTACTTTCAATATATTAAGAGATATTACCTGAAAAATATACCTAGGATCTTGCTTAACATATTGTTTCGTAACACTCTCATTATAAACATATTGGATGTAGTTAGTAGCACTGTCTTTTGCATCAACACACAAGGGAAAAAGTAAAGTGAATTTAGTATTTGCAGTTCAACCTCCAATTAGGAGTTATATTTGCAGTGTTCCTGTAGGTTAATTTTCAGGCAACAGAGGCCGGAGTGCCAACAGAAGATGTGGAGCGGCTGGTATGCAGTCCGGAAAGTGAATCCCTTGCAGCAGCTTGGTGTGGATACTCACTGCACACACAGCAACAGGAGAAAGTTAAGTGTCCTAAACAAAGTAAGTCCTGTGTAATCAGAGAGACAATGCGAGCAGGCAGGGAGAGAAGGCTTGTAGCAAGTTGTATCTCTTAGAAGAGACAGAGTTCCCAATAATATGGAGTTAACACAGTAGACATAGCTTATCAGTTAAGCTTGCGGGTATTCAAGCAAGGTGTGTGTGTGATGACTATCCTTAAATAGGTAGATGAGGCGGGAGGAGATCTATCGTTAAAGGTACAGGTGGATATGACAATAGGTAAGTAAGTAGTATCTAAGTCATGTTCATTTGGATTAGATATTATATAATGTCCTAAGTCTAATTCTCCATTTTTTACTAACGAGGTAAGGGGAGAGGGCTTATAAGAAATGTAGGTTTTTTTGTTTTTTTTTAAATTCTTTCCCAGATTCAGAATGTTTCTTTAATTATTGGGTATAGCCCAATATTTCCATTCTCCAATTTAGTTATAGACCAACAGAGTCTACTAATATGTGAAGTTTGTATTATATCTTGTTCCAGGATAACTCAGTGTTTATAATTCTTATGTATACTCCAATTGACTATACGTTGGACAAAGACTGTATTTCTATATAGTTGTTAGCATTCCTAGTCCCCCTTGTAGTTTCGGTATCATCATGGTCTTTTTATTGATTCTAGGGTGTTTTTTTGTCCCAAGCACAATTTGTAAAGGCTTGTTGAAGTGTTAGGAGGTTTTTCTCAGGAATATGAATTGCTAGGGTTTGTAAAATATATAGTATTCTGGGAAATATATTCATTTTAATTAAGTTGATTCTCCCAGGCCAAGATCATTTTTTAGCTCTCCAATTTTATAAATCTTATTATGGCAACTTTTATTGGTCTGTAGTTCAATTACTAAATAGAATCAATTGTTTAGAGTAAGGTAAATACCTAGGTATTTCAAAGAGTTATGGCACCACATGAAGAAAGTTATTTTTTTTTAACTTTCTCTAATGATATGGGCCCCTATTTATCAAATTCTGGCGGACCTGTTCCGACAGTGCGGATCAGGTCTGCCAGACTTCGCTGAATACGGAGAGCAATATGCTCTCCGTATTCAGCATTGCACCAGCAGCTCACAAGAGCTGCTGGTGCAACGCCGCCCCCTGCAGACTTGCAGCCAATTGGCCGCCAGCAGGGGGTGTCAATCAACCCGATCATACTCGATCGGGTTGATTTCCGGCGATGTCTGTCCGCCTGCTCAGAGCAGGCCGACAGGTTATGGAGCAGCGGTCTTTGTCTGAAGACTCGCCAGAAACACGGGCCATCAAGCTCCATTCAGAGCTTGATAGATAGGCCCCATGGAGTCTAGATTAATATTTGATATTTCAGATTTATATTTATTTATTTATTTTGTTTATTAAAATTTTTTAATGGGTCTGGGAAATATGAAAGTCTTCAAGAAGATATGGTAGGGATCTTTCTGGGTTAGATAAAGAGAATAAAACATAATCTGCAAATAGAGAAATAGTGTATATTTGTGAGCCAATTTGGATGCCTTTTATATTAGGATTTGGTCTAATTTGGGTTGCAAGGGTATAGGATCGGTCGGATTGATGTCCACAGCCTCAGAACAGGCGGATAAGTTATGGAGCAGTGGTCTTAAGACCGCTGCTTCATAACTGCTGTTTCCGGCAAGCCTGAAGGCCCGCGCGGAAACAGGGGCATCAAGCTCCATTTGGCCCCTATATCTCGGAAACCCATAGAAGTCAATGTGGCTCCAAGGAAGTCCCAGGCAACACGGTCAAAGGTATTTTCTGCCTCTGTAGACAAGGAAACCAGTGGTATCTTGTTTTTAGCATATTGAATTATATTTAAGGCACTGACCGTGTTGTCTTTCACCTCTCTACTGGAAACAAAGCCAACCTTGGTCAAAATGTATAAAGTCTGGGAGCACTAAGTTCATTTTATTAACTATGATTTTAACATATATTTTTATAACCAAATTGAATAAAGAAATAGGTTGGTAATCTAATGGGAGATCAGGTGATTTGTTTGGTTTTAGTAAAACAATTATATGGGCTTTTAGGGCTGTTTTGGGGAAAAGATGAGACTCATCTATTGCATTAAAGTAAGTAACCATATGTGATAGTAATAAGTATTAGAATTGAATGTAATATTTATAAGTAAACCCATCTGGCCCTGGAGATTTTCCTGTCGGTAGGTCCTTAAAGTTTTTTTCTATTTCCTATACTTTTATAGGTTCCTCTAGTCTCTCTTTTTATGCCAATGATAGCTTAGGTAGGTTTAGTTTAAAGAGATATGACTGAATGTTCTTTAATATGTTATCAATGGTTGCAGGAGGTTTAGATATGTGAGTTCCTGTATGGTATAAGGTTTTTTTTCCTGATAATTTGAGCTAGGGAATGGCTTGGTTTATAATATCTTCCATAGGATTGTTGCATAAGATAAAGAAGTTATTTATTATAATCTTTGTTTAATATGGTTGCTTATTCTGTTCTTTTATCATTGAGAGTGTTAAGTAGAAATTCATCTTTTAGACTCATTTTTTTATTGAGTTCCTAGGGTTGCAATATTATTCAGTAATGTGGTGATTTTTATTTTAAGTTTGATAAGGGCTACTTTGCAAGTTATGAATTCTCTTATCACACATTTATGTGCCTCCCACACAGTTTGAGGAGATGTTTCTAAGGTTTTGTTAAAATGAAAATATTCAGTAATTCTGGTTAAGTTTTGTTGTATTTTTATGTCTGATAGTAAGGAATCATTTCATCTCTAAATGTAGTCTCTCATCATTTTAGAGGACCACATGTAAGTGCAGTGTACTTTAGCATGGTCTTACCAAGATGAGGGGGAGATTGTAGTGGAGCGAAACAACCTTAGTCCTGTAACATCTGTAAAAATGTCATCTATCCTGGAATAAGATTTATTGGGATAGGAATAAAACATATAATTTCTCTTTATCAGGTTTAATATTCTCCAAACGTCTTAAATGGTTAGTTGTTGAAGCTGTTTATTTGTTTTCGTTATTACTGATGTAGGTAATGACAATTGTGTTGTTGAGCAATCTGTGGCAGGGTTTAATTATAGATTTATGTCACCTCCCATGAGAAGTGTGCCTCTTTGTTTATCTAATATGAGGTTAGCTAAATATTTAATGAATGAATGTTGTTTTCAGTGAGGTGCATAAAAACACACTATTGTAGATGGACGACCATATAACACCACTATTAGGTATCTCCCTTCTGTATCCATAATGATTTTTAATACCTGAAAAGGGATCCCATCTTTGATTAGGATACCCACTCCTTGGATTTTCCGTCTGTGATTGGAAACGTAGTAGCAAGTGCCAAATTTGTATTGAAACATTTAGGGTCTTGCCCTTTAAGAAATGCATTTCTTGGAGGAGAACTATGTCACCCAAATATATTTTAAAATCCTTTAGAGCCACAATTCTCTTCCTAGGAGAGTTAAGACCTTTGGAATTAATAGTAAGTATGTTAATTAAATTATTGTACCTCTGTCAAGTTGTTTGTAAAGTCATGATAATGTGTAAGTAAATGTTATGATATTGAAAGATTGGTCTAGAAGTGAGACATTGTGTAAACATTGTGCATTTAACAGTACAATTTGAACTTGCGAGTTATCCAAACTCTACATTAAACAGTCAACAAGAAATTTAACATTAATAACAATAACAAAACTAATCTCATCCTTCATGAGAGTAAAGGTGAACAATATCAGATGAATGTTGCCCCTCTCCAGTGCTCATGTCTATTCATTGTAGCTTAAGAGTACGGAGGTAACAATTAGTCATCTCAGCTGAGAATATGGAATTAGCAAAATGTTGTAACAATAAATCTTTTGTCTACAATTAAGGGATTCAACAATATTTGTTCTTTTAGATAACAATAAAATAAGTAGTTGTGTGTTCTGTAAAATATTGCTAATTGAGATAAAAGAATTGTAGCCATACACGAAGCCTCCTGGGCCGAAATAAGAAAGAAAAAGTTCTGCAGTGTAATAGGTAAAATATATTATGCCATACATTTTATTATTTCAAGAAGGAGGACTATGTCTCACAATGTTTTAACAAATCTATGAAAATTATCTAAGTAGATTTATGTTACAAAATCTGTCCCTGATACAATGAGAACTAGGAGCTGTATTATACTTATCTGCTTGTAGAGTCTCTCAAGCTATTTTGTTTTATCTAATTTTCAGGTATGGTCTTTTGTTAATGGGTTGGTCATAGTCTTCTTCTTATAGATTGTGGTCCAACTTGAACATTGTTCTTTAGGGTGAAGAATGGCAGATGATTTTTGTGTTGTTGATTTATCCTCCACTAAGTGTGCTGGTGCTGAAAATATAATGTTTATGGCTCTGGATATAGTTCTCAAATCAGTCTTTGTATATTAGCATTTCCCAGCATGTTTAACAATGATGCTGAATGGGTATCCCCATCTATATTTTATTTTATATTCTTGCAAGGTGGTTGTGATGAATTTGGACACTTTTCTTTTCAATTGTAGCAGGACAGAGGTCTTGAAACTGCTGCAATTCTCTGTCTTGGTATTTGATGGTTTTAGCTGATGTCTAGATAAGGTCTTTGTCCCTAAAATGCAATAGTCTTACAATTACATCCCATGGTGGAACAGATGGATTAGGCCTTGGTCTAAGCGTTTTGTGTGCTCGTTGTATTGGAATTTCTGACAGTTGAATAATATGAGTAATTTAATTAAACAAATCAACCAGGTAAGGTAAGAGATTTTCTGGACTGATATCTTCAGGGATTCCACATATTCTCATATTGTTCCTTCTACTTCTGTTTATGAGATCTTATTTTTTTCTCTTGCAAAGATTGTAGAAGGGAGTCGTGATGAACTAAATATGTTTCACTGGAAGAAATCATTGCAATCAACGTTTCCTGACCTGCTTCCAAGTCTTTAATTCTGGATCCCAAGTCATAAATATCTATTCTTATTGCTGAAAATTCTGTTTTAATAAATGTCTTAAAATCCACTATATCAGTTTTAGAAGGACATTTATCTACGGTGGGTTGTATTAATCCTGAGGTAATGTTGGAACAGATGAATTCAATGGGGATTTTGGTTTATCTCCCTCAATTATTGATACCACCAAGTCATGGGGATATATATAAAACATTATTATATGATGAAACTTCCAATTAAGGATTGATAAATATAGTTTCCATGCACCAAATCTCCACTGGTGCAAAGCAAAATATAATCCAATACACTCTATTAATTTAAAGGGCCAGTCAACACAGTAGATTTGCATAATCAGCAAATGCAAGATAACAAGACAATGCAATAGCACTTAGTCTGAACTTCAAATGAGTAGTAAATTTTTTTTCTGACAATTTTAAAAGTTATGTATTTTTCCACTCCCCCTGTACCATGTGACAGCCATCAGCCAATCACAAATGCATATACGTACCATGTGACAGCCATCAGCCATTCACAAATGCATACACACATATTCTTGCACATGCTCAGTAGGAGCTGGTGACTCAAAATGTTTAAACATAAAAGACTGTGCACATTTTGTTAAAAGAAGTAAAGTGGAAAGTTGTTTAAAATGGCATGCTCTATGTGAATAATAAAAGTTTCATTTTAATTGATTGTCCCTTTAAGGCTTGTTTCAAATACGGATACACTCCAGGCTGCTCCTCTTCATGGTGGGACTCAAACTCTAATCATCAAAACTGCAGATAAACAAAGGGATATAATATTGTGATATGCTACGTGGCAAAATAAACACTTAGGTTGATCCTTTCACTGCTAAGCCTTTTTTTTACACCCCTGTAGTAAGCCAATTTAGAGCTTTTGTTTGCTTTCTAAATTTAAGTGTTTTTGTAACTCATATTTCAGTGATTGACCCATACAAATTTATATTGTTTTTTTAAGCAGGCCAAGCAGAGTCAGAATATACCGTTATTGGGGTCGATCCGATATAGATCGTAGTTTGCGGCGCAAGCGAGGGAACCCGCGTCGCCTGCAGTTTCAGCTCGCAACTCGAGCTATCCCATATATGTCGCCGTCAGATGCTAATGTGCCGTAAGTCTGATAAACCAGCGATGTCCAGAAATCTGCGCAAGTACAAATTTCTGGCGTCGCCAGTGACTTGCGGCAAGTTAGAAACTGCCGGCGCCTACAAAACCTGACTAAAGTCTAAATTACCCGCACTGTCTAACACGCCTTCCTAACATAGCCCGACACGTCTAACACGCCTCCCTAACATAGCCCGACACGTCTAACCCTCTATCCGCTATCCCCCCTCACTAGCCTAACAATAAAATATGTATTAACCCCTAAACCGCCGCTCCCGGAGCCCGCCGCTACCTAATAAAGTTATTAACCCCTAAACCGCTGCCAGCTATATTAAATCTATAACCCCCTAAAGTGAGCCCCTAACACCGCCGCCATCTACCTTACCTACCCCCTAAAGTGAGCCCCTACCCCGCCACTATCTATTTTAAAATTATTAACCCCTAATCTAACCCCCCTACCCCGCCGCCATCTATATTAAATTATTTAACCCCTAAAATACTAAACTATCCCTACCACTAAACCTAAGTCTAACCCTACAAATAGCCCTGAAAAGGGCTTTTTGCGTGGCATTGCCCCAAAGTAAACAGCTCTTTTGCCAGCCCTTAAAAGGGCTTTTTGCGGGGCATGCCCCAAAGTAACAGCTCTTTTGCCAGCCCTTAAAAGGGCTTTTGGCGGGGCTTTGTCACAAAGTAAACTGCTCTTTTGCCTACAATCTACATCCCCCTACACCGCGGCCACCTATAATAAATGTATTAACCCCTAATCTAATCCCCCTACACCGCCGCCAGCTATATTAACTATATTAACCCTAATTATATTAGGGTTAATATAGTTAATATAGTTATTATATTATATATATTAACTATATTAACTCTAATTATATTATATTATTATAATATATATTAACTATATTAACTCTAATTATATTAATATTAGATTTATTGGTTCAGCCAATCGGATTGAACTTGAATCTGATTGGCTGATTCAATCAGCCAATCAGATTTTTCTACCTTAATTCCGATTGGCTGATAGAATCCTATCAGCCAATCGGAATTCGGCGGACGCCATCTTGGATGACATCATTTAAAGGAACCTCATTCGTCGGGAAGTCGTCGTGCCGGAAGGATGCTCCGCGGCGGAGGAGCGAAGACAGAAGATTGAAGATGCCGATTTGCTTGAAGACATCGCCGATGGAAGAAGACTCTCTGCCGCTTGCTTCAAGACATCGCTCGGATGGCAGAAGACTTCACTGCCGCTTGCTGGAACACATCGCCTGGATCGGATGAGGAGTTCGGCCCGGTGTGGTGAAGACAAGGTAGGGAGATCTTCAGGGGGGTAGTGTTAGGTTTATTTAAGGGGGGTTTGGGTTAGATTAGGGGTATGTGGGTGGTGGGTTGTAATGTTGGGGGGTGGTATTGTGTTTTTTTTGCAGGCAAAAGAGCAGTGTTCTTTGGGGCATGCCCCCACAAAAGGCCCTTTTAAGGGCTGGTAAGGTAAAAAGAGCTTTGAACTTTTTTTAATTTAGAATAGGGTAGGGAATTTTTTTATTTTGGGGGGCTTTATTATTTTATTAGGGGGCTTAGAATAGGTGTAATTAGCTTAAAAATCTTGTAATCTTTTTTTTATTTTTTGTAATTTAGTTTAGTTTATTTAATTGTATTTTTAGATAGATATTTGTAGTTTATTTAATTTATTGATAGTGTAGGTGTATTTGTAACTTAGGTTAGGATTTATTTTACAGGTAATTGGGTAATTATTTTAACTAGGTAGCTATTAAATAGGTAATAACTATTTAATAGCTATTATACCTAGTTAAAATAATTAACAATTTACCTGTAAAATAAATATAAACCCTAACATAGCTATAATGTAATTATTAATTATATTGTAGCTATCTTAGGGTTTATTTTATAGGTAAGTATTTAGATTTAAATAGGAATATTTTAGTTTATAATATGAATTAGATTTATTTAATAAGAATTTAGTTAGGGGTGTTAGGGTTAGATAGAGTTAATATAGTTAATATAAATACTATAGTAACTATATTAACTATATTAACCCTAATATAATTAGGGTTAATATAGTTAATATATATAATGTAATAACTATATTAACTATAATATACTTAGGGTTAATATAGATAATATAGCTGGCGGCGGGGTAGGTAGATTAAATTAGGGGTTAATAATTTTAATATAGATGGCGGCGGTGTAAGGGGTTCACATTAGGGGATAGATCAGTTAGATGGTGGCGGTTTTAGGGGTTCACATTAGGGAATAGATCAGTTAGATGGTGGCGGTTTTAGGGGCTCACAGTAGGGGGTTAGTTTATGTAGATGGCGGCGGTTTAGGGGTTAAATAATTTTTTAGGGATTGCGGCGGGGGATCGCGGTTGACAGGGAGATAGACATTGCGCATGCGTTAGGTGTTAGGTTTATTTTAGCAGCCAGTTTAGGGAGTTACGGGGCTCCAATAGTCAGCGTAAGGCTTCTTACGGCTGCTTTTTGTGGCGAGGTGAAAATGGAGTAAGATTTCTCCATTTTCGCCACGTAAGTCCTTACGCTGTATATTGGATACCAAATTGCGCGGGTTTGGTATACCTGCCTATGGCCCAAAAAACTACGGGCAACGGCAGAAATATACGCACGTAACTTCTAGGTTACGCCGTATATAGGATACCAAACCTGCGCAAATATTGGCGTCGCCGACTTTTGGGGGCGACAATTTTTATTGAATCGACCCCATTATGTTTAAATTTAATTGCATGTGAGAAGTTTGCACCAAAAAAAAAGTTAAAAAAAAATATATATATTGAGTAAATAACATGGAAAATAGTCAAGTGACCACTGTTTTACTGTAATCACCTTACTTATTTGTTATCAAGGGTATCCATATTTGAAAGATGGACCCATGCAGGATTTTGGGGTTGTGATAAAAACTAGAGATCCCCTTTGTGCCAGAGTAGAAATAAAATCACATGTATTTATTAAAAACAATGATCAACTAGCAAAATAAATAAAGAAACCTGTACATTATAAAATAAACTTAATTGGGTTCTATAAATATTTTACATTTTTTTGTGTGTCCCTAAAGATACTGTCCCTAGTAAAACCCAACTGTCAGCGACTGGGTATGATGGTGGGTGGGAGTCACACAATGCCCTCCCCCCAAAAGCTTTACTTTAGCCCCCAACTCTTGATCCCATCAAGTATATTTTTTACAACTGAGCAGTAGTTTTACCCCTTGGTGGCCAGTAACATACAAATACATTATTTTACCTCTTTGACTGTCAAGAACATATGTAAATATGTGATTTCACCCCCTTGACTGTCCCTCACCTCTTTCTGCTCCATATTTGTAAATAATTCTAGGTGTAAGATGCCTTTTATATTTATATAACACTCAGGAAATGTAAAAAAAAAATGGACATTTAAGTGTCCAGTATTTCTGTGAAGATTTTCAGTGGCGTCACTGGGGGGGTGCAGCGGGTGCGGACCTCATCCGGGTGACACCCAAAGGGGGGTGACACCACAACATCAAGCTTAGCTGTATACTTTATTCAATTTTTATAGTTAGTGTCAGTGAGTGCACTGTGGGCAGGGCGCAGTTTATACTTTAGTTAGTGTGCTGTGCACAGCACTGCCGACATGCACCCACCTTGGCCCACCCCCCAAACACAAACATGTGCTCATTGTGCTGTGCTGGCCTCTGCTCTGGGGCTGGAGTAAAGTTAGTGTGCCGCTGTGAGCGGCAGTACAGCACGCACCCCCCTCACACATAGCAGCACGGTCTCTCTCATGGCCCCACCACCACCCCAGATCCCAGCAATCGTCTCATTCAACCTCCCCTCTAGACCAGTCACGTTCCTCAACTATTTCCATGCACCACCGAGACCAGGAGGAACGTGACTGGAGATGAACAGGCTAGGGGGGAGGAGCAAGTACAACGCACGTTCCACATGACCTATACCACTGCGCAAGTAGGGAGGAAAGGAAGAGAGAGGGATGACAGGCGTACTTGGGTGGTTGCAGGCTGGTACTGGTAGCAAGCAAAATTGTGTTATAAGGAGGAGGATCATCTGGACTGGGGATTTTACCGTTAAGGTAAGTTAATAAAACTCACAGTCTCACTAGTGCACTTGTGACTGATACATATGGTCCATTACTAGACAGTCTCCCCCGGTGTATATATATATATATATATATATATATATATATATATATATATATTTGCCATAAGTAGATAAAAAAGGGTCTATTTCTGTTTAAACAGAGTGATAGCAAAAATATTAAAAATTTGCCAATACTTTGGGCAAGTTATTCTCTGAAATTCCTGGTAACAAAGGGGTTAATAGCCGCTGACGAGTCCTTTTATATGTCAGTATACAAAAAATTCCGCCATAGCTTATCAGGAGCACTTTTTTTCACTATTATTTCAGTTAAAATGGGGCTATACTTAGTGTGGCAATCCATTTTTTCTTGACCATAATCAGAAATGAAACATTTACAAAGTACAGTGTCCATATTAGGTCAAAAGTAATAGTTAAATAGCAGATTGAGTGAAAATATCCACATGATACACACTTCAATTTGTGACAGCTTAAAAGTCCAAGTCATTTTTGCTGTAGAGTCGGAGACAACACCTTGTGACAACTACATTCACTGCAACCAACAAAAGTCAGGCACTGTACTGGAGAATTTTTAATATTTTTGCTACCACTTGACATTTCTGCTGATACAAAATGACTTGTGACCTTAAAGTCAAAATTAAACTTTCATGATTCAGATATGCTTTGTTCTTTTTGTATTCTTAGTTGAAAGATAAACCTAGGTAGGCTCACATTTTAATGTTTAAGCCCTTGAAGGCCACCTCTTAACTGAATGCATTTGGCAGTTTTTCACGACTAGAGGGTGTTAGTTCACATGTCCCATATTTAAGAGTCAGCACTAATTGCTTAAAATGCAAGTCTGTCAAAAGAACTGAGATAAGGAGGCAGTCAGCAGAGGCTTAGATGCAAGATAATCACAGAGGTAAAAAGTGTATTAATATAATAGTGTTGGTTATGCAAAACTTGTGAATGGTAAATAAGGCATTATCTTTCTTTTTTAAACAATAACATTTTTGGTGTTTACTGTCCCTTAACTGTATCTGCACCCAGAAAATGTCAGTATCAGTGTCATTGTCAGAGTCACTTGACATTTGTAATTATACAAAATTACTTATTACCTTGAATGACCTATAGAGGTCGCTGTCAGAAAAACCTGGCTTTTGAATTTCAGGGTAGCAACTAAATCCTATGTATCTAATGGACCTTCTGCAGTGATCACATTCACATACAGATTGCTACAGGAAGCAGAGGAAGTGGAGACTCAAATTAATTGCAATCTGCTGTGTGTTACTCATGCAGCTTTGTGCTTAGACCTTATATTAAGGAGCAAGAGAAGGATTTATTGTTTGTCTGAAAGTTAGTTTCTTATTTATAGAAGTTAGTTTCTTTACAGAAAATGTGGCTTCCTATTTAGGAAAATGTCTGCTTAAGATTGAGTTTAAACTGAAATTGTTTTTTTTTTTTTAAATAGAAATCTTTACGCATACAGAGGGAAACTCCCCTTATTAAATCCTGTAGTGTAGGAGATAAAAAGAGCATCAACCTGGTTTAAATAAGTAACTATTTACCCACATAAATCATACCTCCTTTTTTAAGAAGGCCAAGCATTTTTACAATATAACTTTTTAGTTTGCAAAAAAACATTACACAGTAAATGACAACATGAGTCATTTTTAAAATATTCCAAACATATTTTATGTCCCCTATTTAAAATCAGTTCACCTTCCCAAACTACAAACATTTAGGATTTCATATTTTATATTGTTAAATAAAAAGTATTTAAAATTTTAAGATAATGTTTGCACCATCTTGCACATGGTGAAGAAAATCAGTGGGTATTAAATACATAACCATTTACATTATTGAGCAGTATCTGCATAATGAAAGAGGGTATTTTGTAGCCAATTTTAACTCTATTTCCCCCTGATTAGCCTGCTTGTCACCTCCAGTGTTTTTTTTTTTTTTTAACCAAATTACAGGGTTGTTT
Organism: Bombina bombina; assembly: GCF_027579735.1. Taxonomy (NCBI): domain Eukaryota; kingdom Metazoa; phylum Chordata; class Amphibia; order Anura; family Bombinatoridae; genus Bombina; species Bombina bombina. The sequence goes on along the minus strand of NC_069499.1, from coordinate 815,881,092 downwards.
ACAATTCACAACTATTCACTTTTCTGTAGTGTGCACAATTACTAGATAAATTAGTCATCTGCATAGTCTTTTTTTTTTTTTTTATTATTTTGGGGCCAAAATCTAGTTAAAGAGACATGAGACCCACAATTTTTCTTTCGTGATTCAGATACATCATACAATTTAAAACAACTTTCTTATTTACTTATTTTATCTAATTTGCTTCATTCTCTTGGTAGCTTTTGTTGAAGGAGCAGCATCACACTACTGTGAACTAGCTGAAAGCCAATGATAAGATGCATATATGTGCAACCACCAAACAGCAGCTTCTGAGTCTATCTAGGTATACTTTTTGACAAAGGATACAAAGAGAATTAAATAAATTGGAAAGTTATTTAAAATTGCATGCTTTGTCTGATTCATGAAATAAATAAATTGTGTTTCATGTCCCTTTAAAGGAGAGTGACAAAATGCCCTATTTAAATATACACATAATGCACAATAATGTAAACACATAATTTTGGTTTGCTGTCCATTTAACCCCTTATAACAGAAAAAAATAAAAATATCCTATATAGAATTTCACAAAATATAATTTACTTTTACACTCACCCTGCCTCTATTTATTTTGATTTCTGTAATTATTTATTTATTCATTCATTCATTAAAACAAAAGTCCCATGAGCTTTAACATCAGCAACACAACAAAGTGAAGTTAGTGGAGATCACTTAATAGTTATAAGGACATGAAGCACTGTTATTATATGGGTCTAATGATATATTTATATGGTGAAGGGGTAAGAAAACTTTTTTAAAACAAATGCCAGAACCCCTGAAGCAGAACCAATGGTGTGAGCAAATCAGCTGGCGGTGGAAAACGGCACCCGCCTGATGTTCAATATGGCTATGGTTCTGTCAGGTGATTGTTGGATAGACATCTGAACAAGGTGACCTCTTAGAAAGAGCAGCCTCCTTTTTTAAAAATTTCAATAAAATTTTGATTTTCAAAATCTGGACTCTACAATAGGGAAAGTGACCCCACATTTGCAAAAAGGAATCTAAAATCTTTTCAGTATAAACTCAAGCTGAAGTTGAAATATCTTCTGAATAAGAAACCAAATTACAGGAATAAGAAACCAACTCCCACAAATAAGAAGCTGGTTAAATAAGAAATGAAGTTCTATTTGCCTCTCAGCATATTATTTTATAATAACAAACAAGAAAAACATTAAAACTTGGATGCAGTAGACAATTGACATGAATCATTGTTTTCATAAAATACAAAGCCTCCTCTTGCCTCTCAATACAGGGACCAAGCACAGTGCTATGGGAGAAACACTCTTGCTTCCTGTAACTCTGTATGTAATCCCAGCAGAAAGATGCTCTAACTATATGAGATGTATCTGCTACCATGATAAATACAAAAAAGTGACTCTGTCAGCGTCCTCTTTTGACCACATTCACAAGTCATTCTGGATAAGCAGAAATGTAAAGTGACTCTGACAATGACAGTGGCACTAACCTTTCTTAGTCATGGTCAAGGTCACAAGGCATTTTGGATAAGTAAGAATGTCAAGTGACCATGACAGTGACAGCAACTTTTGTTGGTTGCTGGTACATTTGTGGTCACAGAGTATTTGGGGTATGCATAGTTGCTAACATTTCAAAAAAATTTCCAGGGACACTTTGCAGCAGAGCAAGCAAGCCGGTTACCAGAGTATTGATGTCCTACTGTTCAACTGCTCCGCCCACTCAGTTCTGCGATCAAAACACACCCATTTGATAGTAATAGTAGCATTTATACTTATCCTTAGCTTATTATAGAGATTACAGAATCAAGCTCTTACACCTACCCCATTATATTAACAATACCAGTCTCGAATACATTCTGGGGATATAGTTATTGCTACAACACAGCATCAAAATTAGACAGACAAATAATATGTGAACCCACTAAATAATAATAACAATATTCCAATAGAAGTTAATTATAGTTAATTCCTTCATGTCTGGCCCAAGTGTTTAACAGCGTAACAAAATTCCGATGTTTCACATGTTGCAAAATTGAAATCACGTGATCCACAATGTGCTCACATGATTTCAAGACTGGGATCGGATCATGGGGGACTGCTTACATTGCTAGGCAAGCCTCCAGTATGATCTTCAGTTCGTCAAAAGGGGGAGGTTGCCTAGCGCTGTTAGGACAGCATGGATTGTCCGAACAGCGTGAAGGAGTTAAATGTTACATACTATATATATATATATATATATATATATACACACACACACTCAAAATTTTGGGCACAAATGGTACCATTTTCTATGGATGTCTAGCTAGTAGAGGGTTATTAATGTAGCAATACAAAAATATGCATACCATTTTAATTAGAGGTAATGCTTCCTATACAGAACGTCATTGCAAATGCAGACATCTCCTAACCATAGAAAGTGAAATCCTGCCAATTCTGAATGTCATTGTTTACAGTAATTTTTCATATTCAGTTACATCACAGTAAAACAAAATGCCATAGGAAGAGATGTCACATAATCTAAAGCAATATGCATAATCAGACTTTTAAAAATGTTAAATAACCATTAAATGAATTCCTTTACTTTAAGATTTCTTACCAGTAAACAGAAAACATTGTGCATCACTAATCAAAATTTATTAAAGTTTCTAATTTAAACAAATAATACATGTGCACATATTTTTACAAAGCTTTTACTATTAACGATTAATTCTTCAAAAAAACATAAAAATAGAAGCATTCTAGCACTATTGCAGTAATGTTATAATGAAATATAAGCCATCTACTAATCAATTATTTTTAAAGGGACAGTCAACACCAGAATTTTTGTTTTTTTTAAAGATAGGTAATCCCTTAATTACCAATTCCCCAGTTTTGCATAACCAACACACTTATAATTATACACGTTTTACCTCTGTAATTACCTTGTAGTTAAGCCTCAGCAGACAGCCCCCTTATTTCAGTTCTTTTGACAGACTTGCATTTTAGCCAATCAGAGCTGTCTCCATTGTAAATTCACATGCATGAGCTCAATGTTATCTATATGAAACATGTGAACTAATGCCCTCTAATGGTGAAAAACTATCAAAATGCATTTAGATTAAAGGCGGCCTTCAAGGTCTAAGAACTAAGCATATATATATATATATATATATATATATATTTATATATATATATATTAATAATATTTTATAATAAAAGATATATAATGCTAATTGGTATTGTCTATTCCTTCACCCCCTTAATTTCCTCTTTTGACAGGGCTGTAATGTATAGGCAGTCCCATCCATTCTCTACATAGGCTTTCTAAGTCGTTAAAAGGGGCTGGACTTCATGATTGGCAAATGACACACATGTTGATTGGATGTTCACTGGATTTGTCATTTTTAAAAAAAAGAGTTGGGGTGGAGCCAACAGCCAAGCAGAGAGGACGTGCTTCACAGAGCTCCTGCAGAAATTTATTTAATACAACAGCAAATTGGAACCACTCTTTTGCAATTTGCCATAAAATTAACCCTGAATAAACAGGATTGCCTTTACAATATCAGTTGATCTCTTTACTTTATTTTCCTATCAGATTTTCCCCCAGAAAACCATTGTAAGCTAGGAAATGCGCAGGTTTCTGCGGCCTACTTAAGTTATGACATCCTGTATGGAGGAAGTTTCCCCAACTATTTCCGAAGCTCTGTGGGGGCTCAGTTCACAAATGTCGGCAGGTTTTGATGACATATCAGCCAGTTTAAGGACTATTATGACACAACGGATGACCCCGATGCAAGACAGGTTGGGTAATGTAAATCTCCTGACTCGCAAAGAACAGCCTCTTTTGTATGCGAAGCAGACAGTGGAGTCTAAGGTAGACCTTATTGTTGGAATGCCCAGTGTACCTATGAGTCCTACCCTACCCTGCAACGACCCTGATCCGGAGGATGTGATCGCCCTCATGGGTCAGAAAGCTACGCATTTAATTGCACAGGAGGAACCCCTCATGAGCATCTGACAGCAGTGCAAATCTACTATGATATGGAGCCTGAATGAGCCCTTGCTGCCAGCTTGCAGTATCACGCTCAGTGACACTACACATAAGAGTGTGAGTATAATCCTCACAGAACCTTCTCGTGGCATTGAGACCCCGTGGAGCAGCAATCACTCCATCTATCTTGAAATTCTCCCAGTGAGAAGTCGGGGTCTGCCTAGTCGCCTGTCAGTCTTCGAGGGTGTTCTTCTCCATGCCTGCATCGCATGTTCAGAACGTGTTACCATCTAGGTTCCACAGGATGGATTCCATACATTGCGTCGATTTGGTGAGGGCTCCTTTCGATCTGGGAGGATAACTACATTGTCTGTGGTCAGATCCACGTGGTACGGCTGAGGGACTATGGTGCAGTCGGACAGTTTATGGCTTTTCAGTTAGCTCCGTTGTAGAGATGTGGAACTCTTCATTGAGCTGCTCACAGGCTATTTACACTTGGATCTATATGGGGAAAATCCATGTCTGCTGACTAGGAGAAATTTTGCATGGTTCCTCTCAGACTGTATGTACATATCCTTAGTTCCACCGCTATATAAACTTTGCTACCCCGCTAATTATCTGGAGGGATCTTAATACTGCACCTTATTAGCATGTCTATCATTACTCAGGATGATGTTTATACCCAAAAGTGTCTGTTAGAACTAGTGATGGCACTAAAGTGTATACGTTGCTCTGTAGGATAGTTGGGATCCTTACTAAAGTGTTTTAGTTATGCAATATGTTAATTAGTCTGCACATATGACTTTAAAATTTAGTATATAAGTGGAGCCACTAGCTCTAATAATATTGCTGTACTTTTATATATTACTACCCTTGATCCTGTATTGTTTCACAATTTGGAAGCATTCCTTTGTATACTAGCTTATCTCTTTTAGACAGTGACTATTTACCAGTGTTAGACTTCCTAGAGTCACAAGGCTTCCCATATTGACTAGCGGCCTACTGTACCATGTGGGGATGGCTAACTGAATTTATACTTCTATATGGACATAGCTAGCGCATTGGTCTAGGATAGTGGATACCACAATATTTTATTGTCACACAAGTATAGTTAGTTTATTTTCCTAATGTGTGACTTGTCACATAACCCTGCATACCTTAAACTTGTGTATGTAACCAATTACCCTTGTTACAGTATATTTAAGGCTAGTTGACAGAAATGTATAGCATTCATTCATACTCATGTAATATAGAAGGCTATACTGACAGTATTGTACATCCTTGTGTTTGGAAGAAAGTTTAGGGCGGCAAACTTTTATCTTCTTAGCAAGCCTCAACAACTGTTAAATAGAGTAGGTAGAGTCCTATCACCTCCGCATTACTGTATGATACAAATCTGATCTCAAATATTTTATGTCCCCTTAAAGCTTTGATGGGTACTTATTCAAGAGGTTGGGTTCTCCCTATATTGTTATTTGCATTAACTTATCTAGATCATTTGTTCGCCATACTCTATATTAGATAAACCAAAATTCTGCAGATGGTTCCATAGTGGTACATGGTGGCTTATAGGTTTTGCACATTCCGTACCTTAATTAAAGTAGGAGGTAGCTTGTTATGAACAGTAAGTTTATTACTAGGGATGGCTTCTCTATTATCATTAAGTACCTGCCCTTGGGTATAGGGCCCATGCCTAGGGGGCGAAATCATTCTTTGTATATATCCCTTTCTACTGGTTTGTCTATACTATGTAATTATATGCCTGGATAAAATGGGTCTGTTTAATATTGCATAGCCTTTAAATTAGGTTTTGTATGTTTACTGTAACATATTTAAAGGTGATCCTTATATGGCACAACTGAGCACTCGAGGCCAGCTGTAATAGCTTCCAAGTATTAGACCTTCTGGACTCACGAGGCTCTCTGTATGGACTGGCAGCCTACTATATCATTGCCACCTTCTATCTAAATATAGTGTGGGGTTGCTCTAATCTGCACCCCTCCCCCCCTAATTCCAATGCTAAGCGGCGCTCTCCCACTGTTAAATGTATTACCCCAAGGAGGGTGATTATTCTATTTTTTAAACTTATTTAGCTATTTCATCATGATATATTTACAGAAGTATGGGGGTGGTTCTATATTCCCAGTAGTAAGGCTGGGTTATTTAGAGAGTGGCTTTGGTCCGCTATTCCAAACTAAAACTAACTCTGATACCTTCAGCTATGTATTAGTACATCATTGTTTAAGCTACTCACTAACTAAGTTGTCTTTTGACTTTGATATATCTTAAGCTCCCATAGGTCCAAGAGTGACCGTTTGTATCATTCAAATTATTATTTTATTGTATTATAAAGTTTGTATCATGGTCCATAAGAGACCATTTAACATTTTAGTTATCTTACCTCCAGTTTTTCAGGCCCTAATGGGTTAATCCGTGATAAGTCTATATATTACTTGGGAGGATAATAAAAGGTTATCTTAATTTAGAACACCTCCATTAAAACTAGATATAACGCAAGAGCCCAAAAGTGGATCACCAATAGTATAGGAGGTTCATACAGATATATAAAATGAGGTTTGAGTTATAGTTGTTTATCTTTAATATGTCATCACATTAATGTGATTATATTGTAGTATATATATTGCTATGTCTGGTGATTGTATGCTTACCAATTTGTTATTGTTATGAGTACTTTTTCTCTTTATGTAATTTATTGCTAAAAACCTCAATAAAATAAAATTTAAAAAAAAAAAAAAAGAGAGAGTTAATCTATGCGGACTGGCATAACATTGTAATAGAAGCATTATTATATGAACTAATTTAATACTTTCACAGATGGATTACAAACAAAAAAAGGTACTCATATATTTTTTAATGGCAAAGATTACTATAAACAGGAGGAGAGACAAATCAAACACTCAATGCAGCTGATCTTACTGTGTGATTATGTACAGCACCGCATTGGGTGAGCTGTTGGGGGGAAATTGATTTTTTGTATTATTTAGTCTGACTATAATTTTCGTATGTTTGCACTATGTGTAGGAAGTGGTGTATATTTAAAACTCATGCTAAAATCAGAAAGCTACAGATGATATAGAGTGCTAAAATATGAAGATTACTGTCAGATTAAATAATGCAAATATGCAAACCATAAATTTTCTACAGTAGTAGCCAAGCAATCCCCCTCCTTTACTGTAAATCAGCACAGCTCCTTACATAGTGTGGAGGAGCTCTTTGTGTTTTTTCTCTCGATTTGTGGCAGTTTAAATATTGATCACTCAGAGAAGGTGCAGCAAGGAGTCCCTGCCTAGACCTGCTCTGAGTGATCAAGCAGAGAACTTGCTGCACGCATAGCCTCACCAGCAACTCCCCAATAACTTGTGTCTCACATCTCCCAGCTTAGCTGCAGCCCTCCAAATCTCCTGGAGGGCCATTTCCAGGGACAAAAAGAAATCCAGGAACATACAACAAAATCCAGGGACTGTCGGCAACTATGGTTAAGTAAAAATGCCAGGTGACTTATAGTGAATGGGACCTTTAAAGTGTCAATGTTGTGTAAAAAAATTGCACTCAAAGTGATTGACATTTGACAATGTCCTAAAATGGACACTGTAATAAGAGCAGTTTTAACTTCAAGCTTCAGAGGTATTGACAGCAGAAGCATTTTGGGATTGTGATCACATAAAAAACACACTAACGATACCAGCCAAAGTTCAGAAATGATCTGCTAAAAACTTGTGCAAGATTGGGATTAACACTTAGATAATTCTTCATAAAGACTTACACTCTACTGATGGAAACAGATGGAATCTTGCAATGATTACTGTCCACCTTCCTGTGAATCTGATAGAGAAACATTGTCCACCACCAATTGAGTGGGATCCTTAGCAAGTTTTTCTACTAATACTTTTTTACAATTGTGATGCTTTATGGAATCCATTGTCATTTTTTTTTGTTCTGTGCAGTTGATCTGCAGATAAAAATACTCTTCTCCATTATAACTAAAAAAAAAAACTTTTCCCCCTGTTATTATTTAATATACAGTATATTTGTTAATTTCATTTTCATAACTTTCATTTGTTAGACATATTAAAATACTGTAGATAAGATTTATTTTTTTCCCAATGGGGTGATATGTTTTGTGGGTTTTAAGGTGATACGTATATGGTTTAAAAAGGTGAAGAGTAATTGATTTAGACAGTTTATGGTGTGTATGTGTGTTCTACCTATAGATTTATTTGTCCATCTCTGTACATAACTAACGTGAAATAAGAATATATTAAAGGGACATTAAACACCTTGAGATGGTAATATAAAATTATATATTGGATATATAAAAACTATACAAAATACTTTCATTATTTATTGTGTCTCCTTTTCCTGTAATTCCATTCTGAAATTGTGAGCATTTCAGTTCATATTAGAAATGGAAGTGCAGAACACTGTTCCACACAGATATTGACTGCACACTGAAGTGACCTATTTATAATTGGCCACAGCAGAGATGGTAACCTAAGTTACAACATGGCAGCTCCCATTTTTTATAGACATTCAAATTTGACACTTATTTTGTCACTATTTAAACAACTAATATAACTTTAAAAAAATACATCCACATTATTCTTAGACTGTTTTATTTGAATGCATAATTCTGTCTAGCATTTGTTTAGTTTTTAATGTCCCTTTAAAGGGAAAATAGGCACAACACAATTCCTGCAGGACTAGAACTGCAGATGTCAGCCAACCAAACTGTTATATGTCTACAGTTTGGCATTTATCTCTGAGTTTTGATAGTAAATTACACCAGACAAAATTTTGTGTTCTCATTTTATTCATCTGTAAGAAACCATAACATTACAGAGGGATTTAAGTAAAACATCATTGCAAAAGCTACAATTATTTTAAATTGTGTACACATATCAAGTTATTTTAAGAAATAAGGGAATGCACATATTGGTTATTTTGGGCCTTTGTTTGCTAAGGTCTCTAGGTCTTGTTAAACAGAGAAGCATACAGAGAGATGTCCAATTTTATTTAGGCCAAACATCAACCTCATTGTTTTTAAAATGCCATTTGTTTACTTTAGTTATTAAATAATAATAATAAAAAAATGGATTTGTGTCTGCTTTTGTCAAGCATGATATATTTATTACAGAGGGGTCAGTTCTTTAGAAAGACAGAAGCAAATCAACTGGTGAGGTAGAAGGGGAAGGATACAGTTTTTTACTCTCATTGATTTTTGTGAAGTTTCACATGAACACAAGGACAAACAATCTATAAATTAATATGTAATATCACCACATTATAATGTTTTTTATTATTAGAACACATGTTTTATTCTTTTGCTATTTTAGATTTTTTTGAATCATTTTTGTTATTGGGGTTTTTAGAAGAATAGTTTTATGATACAAAAAGTTAAGGTATAGGAGAAACATGCATTGAGACAATACATAAAGCAAGACAATAAATATAGCATCACTTTACAATCATGTCTGAGAAAAGTTATTGTACAGCCAAAGGTGAAATCTCCATTTTAGGGTAAAACATCTTCTTGAAACTCTATAGACCACTCATAGATCTGCCAACATTTATTCAATGTGGTGGAGGAGAGCTAGCATATGGAAGGGCCCCTCATGGGCCTAGTAAAACCAAGTATAATCAGGTTATTTTCACTAACATTTTTTATATATAATGTAAGAATCAATGAATCTTAGAAAATTTCCAGTCCAGTATTATGTTATATACAGACCTAAATGTGTGATGTAGCCACATAGCATGTGAGTTATTCAGGTTTATTGCTTACGCAAAATCCAGGGTAACAGGTAACTAGGTTGATTAGTAATAGTGAAATGGTAGAGAGAGAAAAAAAAAACAAACACAACACTTCAACACTGCCTTACGGTTCCCCGTGGACCCAGAGGGTCCTAAGTCTGGGGCAGTCCCACCAGATATGAAGCACTATGCATCTTAAACCACAACGTCTCCAACATAGAGGGGATACCATGTTGAAGATACCATGCAAAGCAGTGGGTACTAGGTGCCATCTTACCATCTGCTTATAGTATAATTCCCAGAGTGTATTGCAATGTAAGACTTTCTTAGTAAGAATAATTTTTTGAAACAATAACTTGGCATCCACCGTGAAGTCTAGTTATCTTTTCCAAGCTAGAAATTGATTAGGTTTAGTTAAACTTGAGGAAGAGATAAGAATATTATAATGAAATAATAGGGATCCTTTAAAAGCGAAATCAATAATCCATCTGTTTTCGTCTAGGAAAATGGTATGCATAGGAATAGGTAGATTAGTTTGGGTAGGCATGTCATTTTTATGGCAGCAATACAACCTGTCCAAGATAACTCTATAAATTCCCAATTGCTTAGCAATTTTCTACATTTGGAGAGGTGATCACTATAGTTTCATGCAATTACAAGGTTGAGATATGGACTTAAGTAAATTCCAAGATGTTTCAGGTATAATAGGGACCACTGAAAAGGGTATCTTAGATGGAAGTGTGTCAGTTTAACTGGAGTGAGATTAATATGCAAAGCTTCTTATATATTAAGCTTATCATAACTAAGTGAACCAAATCTTTTGAGGAGGTCAGAAACCGCAGTTATGGATCTACAGGGAGTGCAGAATTATTAGGCAAGTTGTATTTTTGAGGATTAATTTTATTATTGAACAACAACCATGTTCTCAATGAACCCAAAAAACTCATTAATATCAAAGCTGAATATTTTTGGAAGTAGTTTTTAGTTTTAGCTATTTTAGGGGGATATCTGTGTGTGCAGGTGACTATTACTGTGCATAATTATTAGGCAACTTAACAAAAAACAAATATATACCCATTTCAATTATTTATTTTTACCAGTGAAACCAATATAACATCTAAACATTCACAAATATACATTTCTGACATTCATAAAACAAAACAAAAACAAATCAGTGACCAATATAGCCACCTTTCTTTGCAAGGACACTCAAAAGCCTGTCATCCATGGATTTTGTCAGTGTTTTGATCTGTTCACCATCAGCATTGCGTGCAGCAGCAACCACAGCCTCCCAGACACTGTTCAGAGAGGTGTACTGTTTTCCCTCCTTGTAAATCTCACATTTGATGATGGACCACAGGTTCTCAATGGGGTTCAGATCAGGTGAACAAGGAGGCCATGTCATTAGATTTTCTTCTTTTATACCCTTTCTTGCCAGCCACGCTGTGGAGTACTTGGACGCGTGTGATGGAGCATTGTCCTGCATGAAAATCATGTTTTTCTTGAAGGATGCAGACTTCTTCCTGTACCACTGCTTGAAGAAGGTGTCTTCCAGAAACTGGCAGTAGGACTGGGAGTTGAGCTTGACTCCATCCTCAACCCGAAAAGGCCCCACAAGCTCATCTTTGATGATACCAGCCCAAACCAGTACTCCACCTCCACCTTGCTGGCGTCTGAGTCGGACTGGAGCTCTCTGCCCTTTACCAATCCAGCCACGGCCCATCCATCTGGCCCATCAAGACTCACTCTCATTTCATCAGTCCATAAAACCTTAGAAAAATCAGTCTTGAGATATTTCTTGGCCCAGTCTTGACGTTTCAGCTTGTGTGTCTTGTTCAGTGGTGGTCGTCTTTCAGCCTTTCTTACTTTGGCCATGTCTCTGAGTATTGCACACCTTGTGCTTTTGGGCACTCCAGTGATGTTGCAGCTCTGAAATATGGCCAAACTGGTGGCAAGTGGCATCTTGGCAGCTGCACGCTTGACTTTTCTCAGTTCATGGGCAGTTATTTTGCGCCTTGGTTTTTCCACACGCTTCTTGCGACCCTGTTGACTATTTTGAATGAAACGCTTGATTGTTCGATGATCACGCTTCAGAAGCTTTGCAATTTTAAGAGTGCTGCATCCCTCTGCAAGATATCTCACTATTTTTGACTTTTCTGAGCCTGTCAAGTCCTTCTTTTGACCCATTTTGCCAAAGGAAAGGAAGTTGCCTAATAATTATGCACACCTGATATAGGGTGTTGATGTCATTAGACCACACCCCTTCTCATTACAGAGATGCACATCACCTAATATGCTTAATTGGTAGTAGGCTTTCAAGCCTATACAGCTTGGAGTAAGACAACATGCATAAAGAGGATGATGTGGTCAAAATACTCATTTGCCTAATAATTCTGCACTCCCTGTAGTTGGAGAAGTTAGCAATTGAGTTATATCATCTGCAAAAAGAGCTTTTTTTGTGGTCAGAGTTTCTGATGTTAAAGCCTGAGATAGTCAAAGGCAAACACTTTAGTGTTAAGCCTGCATATTGCTATACAATACAAGACATTAGGATATTATTCTGTATAAAAAGGGCCAAATGCTATATCATCACAAATAAAAATGACCACCCCTTTCTTCTTGGAGCTAAATGAGAATTTGAGTACAATTTAGTATTTTTTTTAAAACAGTGCCCCTTACCTTTCTGTGTGATCCAGTCGGTCTCCTGTACTAAGGAAACAGATATATTATTACATTTCAGGCAATTTAAAAGTAAGCATCTATTTGTTAGGAAGTTGAGACCCTGTTTATTAAAAGTTGCAAAGAGGAGATATGTCATCCTGAGAAAAAAAAAAAAGTATAGAAGGAGAGAGAAAAAGCAATAAAGAGAAGTGTGACTGGTAGATCTTACGGTGCTGTCCCTGACTTGGTAGAGACATATAAAGGTCCTGTGAGTGCAATGGTGAGTTGTATCAGTTACTTGACTGGCTCCAAAATGTGGATCATCAGTAGGTTGTAAATTACAGCTGTGAATCACTCAAAGGGGAGTCAATATCTACAACCTTAATTAGATGTTCAGTCTTGCTTGTTAAGTGAAAAAGGAAATTGAGAGAGTGCTCTGAAGGATATCAAATAGTATATAAAAGTTGAACAACTGTAAACTAGAAGATATATGTATTAAAACATTCTATAACATTATAAAATTAGTTAGCTGGTTAATACTTAGAAATTGTCACGCCGCTCCCTTGCGCCACCCTGGCTGTTACCAGGGACGCAGCAGTTGCTGCTCTGGCTGTTTCCAGGGACGTGGAGGTTGCTGTGAGCGTTCAGCGATGATGTCTCTTCCCCTCTGAAGCCGAATACTTTGAGCTCCTTGGCGCAAATCAACGCCTATGTAAGTACCTGCATAACTTACATTCACTGCCCAAGTATAGGTGTTACTGTGTGTGCTCCTAGGTGCTTTATTACTTGAATTGCTGGATTGATTTAATATTGCTGAACTATGTCTGTCTGACTATTCTGCCTGTTTAACCCTTGAATTGCTGGATTGCCTTAATATTGCTGAACACACAGCTTTTTACATGTAAAGACCAAATCTCCATGAGGGGAGAGCCCTAGGGAAGGTCCTTTTCTCTTAACTGCCTGAGATGGTCTCCTAGGTAGAGGCTGCCAATATGATGCATTAGTCCTCGTTCCTTTTCAGATCAAGGATTGAAGAAGGATCTATATAGGGAGGTTGAAGAACAAATTTTCTAGCAACTTTAGTCTCTGATCCAGAGCAGTTATAACATAGGATTGACCTTCAAATTGAAGACATAGGAGAAAAAAGAAGAAAAGGTGCACAGGGCCAGACTCAAGTGAAAGGTTTTTATTACAAATTGCTACACACGCAAAAAAATTGCACTTACTAGATTCGTAAATAATACAAGCATTCAAGTGGAGCGCTGTGTTTCTACAGCTACTTTGTCTCACACGACAGGCATAGTTGTTCTGCTTTTACAGCTACAAGCAATGTCAGGCACAGTATCCGGATCCTCTGCACAAACTTTGTGTAGTTGATCAAACCTCAATCAGTATGAGGTAAGGTGCTGGCGTGGAGGCTATTTCAAGCCCTGTAAGACAGCCTGCAATCCTTTTCACTGCTTGGTACTTCTTCACAGTATTGTAGTGCTATTCCAAAAGCAAAACTTCTTTACATCTATCTTGTCAGACTGTTTTTAACTCCTTAATCCCACAGAATTGATATGAAAAAGGGGGATGATTAAATGAGGGTTTAATCAAAGATGGATCACAACTGCGAGAGCAGGACTTATAACTTAAATGTGTCACTTTATTGTCAGGCTATTGTAATAGCATAGACTGAGTTTATAAGTGATGAATTTATTATTTTTTGTAATACCAGAATGTTTCTTTATAAGTTGCTTAAAACAGACTGGTAAGAAACTTAAATGCTTGAATTTCAGTAAGTAAATGTTATCAGAGTTCTTTATTAATAACTGCAACAACACTAGCGACTTGCTAGATTGAAGTATCTCTTTTAAGGCTAAGGATAGAATCAGTGAAGCAGTGGTAAATTAACAGGCTGAACAGCAAGCAGCGAGAGTCAGCTGAGACTTTGTTTTGTACTTACGCTCTCACCCGTAGTAAGGAAACTGACAGTCTGGGCAGGCGGAGCTTTGCTGTTTCACTGATCTGGTGACGTCACCCGTAGTGTGTGCGCTCAGGAGTGGATGGATTAACCCCTTACTGCTCCGGAGTTGACAAACTGGCAATTGGTAAGATAAACTGAACAGAGCTAAGCAACTGCCTCCTTACAGTGATGGCTGTTATGTGAAAACACTTCTGGGATGTCAGTGGCGATACCGCTAAACAGAGTACTCCTCCTTGATAGCTTGAGAGACGGGAACTGAGCTGGTAGCTGAGTTGTAGTAAGATGAGGGACTGTTGTTAAATATACCCAGGCACACAAAGACAGTTGTAGCTATTCAGAGAAGTTAGTGAGGAACCCGTGCTGCAGCAGGGTTATTTGTAATCCAAGGATGTAAAGTAACTGACAGTATTCCTGGAAAGGTAGTTTTAGACAAATGTATGCACACAAGCTTAGTACCTATACACAATAACTAAGCACTTGTTTGGGGTGTGGTGAAGACTTTTATAGCCAGGTGAAAGTAGGCAATTGCAGGAGGAGTGGAATACCTGTAAAACCTGGAGTGGAAGCCTCACAGATTAGGGGCTTTAAAAATCAGACTTGGTGTTATAGTTTGCAGTTTATTAGTAACACTCCACACTATGCCAAAAGTAGTATATGACACACTTATAACACACTTGAAATCATAATGCTTAAAAAAAAAAAAAAAAAAAGAGAGCTAAAAAACACTTCTGTTAGAGCTGGCACTAAACGATCTGTGCTGTAAACAGAAAATTAACCGAAAACAGCTAAAAGTCTTGTTGCCCTTCAGAGTGTGTATGAGTCGGGGGGCGGAGCCTGATGCGTTTCACGACTCTATTGGTCTCTTCTTCAGAGGTACTTCAAATTGAAGAAACAACTTGACCGGAAAGCCCCATCTATATTTAATGATGTGTTTGTGAGGGCATTGGGTGATCAGTAAAAAGGAGCATCTCTTAGCCAGAGTGTGTGAATATAGATCCGGAAAGAGTTGTATTGAAGTGATCTTTGTGTTTTCTCTCAAGTGCATCCATGCTTTCAAATAGAGAAGCAATATAACGCTTGAGGTTAGCTACTGAAGATTTTATTTCTTGTTTTAAAGTTATATAATGTGTATCCATTTTGGCAGAGAGAGAGTTGATAGAGTCTAAAATTTAAAGTTCACCTGAGCTTCCTCTGGTATAACTACCGGAATCGGTCCAAGCAACTGTCTTCGCAGGAAGGTGAATAATATCTTGAGTCATCATCAGAATGCTTTCTAACATATTGAATTGTACTATTAAAATGATCCGCAACTGTGTGCGTAGCACCATCTAATTTCTTTTGTTTTTTCTTATTTGATTGGCCATATTCATATTCAAATAAAGAAAAATAGTTGCAATAACTTAATGATGGCATGTCACCTCAGTGAACTAGAGATAATTCAGGGGAATTCAAAATCAACTATAGGACAAGGAGGTGCTAAAGGCATACATATGAGCAAAGTACTATGGGAGGAAGAGTCCCATCCATCTGCAGAGATGGGGGACTACTACATTGTCCCTCAGTGGGGGCTTCAGGTGACAGGGCTAACTGCCAAAGCACCTCTCTCTCACCTCAGCTGGAGTAAGTCTATTTAAGACTGCAAAACAGAAAAGGGTGATAGAGGTTAGCCACTTGGGGTGCATACACTGAAAGGGGAGGGAGGTGTGAGAGATGGCTTAAGGAGATAGTAGCTGATGATAGCTCAAGTTTTCAGCTGTATCTATTAGACGATACCAACACAGATGTCAATGTCAGGTGGATTATGTAGGCCTCCTGTTTCCCAGAATAGATATTCCAAAGTAATGTGAGTAACAGAGTATATTCTCAGGCAAGTGTCTACTGTCATTGAAGATCAACCTTTACACATCCTTATGAAATACTATTCCATACTCCACTTATGATCCTTTTCTGATACCTTGTAAAGTATATGTAACTGTAACCCTCAACTATACTTCTACATTAACCTGGACACATCTTTACCATCTTAAGACAAATTAAGGCCCAAATATGGTAATAAAAAGATATTGGACATCCAGCATTTAATGTCTCTATATATCAGCTTATTACAAATGTGGGTGGTGAAGGAGGATTCCTATGTAAAAGCCTGACATGCTTCCTTTAACGAGAAGTAGTAGGTAAATGTGCTCCAGAAAGTCTCTTGTGTCAACTCGCAAATTTGAACTGCTGATAGTATGAAGCAGTAGTATAATTCACTATATGGCAAGTGATCTTTATAGTGATACGTCTAAATGGTGGTGAAAGTGTGGAGTATATAGCACTAGACATTTTTGTGTAGTAGAATATGTATAAAAAGATGTATATGCAAAAAAACAAACAAACTATAATGCACTGCGACCTCACAGTAGCAATAACCAGACACTTGTAATGGCTGTTATTTATTGCATGCAAATTTGCTCGTTTGCGGGCGAGTGATAATTTAGCTCTCCACTTGTAATATAACTCATAGTAAGAAAAGATACAAAATATATATTAACAAGTTACATCATATTTAAAGGGTCTTAAAGGAATATGAAACCCTACAAAATTTTTTTGTAATTTAGACTATAGGCCGATTTGTCAAGTGTCTGTCCGACATGATCCGCTCAGTAGATTATGTCCGACAGACATCGCTGAATGCCAATAGCATACGCTGTCGGCATTTAACATTGCACAAGCAGTTCTGGTGAACTGCTTGTGCAATGCTGCCCCCTGCAGATTCGCGGACAATCGGCCGCTATCAGGGGGTGTCAATCAACCCGATCATATACAATCGGGCGGATTGATGTCCGCAGCCTAAGAGGAGGCATACGTGTTAAGGAGCAGCGGTTTTAAGACCGCTGCTTCTTGACTGCTTTTTCTGGCGAGCCTGAAGGCTTGTGCGGGAAAAGCTGCATTGGGGCCGATTGACAGCTTGCTAAATCGGCCCCAAAGCATAAAATTTAAAAATAAATAAAAATAAATGTACTTCTATTATCAATTTCTATTATCAAAGAGATGCCTAGAAAGGTGCATAGTACAACACATTGCAGGAAATAGTCTTGCCCATGCAGTGTTTTGGACATGTGCCTGCTTTTCAACAAAATATGCCAAAAGAAGAAATTACATTTGATAGAGGTAAATTAGAAAATTGTTTAAAAATTGCATGCTTTATCTGAATCATGTATATAATTGTACATTTTATATATATCTATACACTATATATATATATATATATATATATATATATATATATATACATATATATATATATATATATATATATATATATAAAACTTTTTTTATATTAAATAATTTTTTTATTCCATAATAATTGATTTTTATATGATTGATAAATATAATTATTGTATTTTATCACTGTTATGTTTTTTACAAGTGATTTCTATTATAATCGATAGAAATAACATTTAAGTAACATTATTAAATTTTAGTATACACAGTTTATTAAAATTATTAAAATGCTTAAGCTTAAAATGTTTGTATGAATTTCACTGGTGATGAAATATAAATATATGTAAATGAGATTACGATTTGAAGGTGATCTCACAGAGAGGTGTTTTATTTTTTACTTTTCTGTGTAATGCTTCTCTGATACTGGCGGAATTTTAAAAGCAACATCAGCCCCTGAACTAGTATATTTTAAACTATCCCTTTACACAATATTGAATGGCAATACAGTTTATATTTGTCAACCAAAAAGCAACCACTTTTGTTACAATACAATAGTGAAACTAGGACATGAATAATAAATCTAAAGGAGCTGGGAGATTGTGGGTATATTGTACATGTGTATACTCTGTGTTATGTATACATATGATACTGTTAAATACTATAATATATATTGAAAATATGTTTGTTATTTATTTATTTTTATTTTTTTCAAATAAATGTCTTTAATTTTTGGAGTGTTCTTTTCTTTTTAGTTCTAATATTACGATTTCACTTTACAAAGTGTGTTCTAAATCAATAACTCATTTGTTAAAGTGTAGCCACAATATTAGAAGTAAAACATGTTTATAAATATAAATACTATTTCAAACAAAAATACAGTGAAAATCTCCACATGTCCTGCTATAAATTAGACTTTCTTTTGTCAAAATAGTTATATTCATTCTGTTTACTTATAATATGTTATATACCCCTCAATATTTCCTAACAAAACACATTTTTAACTAGATTTTTCATTAAAAAAAAGTAGAAGCCAAACTTGACACTTCTAACCCCTTCGCTGTATATTGGAAATGGATTTTGTTTTTCATTTTACTCTATCTTGTTTTATTATTAAGACAGCACTCCCTATCTCCTCTACTTTGCTAATTTTATTTAAGGCCTACGGGCTCCCTGTACTAAGCAGCGAAAGGTGCTCCTGAGCCCTTGGCAGGTTTGCAAAGAAGTAAGCGCTCATTAGGTGGCGAGGGGAAATCCCTGAAACCTTGCTCGCTCGCTCTCAGGGATTGACAGTCCCTTCTCTCACACGATTGGTCGGGCATTACATGCTCACTTGAGCATGTAATGATACATACGGGCAGCAGATCCTGTTTGTCCACTGCCCATAGGTTGTGAAGACAAGCGGACAACTTCTCAAGTTGAGAAGTTTGTCCACTCGACCTTTAATACATGGGGCCCAATATGTCACCAACATCATTGCATTGCATTGCATTCAGAGAGTTTCCCTTTTAATTTATGCAAACTTATCTCTGGTTCCAGGAATACACCTCATGTTTATTGTGACATTGCTCAGTTGGGAAAGTTGTTTATTTAAAAAAATGTAGTTATTAAGAGTTAGGACCATTAATGGTGAGTTGAGCAACTGAGATTTAAGTTTACATTAAATGTATGGTGATTTGTTTAAAAAAACAAAAAAAAACATAAGGATCTTTGCACACTCTACATTGAAGACTTTTTTGATGTTCTGTGTTACTTTAGACAAGAAAACCACACGTTTAGGACGAGTCTACTAAATGTGAGCCATATCCCCCACTTGACTATAATTCCTTCAACACAAGCCCATAGTTTTAGTATACAATTGTCTGACCATTTAGGAATTAGATACTACTTTGATTTAAAAATAATAATAATAAATATATATATATATATATATATATATATATATTATATATATATATATATATATATATATATATATATATATATATATATATATATATATATATATACAGGGAGTGCAGAATTATTAGGCAAGTTGTATTTTTGAGGATTAATTTTATTATTGAACAACAACCATGTTCTCAATGAACCCAAAAAACTCATTAATATCAAAGCTGAATAGTTTTGGAAGTAGTTTTTAGTTTGTTTTTAGTTATAGATATTTTAGGGGGATATCTGTGTGTGCAGGTGACTATTACTGTGCATAATTATTAGGCAACTTAACAAAAAACAAATATATACCCATTTCAATTATTTATTTTTACCAGTGAAACCAATATAACATCTCAACATTCACAAATATACATTTCTGACATTCAAAAACAAAACAAAAAACAAATCAGTGACCAATATAGCCACCTTTCTTTTCAAGGACACTCAAAAGCCTGCCATCCATGGATTCTGTCAGTGTTTTGATCTGTTCACCATCAACATTGCGTGCAGCAGCAACCACAGCCTACCAGACACTGTTCAGAGAGGTGTACTGTTTTCCCTCCTTGTAAATCTCACATTTGATGATGGACCACAGGTTCTCAATGGGGTTCAGATCAGGTGAACAAGGAGGCCATGTCATTAGATTTTCTTCTTTTATACCCTTTCTTGCCAGCCACGCTGTGGAGTACTTGGATGCGTGTGATGGAGCATTGTCCTGCATGAAAATCATGTTTTTCTTGAAGGATGCAGACTTCTTCCTGTACCACTGCTTGAAGAAGGTGTCTTCCAGAAACTGGCAGTAGGACTGGGAGTTGAGCTTGACTCCATCCTCAACCCGAAAAGGCCCAACAAGCTCATCTTTGATGATACCAGCCCAAACCAGTACTCCACCTCCACCTTGCTGGCCTCTGAGTCGGACTGGAGCTCTCTGCCCTTTACCAATCCAGCCACGGGCCCATCCATCTGGCCCATCAAGACTCACGCTCATTTCATCAGTCCATAAAACCTTAGAAAAATCAGTCTTGAGATATTTCTTTGCCCAGTCTTGACGTTTCAGCTTGTGTGTCTTGTTCAGTGGTGGTCGTCTTTCAGCCTTTCTTACCTTGGCCATGTCTCTGAGTATTGCACACCTTGTGCTTTTGGGCACTCCAGTGATGTTGCAGCTCTGAAATATGGCCAAACTGGTGGCAAGTGGCATCTTGGCAGCTGCACGCTTGACTTTTCTCAGTTCATGGGCAGTTATTTTGCGCCTTGGTTTTTCCACACGCTTCTTGCGACCCTGTTGACTATTTTGAATGAAACGCTTGATTGTTCGATGATCACGCTTCAGAAGCTTTGCAATTTTAAGAGTGCTGCATCCCTCTGCAAGATATCTCACTATTTTTGACTTTTCTGAGCCTGTCAAGTCCTTCTTTTGACCCATTTTGCCAAAGGAAAGGAAGTTGCCTAATAATTATGCACACCTGATATAGGGTGTTGATGTCATTAGACCACACCCCTTCTCATTACAGAGATGCACATCACCTAATATGCTTAATTGGTAGTAGGCTTTCGAGCCTATACAGCTTGGAGTAAGACAACATGCATAAAGAGGATGATGTGGTCAAAATACTCATTTGCCTAATAATTCTGCACTCCCTGTATATGTATATATATATATATATATATATATATATATATATACATATTTATTTATTTACTTCCATAATCGAAGCAAAGCTGATACTAAGCACTTTACTGTCTGTTTAAAAATATTTCACTATTATTTTGCTTCTATTATAATGCCCAAATCTGTCTAGCTTGTATAACAAGGCCTTTCATTGAGTCCTTTTGTTTTATGTGTGTATTTATTTCTAGAGTTCTTGGTTAAAGAAAGTGAACTTCAAAATATTTTTTAATTCTATTAAGTCATCAAAAGAAAGTACAATATCATATTGTGAAATGAATTACTTCCTTGCATAAATATGTATGTAATACATTAAAAAGGTAGAGAATATTTAGGTGACAAATTAAGGCTCGGCAAATTATGATTAAATATAATAATAGTCATCTGTTTGAGTTAAAAGGCTATTTTTTGTGAGTTCACCCTTCATGCAAGTTGAAGGTGAATTATAAGTACAACATCTGTTTTACCTGTGTTGTGTGTTCATACATCTCCACACATTGCTTTCTGCCGTTTCACTACTCTCTCGAGTATATGGTAAATAAAGTTTCAATGGTCTGGAAACACACGCCTCAATGAATAGTTTAAGACATTATTGGCCTCTGCAGATCATGGAAAATACCTAATTTCCCTTTATGTACAGAGGATAACATTACTTTTTAGTTACTGTTACAAGTTGTTTTTTATTGTTTTTGTTTATTATTTGTTATGCCTAAACTTAATATTTTTAGTGTACTGTTAGATATAGGAATATATATATATTTTTTTAAATTATAACTGTAGTATAATAATATTTAATATCATACCAGATTTATAGAGCATGTAATTGTTATGGGTCTAGGTTATGAATGGAGCGCAATATTACACTTTTAATATAGGCCTGTATGTTTATCATTTGAAGAGGATCCATTTGCTGATGTTCTTAAGAAAGAAGACTGCTAAAGCTTAAAAGGTCCCCCCCCCCCTTTTTTCTGTATGTATAAATAAGGGGCTTAGAACTTAAAGGGACAATCTAGTCAAAATTAAACCTTCATGATTCAGATAGGGCGTGCAATTTTAAAAAACTTTGCAATTTTCTTTTATCATTTAATTTGCTTTGTTCTTTGGTATTCTTTGTTGAAAGATTAACCTAGGTAGGCTCATATGCTAATTTCTTATCTCAGTGCGTTTTGACATTTTTTATAAACTAGACAGTGCAAGTTCATGTGTGTGATATACACAACATTGTGCTCACTCCCATAGAGTTACCTAGGAGTCAGCACTGATTGGCTAAAATGCAAGTCTGTCAAAAGAACTGAAATAATAATGGGGCTGTCTGCAAAGGCTTGGATACAAGGTAATTACAAAGGTAAAAAATATATTAATATAAACGTGTTGGTTATGCAAAACGGGGCAAAAAGGGTAATAAAGGGATTTTCAATCTTTTTAAACATTAAACATTCTGGAATAAGCTGTCCCTTTAAAGGAAGGCTTTGTGAGGGAATATCAACATTGTAGGGGGGATATTTAATATGGGAGATTTCTGAGAAAGAGTATATTTTAGAATTTTAGTGAAGTTTAATTGCACTAGAAGTGTCCATTAATGTTGTTAGGGTAAATTTCACTGAGGGTCTCAGAGTAATTACAGTTAAAGCTTAATTGTTCTGGGTATTTCAGGGTATTACATTTAGAGTTAAATACCATTGTGGTTTTCAGCGGTTTGAAGCTATGGTTTAATTGTGGAGGGGGATATCTGCAGATAGATATTTTAATCTAAAATGTTTTTTTAACCTCTAAATGTCAACATAATAAAAAAAAAAATGTATTTAGTGTCAGACAAAAAGGGCACGGTTGGGGTCCTATAATTACATCTTAAGGAACTAATATGTACCATTTAAGACTAAATTAAATCTTTGAGGATGTGTGCCTGGTGGCACAGGAAACGCAGCAGATCATTTGTTGGTATTTCAAAATGATATGTATACTTTTGATACAATAAATAATGGAATTTTTAAATCTATCTAGGTGAAGTCTGCATATATCTTCTTATTGGCATTCATACAAAATAAGGTAAAAATATATTTCCAGTGATCAAAGGGTCCATGTCTGTACCATTTAATCCCCCCCAAAAAAACAAGCACTTGTGTGACCAAAAGGTTGAGAGGGGTGGGTGTTTCAAGGCTGCCAAACCCTGCAAGTCCATATCATTTATGCACCTGAGTGTTCTTATTTCCCATGATAGCAAATTTTATACTTAGGCCACATAGAGTTTTCCACAGTGATTTCGAGTATTCAATGGACACATAATTTGCAATCACCCAAAGTTAATTCAACATGCATGGTGTACAACAAAACAAGTTAATATTCAATGGTTGTTAGTTATATGCAAGAGGTTGACAAAACAACATAAAAAATACTTAACAACCCATATCTTCACTGATGCTGTGTTGCTGATTATAAACAGCACACAAGCACTTAATTAACATTTTAATGTTTATATTTAGAGCATCAAGATGATTACTTTTACACATAAAGAAACTATATTAACTTAAATTACAAACAAAAATGTCATTTTAAATTCTATAAATTAAAACAAATAACTTCAATCACCAACAAAAAAAATATTGTGAATAAATGTGATATAAAAAGGATATCAAGTGGATGGTCCTCAGTTCCTCAAAGGGAAAAAGAGAAAACACAAAACATAGTGTGATATTGTTTAAACAGTAGTAGTTAAAATAGCATGTTTAAATGGCTACTCACATATGCCTGAGGTTCCAAAAAATTGGTTAACAGAAATGAAAGGTTTTAAATATTGTAGAGACTGTGCAGGTTGCAAAAATGGCAATCGTCAAAAGAATATGGATTTATTTTTCAATGGAAAGAAAAAATATGATATTAATCAATTGATAACATGTAATAGCAAATTTGTTGTGTACATTTTGTCCTGCAAATGTAATTTATTTTACATAGGGAAAACGACTAGATTATTAAAAACTAGAATATGTGAACACATTTATAATATAAAAAAGGATCTTTAAAACATCCAGTATCCCTACATTTTAAAGAAAAACATGGAAAAGATCCTAGTAGCCTATTATTTATAGGGGTTAGAAAATTAAATATTCATTGGAAGGGATCTGATAGAGAAAACAAACTCTCAAAATTAGAAATGAAGTGGATATTCAAGCTTAACACTATGGTACCATTTGGACTAAATGCGGATTTTGAATTATGTCATTTTTTAATTTGATGTTGTCATTCTAGTAAATCACCTTTTATCATGTTTTTAAAAGATATATGTTTACAACATAACTTTTTCACATATATTTCTTGAAATAGCTATAAGAAATTTGGTCCGAAAGAGTCGATATCATCAGATTGTATATAGCTTTTCATAATACCACCTTAAAACATTGCCACCTTAAATTAAATCAAATTGAAGAGGAGCAATAAAAGGATGCCAGGAACCGCTGTGAGTCACTCTTGAAAAAGCCACTGGGGTGTGGCGAAACGTACGTCAAGACTGATATTACGCATCTGGGAATACGTCATAGTGAAGGGTGTTATGTTGTAAGGACTCTGGCTACTATACGGATACATTGTAACAATCCGTGGCCATCCTGCTAAATAACAAAGTGTAACTTGTACATTGTAACATTTTTGCACTGTAAACCCGAATGACTACAGTTTCCAGAGTGTATTTTGTTTTAAAAATTTTTTATATACATTTTAAAGAAAAAACCTTGATTGGAAGCGGTTGTGGATTGATTGGTTAAGGCTTTACCTGATAGCCAAAAGATTAAGGTCTGCGTTGAAAGTGGAGCTTGAGACTAGCTCTCATAAAGTGTGAGTAATATTCCAAGCATCGATTTCATAGAATTGGGTGTTTATACAATATCACACTATTGTCTTACCTTTTCTTTCCCTTGGAGATCCGGGAGTTTGTGAACGAAAATCCAGATACAAACACAGCTGATACTGACAGCTTTGTACTCAGGACTGCCTTTATACCTGAGCTGATGATAGCTCAGGCATATGTGAGTAGCCATTTAAACATGCTATTTTAACTACTACTGTTTAAACAATATCACACTATGTTTTGTGTTTTCTCTTTTTCCCTTTGAGGAACTGAGGACCATCCACTTAAAATTCTATAAATTAAACAAGATCTTTTTAAGATCCAGTTTTAAAAAATAAAATAAAATGTGACCGTTCCCCAGTCACATACATGGATATTGTGTAACACGCCATCTGTTGGTTGAAAGTTCCTAGACATTGTGTAACACAGCACCATCGATTGGTTAAAAGTTCCTAGACATTGTCTAATACAGTGCCATCTATTGGTAGAAGGTTCATTACCAAAATGTGTACTGGGGAAAAATACTTATTTGCATATATTTTGTATAGGGTGACAATCCAAATGTATGGTTGTGAGTTTTATCATGTATGCTTCTCCTAAATCCCCCTTCCCTTTGTTAGTTATATTTTATTATTATTTTGTTGTCTATATGTTTTCACTATGTTTATGTTTTATGTGGAGTGTGTCACCATAACGTAAAAGGTGGTTTGTCTGTTGTGAAATAAAATATTTTTAGTAGCTCTTTTTGGAACAGTTGGTCTTGCCTGGTTCTTTCAGGAATTCCGGTGGCAGAAACCTAGTACCTGCTTTCTGGCTGCACTTTCCAAAATCATCAAATTCTGTGTGGCTGTTGTAATATTTTTTTTTAAATTAGTGTAATGTATTAATGCTTCTGTGAATATTTATACAAATAAGAATACCCCTATTGTGCTGAGGCTGGGTTTTTTAGACTAAACTAGGCAAGGGGTGAAAAAGAAGTGAAATATTACATGCAAGCCAGGTGTCATGTTTAGTATTGTACCTTGTGACCACCGTCAGGCAGTCACAGACTTATATACGTATATTAGCTGTGAACTATTTGTCTCTCAACAAAGGATATCAAGAGAAAAAGTTAATTTGATAATCAAATTAAATTGAAAACTTTTTTTAAGATTGCATGTTTTTAATGAAGAAACTTTTATATTGACTTCAACGCCCCCTCAAAGACAGAAAGAGTGGCAGGAAAATTGAATAAATAGTTTGTGATTAATAATAATATTGTGGTTCATAAAATAGCCATGTCAGAAATGTATGTCTTCAGAAGACTTAAAATGTACTACAGCATTTGTTAAGAGCTGTTTTTTTTCTAAACATAGAAGTCACTACTGTGCTGAATATTAAACAAAGGTCTCCTGGCTCACAACCCTTGACACTAGAGTGCTTTAGTTTGTTAAATCTTAACTTGAACTATCTTTCCTCTATAGTTAAAAACACCTGATACTTCAGATGTGATTTATTTGTAATTAGTGGGCTTTCTAAGCATTATAGTCTTCAAGTCTGTTATAGCCTCTGATCCTGTATCATGTTTATAACCTGGTTTGTTTCTATTATTATTATTATCAGTTATTTGTAGAGCACCAACAGATTCCGCAGCGCTATATATTTCTAACTTTGATTTTTGACTGAGATGCTGTGCTTCTGCAGCCCGACTGTATTTGACATTTTTTCCTGTTTTTAATTCTGCAATAAAAATCCAGACTTTGCTTCCAGTTTGACTTTGGGGAGTGTGACACCTTCCTATCTGACCTGCGTTTTGCCAACTCCAGAGGAGCATGCCTTCTTAAGATACTATCCTCAGCCTGCCTTTCTGGGGTACCATTATCAGTCTGCCTTCCTGAGGTACTGTCACGAACCAAGCCTCCAGACTTAAAAGAAAAAGAAAAGGTCCGGGAGGCATTCTGCTCGAAAGGGCTGTGCGGGGATTGGAACCTGTGGCTCTGTCCTTACTTATCCTGTTTGTTTGTATGTTGAGCCACAGACAGTTCTAGCAGATTATTTTCAAAAGCAATAGTATGCAACTTAAAAGATCTGTTAAATCCAGCCGCTTTTTGGTTATTGCAGGGATGCCTCGATATCGAGGCATCCCTGCAATAACCTTCCTTGGACATCCGATGCAGAAAGAGCCACTCTGTGGCCCTCTCTTCACCGGACAACGATGGCTGGTATCGTTGGTGGGTTGGAGCCGGTCTGGGAGGCGGGTGGCGGCCATTGATGCATCTGATAATGCAAGAGAGGGGCAGGATTGTGGGCGGGATTGCCGGGGGCGGGCGCATGCACGGGGAGGGAGCGGGTTAGAACCACTACACTACAGAAACATTTTTGTGAAAAGTGGGAAAAATGGGGGGAGGAATGGAATCCTCTTCCACAGCGTCTACATACAGGCAAAAGAAATCCAGCTTTCAGAGACTCTTCTCCTGTTTAACTTGATAAATATTAAAATAACATGCTAATCTGGTCAAAGATGTGTTTTTTTTTCTTTTTGCTGAATATTCCCCTCATCATCAGTCCTTAGGGATATGTTTTCCCTGTGGGAGACCTGACTCCACATTCTTTGTGTCTTGTAAAGTATGAGATGGACTATTTTTTGCTAATACATGAAGAACTCTAGTCTAAACACTCTGTATGGGACTCATGGGCGTGCTGTTGTCTGGACTTAGCAGACTCATACTTATAAATGTTACTCACAAGTCTGTCTCATATTTTATCTGTTATGCATGTTTTTATTTTTGTTATATATAGATCCTTATTAGTCCACAATGTTCTTATATATAAGGGTTTGTAATATATCTCAGGTGAAATCTCTTGTTCTAGGGAGATGGTTCAAAGTTATCTAATCTCACATAAACTATTTGTTAGCGGGGTATCTCCCCATGGTTGGAGCTGACTGTTACCTGTGTGCTAGATGCAGGGAACCCAAAGGTACAAATGTTGTCTATAGGTTTGCCATATATATTATGTGTTATGCATGTTTATTCCTAAACTTCCTCTGTGACAAGGCTTTCAACATGATCCTCCTTGGGTGAGATGGATTGACTTAGGGCTCTTACTCCCATTAAATATTGTGTTTCTTCCACTTTGATGGAGGATGTTACTGTGCTCTACCGCGAGACGGGATCATGGTGATATGCTGACTTTGCTCTTTATTCAGGTAAAATCTTTAGCTCCACGGAGAAGTTTTTACAGTTATCTAACTGCACATAATTTAAATTTTAGCAGGTTATCACCCCATGGTTTGAGTTGACTGTTACTTATATGATTGATACACTCCTGTGGAAATCAGTCACTAGAGATTGTCATGTTTACATGTTTAATGTTTTTGTTATTAACCACTTTCTTGTCAACTCTTCGGCGGCAAATTCTTCAACTGGAACTATAAAAGACCAAAGCCAACCTGGCGAGGTTTAAACAACTCATGTATTATAAAGGCAACAAGGCAAATGAGCTCCTGGCTAGGAAACTCAATGCTAGAACGGCGCACTCCAGGATTCAAGCCCTGGATATAGGTCTTTCAAAAATTTTAGCGCCTGATGCTATCGGTAATGCTGACTACTACTACAAACTGTATAACCTTGTTGATTCAGAGAATCTAGTTAATTCCTCTCCAGATTTGATCCACAGGTTCTTAGACTCTCTTAAGCTCCCAACGCTTCCAGAGGTTTCGAGAAGTTTGCTGTTAAAACCATTCACTATCAAGGAAATCTGTAATATCATTAAACAGCTCAAATCGAATAAATCCCCTGGGCCAGATGGGTTTACAGGCTCTTTCTATAAAACATTTAGACCACATCTAGCATCTCTTTTGCGCTCTCTTTTCATGGAGGTGGCAGATCTGGGTAGTTTTTCTGAGGAGTTCCTCGAAGCATCAATAATTACAATTCCCAAGCCAAATAAGGACCCGCTATATTGTGCCAATTATAGGCCTATCTCCTTAATAAACCTTGACGTCGTTATACTCTCCATAATTCAGACAGATCAAGTAGGCTTTACTTATGGCAGACAAGGCCCTGATAATACCCGCAAACTTCTCCAGGTGTTCTCTGAGCCAACTAGATCAGGACTCCCTGTCGTAGCCCTGTCATTAGATACTGAAAAAAACGTTTGACAGGGTGCAATGGGATTATCTTTGGAAAGTTCTTAAGTTGTTCGGTTTTCCCCACAGTTTATTACAATGGTCCAAGCTTTATATTCTGCCCCATTTGCAACAATTAAGGGAGTAGGCTTTCGTTCTAGAGCCTTCTCCATAACAAATGGCACACGTCAGGGCTGCCAACTTTCTCCTTTAATCTTTGCCCTAGCTATGAAACCTTTGGCCCAAGAGATCAGACTTTCTCAGAAAATAGACGGGGTCACAATAGGTGGCCGCACAGACAAAATTGCTCTTTTTGCAGATGACTTGACCATTCTCTTAACCAACCCTAGCTCTTCTCCATAACAAATGGCACACATCAGGGCTGCCCACTTTCTCCTTTAATCTTTGCCCTAGCTATGGAACCTTTGGCCCAAGAGATCAGACTTTCTCAGAAAATAGACGGGGTCACAATAGGTGGCCGCACAGACAAAATTGCTCTTTTTGCAGACGACTTGACCATTCTCTTAACCAACCCTAGCTCTTCAATTGAGGAGGTTTTCAAGACCCTGGAATTCTTTGGCACGCTAAGCTTCTATAAAGTAAATATTCTAAAAACTGAAGCGCTGGCAATTAATGTAGACCCAGAAGTATTATCAGATCTTAAGACCCGTTTTTCCTTTACTTGGAATACAGATCTCATAAAGCACTTAGGAATATTGCTAGGCCCCGACATCAATAAAGTCATTAGGTTTAATTTTGAACCGCTAATACTTGAAATCAAAAATCTTCTGCATCGGTGGGATTTTAGAAAAATCTCATGGATGGGGCGTATTGCCACGTTAAAAATGGCCATCCTGCCCAAGATTCTCTATCTTATTCGGTGCATACCCTTTTCAATCCCAAAACCGTATCTCTCCCAACTCCATTCCTTATTCATCAAATATGTCTGGAAAGGGAAATTGCCAAGAGTGGCGAATCGCATTCTTCAGTTGCCAATTAACAAAGGGGGCATTGCCTTTCCTAATATTTATCTGTATCATGATGCTACCCGCTTAACTCATATCGCTGGGTGGAGCAATGATGGAGAAAAATCAGCATGGTATCTTCTTGAGGCAGCCATTCTCCCTATGGACCTTCATTTGAGTGACCTGATATGGATTCCTAAACATAGACTAACAGATTTGTCACTCACAAATGACATTATATTAGATAACTGCTGTGCTTGGCATAAACTCAGACACCGCAAGGGAATTGCTCCACATCCCTTGCCTATCCATGGGCTCCAGGGTTTAATGACGGGCCTTCCAGACATACACATGTCAGAGTGGTTATCCTGGAATTTCACAGTAATTGGAGATTTATATAAGCAAAAAAGGCTACTCACCTCCAAGCAAATTGTAGAGCTAGTGGCTCCGGCTCCTAAGTGGCTTATGTTTGAAAGTTATAGAATTCTAGGGTTTTGCCAGGCATGGGGGTTTCCCAAAACAAATTTGAGAGAATGTACTAATTGGGAAAAACGTTGGAAAAATGGGAACAAATTAATAAGACCACATACAAACCATCATTTAATCCTGCTCAATGACTATAGTGAGGACTTACCCTGGCAGATCAAGGCATGGGGCCGAGAGATGAATACTTAGATCACTTCTCAGGAGGTTGATCACGCAACTACTATAACTAAACAGGCTATACACTGCACTACATATTTAGAGACATATTTTAAGGTTCTTCTCAAATGGTACCTGACCCCCCCCCATAAATTGGCTAGAATATACCCTTCTTCCCCGCCACAGTGTTGGAGAGTGTGTGGACAGCCGGGGTCAGATCTCCACATTTGGTGGACATGCCCAAAGATTGCTCCCCTTTGGAGTCGGGCATTTTCCCCCTTCTTGCGGATGTAGGCTTGACACTCCCCCAGACCCCTGCTCTTGCCCTTCTACATATTGGAATACATGACTTGCAGAAACCCCAACAAATTTTAGGAGTTACAATCCTGACTGCAGTAAAGGTGTGCATTGCTAGGTCTTGGAAACAACTAGAGGCTCCAAATGTAGATCAGGTCACACAACTTATTAATTATCTAGCCTCTATGGAGAAGGGCTTCTTCAACGGGACTGACCGTATGGACAAATACTGGACAATCTGGAACACATGGTTCATCAAACCTCCTTAGATACCCTATATTATCTTCGCCCCCCAGACCCCATCTGCCATCCTCCCATATTCCTTATCTGAGCCCCTTCCCTTCTTTTTTTCTCCTCCCTTACCTCTTCTTCAACCTCCCCGCATTACTAATTCTTACTCTTCTCTTATTTCTCTCTTTAGTCTTTTATGACACATGTGATCAATGACTGTAGTTGGGGGAATCTGCCCCTATTCTTTCCTTTGATCATGATGTCTCGGCTGATTGCTATGACTTCCCCCCTTAGGGAGTGACTACGTATATGGCTGTTCTCATAGGGGTCTGTTACAATAGTTTGAATTTGTTAAGTACTTGACAAGTAAAACAAAAAGAAATTCAAAATAAGGAGGAATTATGTACCATCTTATGTCTGTATTTGTTTTATTGTATTTCCTCAATAAAAAATGTTATTGCAAAAAAATAAAAAATAAATGTTCACTAGTAATAAAAGTTTAGCTATGTTTAAAAAATAAAAAAAGTGAACATTTTTCTTTATTTGATCGCATTTGGCGGTGAAATGGTGGCATGAAATATACCAAAATGGGCCGAGATCAATACTTGGGGTTGTCTACTAGACTACACTAAAGCTAACATTAACTGTAGAAGCTCCCTACATGCTCCCTAATTAACCCCTTCACTGCTAAGCATAATACACGTGTGGTGCGCAGTGGCATTTAGCTGCCTTCTAATTACCAAAAAGCAACGCCAAAGCCATATTTGTCTGCTTTTTCTGAACAAAGGGGATCCCAGAGAAGCATTTACAACCATTTGTGCAATGATTGCACGAGCTGTTTGTAAATAATTTCAGTGAGAAACCTAAAGTTTGTGAAAA
Organism: Bombina bombina; assembly: GCF_027579735.1. Taxonomy (NCBI): domain Eukaryota; kingdom Metazoa; phylum Chordata; class Amphibia; order Anura; family Bombinatoridae; genus Bombina; species Bombina bombina. The sequence continues at coordinate 815,848,947 of NC_069499.1, read as the reverse complement.
AAATTGTGAAAAAGTGAAGAATTTTTTTTTATTTGATCGTATTTGGCGGTGAAATGGTGGCATGCAATATACCAAAATGGGCCTAGATCAATACTTTGGGATGTCTTCTAAAAAATATATATACATGTCAAGGGATATTCAGGGATTCCTGAAAGATATCAGTGTCCCAATGTAACAAGCGCTAATTTTGAAAAAAAGTGGTTTGGAAATAGCAAAGTGCTACTTGTATTTATTGCCCTATAACTTGTGTGTTGGTAGGGTGTGCTCTTTCTAATCTTCATTGAAGAAACATTTCCTGAAAGGAAAGATATTTTTTATTTCAGAAGTGGCAGCCTCTCAGACATAATTAAGATTAAAAAAAAAAAAAAAAATAATACATGTAGCTATTCTATACACAAATATTGTAGCTGTTATTTGTTTTGTGTCTGTAGTTATGGGATGGTTGTCCTTAAAGGGAGAAATATCTACACTTATTTGAATATCTTTGTAAAACGTAGCAGAGAACAAGTGTGCAGTCTTAGAAAGTTTTGTGGGTGTTTTTTTTTTTTTTTTGTACAATTGATGGGAATACCAATGGTCCCATGGACATGTTGCAATCAGGATGTCTTTTTATTTTCAAGAACAAATTATATTATAAATATTCCCAAAACATATTTCATTCTTAGACTATTAAAAATTTAGTTTAAACTGAGCTTATTTGTTTGTTTTTTTAAATTATAAGATTTTTAAAATATTAAAGTAATGTTTTAATTGGTGAAAGCATTAAAACATAAAATTTGTTTTCTGAATCTTTCCGCAGCTTCAGGCATTAGAACAGTAAAGTGGTTAATGTATCCTACCATTGTAATATATTGTAGCATTGGGATTTCTTTTATAAGGTGGTGAGAGTCCATGAGCATTTACTACTTGGATTCAATTCCTGGCCAATAGGTGGAAGCAAAGATTCCCAATATTCAAAGAGCACTTAATCCCTCTCACCTCTCTGGTATTCCAGTCGTATCTTTGCTTCCACAGGAGGATGGGAAAAATTGAGGTGCTCCAAAATTCTTCGATGAGAGTGGTCCTCAGATCGATTTGAAGCCCATTTTGCCCCTCAGAGAGCTGTTACTTAGGGCAGAGCGGAGATTGAACTATTAAATAGTGACAATCACTACCAGTGAATGAGTTAGTCACAAGCCTGCATCAGGTGTTGCAGGGACCAGTCCCTTAGCCTCCTCCTGTTTGGTCATTGATATACTCCTTACATAGATCATTTGCTGTGATGTACACAGCACTGGATAGGCTCTCAACTGGAAGCAGTCTTTTCTCCAGCTGGTTAGCACAGTACAGTAGGTGCATTTTAAGGTAAGTGAAGACATTTTCATGAACTCACATAGCCCTCAGGCTATTAGCAGGTACATCACTCTGAGGTACATTGTAGGGGACATACACATGCAACATAATAATTCCACCTTTATCACTTAGACTTTTCATACTTAGTCTAATAATTATGAAAACTTTTTTATGTGGTAATAGCTGCTACTTACTATTCAGCTAATTCACCTGGGATTTATATCTAAAAGCAACCTTATACCCTATGTTATATACACAGTAAAATAGATTTAACTGTTTGGCAGTGGGGGAGTCTCTTTGTGTAATGTTATTTTTTTTTTTTTGTGCACTGCATTGGCGTTGCATTTACCGTTAGTACCTGGGCTATTTTCATTCTTTTTTGAAATTTTTCAACTATCCCTTTATTTCTGAGTGCAACCACCATTTTTCAAATGTCTTATTACTGAAGGGTAAGATATTTTTTATTATTTTTATGCAATTAATTATTATAATTTACTTTTATACCACAAGGAGGTTTTTCCTTAAATACTTATTGCCCAAGGCTGTCTCTCTCATATGACTAGGACTTTATTTTACCATTTCCCAGTTATATTGTTTCCAAATATTTTGTTTACTGTTTTTATATGTATTTAAAGTAAATTAAAAAAAAATACGGTGCCTGTCTTAATTTATTTTGTCTGTTTGTACCATCATTGTACTCTTATAATTTGTACCCATGGACAGTGCTGCAGAATTTGTTGGTGCTTTATACATAAACTATAATAATAATAATAATATTATTTAATGGAGCATACTGTGTTTGTGTTGTTTCATGGGGTATACTACATTTGTCCCCATTACCTTGCATTATCCTTTAGAGGCTAGATCCACTGCTAACAATTTTATTTCCTATTTTGAAGGTTTGTTACCAGTTCAGCTTTGTAATTCCTGAATCAATCACATTAGACACTCTAACTGTCTAATGCTGCTGTTGCCTTTAAATATATCTGTCCTCCCGTTTCCTCAATACAAGGGTGTGCTTCAGATTTTCTCTAGGATTTAAAGGTTTGTGCGCTCTCTGGTTGTGGAGGCTATGCCTCCTCCAAGTATGCCAAAAGTTATGTCTGAACATAATCCTAAAGTTACATTATCAGTTTCTTCTGCATCATCAGAGATCAGAACACCTTAGGATGCCCTTATAGTTTTCAGGTTGTTTTCTGAAGGTGTTTTTTTATGACCAAGGGTCTTTTACTGATCAGGACACATAATATACCTGTTTCATGTTTGAGCTTTAACATATTAGTTATTTGCTTAAAGAAGTTTAAGGTACTTTGTGTCCAGTACCCTAAATCATCGGAGGAAAAACCTTCCAAACAACTGGATTTGATTTTCAATCATTCTGCTAAATCACAAGAATATTTTTCCCTGATCCTGAGACTCTAACCATGCCTGGTTTCCTCTTTTAATCCATCCTCTAAATTTAGGATGTTTCCTTTATTGCTTCTAATATAGAACTTAAAGGGCCATAATACCCAAATGTTTAAACACTTGAAAGTGATGCAGCATAGCTGTAAAAAGCTGATTAGAAAATATCACCTGACCATCTCTATGTAAAAAAGAAAGATATTTTACCTCAAACGTTCCTCAGTAGCCACCTCCCATTGTAAAGGATTTCTAAGCAGCATTTTAGCGTGTTTGTCCTGGGACATCTGAAGGGACTAGCATCGTGCACTCTCATCTTATTTCACCAATCAGGTAAAGGAAGCTTAATATGAAATCTCATGAGAGTTAAGTCAAATCTCATGAGATCACAGTAAAAGAGTTCATGACCTCAGCACTGCTGATGCTGATTGGCTGCTGTTCATTTCTTCATTTTTTTTATTTTTTTTTACCTGCAGCTGGGAGCAGCCGAGTATAACTTTTTACACAGAACTTACTCTGCTGAGGAGATTGTGAGGTAAAATATCTTCCTTTTTTACATAGAGATGCTCAGGTGATATTTTCCTGTCAGCTTTTTACAGTTATACTGCATCAGTTTCAAGTGATTTAGCATATGAGTATTATGTCCCTTTAAGGAAATGTTTCCAATGCAGATGGTGCTATTTCACTTTAGCCAAAGGCATTATTATTACATTAGAGGATAGCACATCTTTCAGGAACCATAGGACATGAAATTGGTAAACTTTCATTGAAAAGCCTTTTTCAGCAAGTATTGCTTCTGTAGCAGTTACTTCTGCTCTTTAATGACAGTTTTTCTGAGCAAATCTCAGAAGACTATGTGGATGAAGATTTTCAAAATTGTTTAAAACTTATGAAGTCGACTAATGCAATTATTTGTGGTCCCATTTTTTACATCATTTGATTTTATGCTAAGCATATGACTTAAGCAGTGCTGATCAGAAGGGCTTTGTGATTTAAGTAATTGGGGACGATTTATCAATGTCTGCTTGACATGATACGCTGTAGCGTATCATGTCCGACAGACATCGCTGTATGCCGACAGCATACGCTATTGGCATTTAAACATTGAACAAGCAGTTCTGGTGAACTGCTTGTGCAATGCTGCCCCCTGCAGATTCGCAGCCAATTGGCCGCTAGCAGGAGGTGTCAATCAACCTGATAGTAAAGGATCAGGCGGATTGATGTCCGCTGCTTCATAACTGCTGTTTCTGGTGAGCCTGAAGGCTTGCACAGAAATAGGTGCATCAGGGGCCATTCGGCCCTTGATAAATCAGCCCCATTGTCAGCAAATATGGTTTCTAACTTGTATTTCTCCTTTTCAAGGAAGAATTGATTTGGATCTGGTCTTGACATTATCATTTCCACTGTGCCTGGAGGGAAATTAACTTTTTGTTCCCCTCAAGACAAGCAATATAAGGGAAAAATAGTACAAGTAATATTTTTTCAGTCCTTTTGTCAATCTGGGAACTAAAAGTCTTCCTCTTCATTACAATGACCTGAATCTTCCAGATCTTCCTGGAAATTTAATTCCAGTTAAAATAAGGTCAGGCATTCTATAACCCCCCTTCCTCTTCCATATCTGCATAAAGGTACAACTCAAATTGAGATTCTTTTCTGGTAGGGGACAGTTTAGGCCTGATTTTGAAGACCTGATCCATTCTGTCCAAGATCTCTGGGTTCTAAACATTGTTTCCCAGGATTACAGAATAGTTTTCAAATCAATGCCTACTAGAGGAAGGTGTCTTCTGTCTTACATTCCAAAAGACTTTCCAAATGTTTTGGCTGTATTAGATGTAGTTCAAATTTTGGAACAAGGCCAAGTATTTTATTTCACCCTTTCCATTATTCCCAAAAAAGAGATTATAGCCTATCTTCTTGTCCTAATCCAAATAATTATTTTGATTGTCTCTTATTTAATTTATATATTGTAAGACCATTCAAATTCTACTTTTAAATTACAAACTTTTTTAGACAATCCTTTAATTTGACTGTCCCTTGGTCCACATAAAGGTCAAAGGGTGTCCCATGCATTTCTTTAGCTTTTTGACTAAATATTTTGATTACCAAGGTTTACTTGGAGGCAGGATAGTCTTTATTTTTATTTTTTTAATTTATTTATTTTTATAGATAATTTTCCTTTTCTTGGATTTTCAAGAATGAGACTTATATTAAATACATTTTTTTTTTTTAAAATAGTTTTTATTGAGGTAAGTCAAATGGCATACAGCTTATGCATTTCAACAAATATAAACAATAACATAACATGGTACATAAACTTTAAGGCATGAGGCGTGTGAACACCTCGGGTAGAACACGTACCTCGTTTTTACAGAGGCCGTCATGTTAGAGTCAAACTGGGCAGTACAGAACACATTTGCCCAGTCTAGTGGTTATGTAACTAGGACGGCTTTAAAGACAGTAGGTAGAGTCATTAGGACTAATGCAATAAGGAGAGAAAAAGAAAAAACAGTAAAAAAAAAACAGATGTTGTAGGCATAATGAGTAAAAGAATAACGATGAGGTCTAGCTTCACAGCGTGCATTATGTGGGAGACAAGAGAGGCCGTAATGATCCAGCCACTGGCTCTCTTGGTCGTCCCGTGCCTGGCTTCCTCACCTAACAGGGTGTCAGGGGAGGTCTCTAAGGGTGTGTCAGTAAGGTCAGGTGTTGTGCAGTCTGGTTGTGTATTGAATCAGACATGTGGGTGTCCCAAGGTTCCCAGATGAGGCAGAAATCTGACAATTTCTTACGTTCATTGTAGACATAGGTCTCCATGTTTCTAATGTAGTTCACACATTCTATTACTCCCCGCCATTTGGGGGGCTGGCTTTTCTTCCAGTTTCTGGCAACCAACAGCTTTGTGGAAATGAGGATATATATAAGTAAATTTCGTTTAATGTTAGGGAGCGAGTCTACCCCTATATGCAGAAGCGCCAGATCCGGTTTCAGTGTTTCTACGAGCTCTAATTTCTTGCATAGGGTTTCTACCCTTTTCCAAGTGTCTGTCAATCTTGGGCAAGACCACCAGACATGGATCGGGGTGCCCCATTCACCGCATTCCCGCCAGCACATGGGCGAGTGATCGGGATAGAGTCTCTGCAGTTTAGTGGGTACTAAATGCCATCTCGTGATGAGTTTGAAATAGAGCTCGTACAAAGTAACACAGTGGGTAGCCTTTTTAGTGATACTGATTGTTTCCTCCCATACTTCTAATGGGTAGGTACATTGTAGGTCTTTTTCCCATGCCTCCATATGGATCGTTTTAGAGGGGATGGAGTCTCCTAATAAGCACTGATAATGCACAGTAAGAGGTTTGTAGAGTTGGAGATTAGCCCTCCATCTCTGTTCCCACAGTGTGGGGACCCTCAATTCATCGTCTAAGAAACCCCAGGATTTCATAAGCGCTCGGAGGCGTAGGAGTGTGAAGTGGAATCTCGGGGCCACTGTAGGTAGGGCTAGCATGGTCGTATGGGCTTTCAGTTTCCTATTATCATAGAAATCAGACAGAGAAGCCACTCCCGTGGTAGACCACGAGCTGGTGGGGATATCAGGTAGTCCCAGGAGGAGGCCCCAAATAGAATGTGCAGGCGAGGGGTGCGGGGCAATGAGTCTGCCATGTCTCAGTTTCAACCAGGTTTCCTGGCATCCCTTGACTATATCATTAGAAATGTGAATGTTTGCCCGCCAATGCGGCGGGAGCCATACAAGGTCCTCTAATTCCACCAGAGCCGGCAAGGAAGCCTGCTCTATCTCTCTCCATCTGGTCGCCGGCAGGTCATTGCCCCACGCTGAGGCATGGGTGATCATTGCTGCCTCATGGTATTTCCTCACATTAGGAAGACCCGCTGCGCCTTTCTCAACAGGCATTTGTAGTATATGGGCTGCAACTCGAGGTCTCTTATCTTGCCAAGTGTAGGCATTGAAGACAGTCTGGAACTTCCGAGTCAGAGAGGTCGGAAGTGGGATGGGAATACATCGAAACGCGTATGTGAGCATGGGTAGGACCATCATTTTGAGGGCCGCCACTCTACCGAACCACGAGATCTCACTATATCTATTGGTGGTCAATTCGAATGTAATCTCCTTCAGCAGTTTCTCATAATTTTCTTTAATGATGATGTGTTTAGAGTGGGAGAGAAACACTCCTAGGTGTCTAATTCCCTTGGTGGACCAATTAAAAGGGTATAGGAGTCGAATGCTGTGTTCCTCCTCCAAGGGGAGGTTAAGGGAGTACACTTCAGTTTTGTTAACATTTATTTTGTAATAGGAAAGTTCGCCAAATTTCTGCAGTAAGCGAAATAATGGAGGGAGGGAATCCAGAGGATCCGTGAGGAAGACCGTGAGGTCGTCTGCGAACAAAGCCAGTTTCTGTATGGTGTCATGGAGCTGGAGCCCCTGTATTTCAGGGCATTTCCTAATGGCTGCGCCTAGGGGTTCGATCGCTAGTACGAACAGTAAGGGGGACAGGGGGCAACCCTGCCTCGTCCCGTTCGCTATCCGTATTGTAGGGTAGACCGAACGCCTCCATGGTCTGGGTTAAGTAAGCCCACCTCACCCTGTCAAACGCTTTTTCAGCGTCGAGTGACAGAGTGAGCATGGGCAGGCCCAAATCCGCCACTTCTGCGTATATGTTCAAGAGGCGGCGAGTATTATCAGAACCTTGTCTATTAAGGACAAAGCCCACTTGGTCAAGATGTATGAGTGACTGAAGATGTACATTCAGTCTATTGGCGAGGATCTTAGCGTAGATCTTGGCGTCAACATTAATGAGCGAGATGGGCCTGTAGCTGGAGCATAGCGATGGGTCCTTACCCTCCTTATGAATTGTGGTGATGTTGGCCTCCAGAAATTCCGGGAGGAACTCACCACGCTGGGCCACTCTATTAAAGAGACGGAGTAGGATTGGAGAAAGTAGAGGACCGAGGTTCTGATAGAAGGTGACCGTGAATCCATCAGGTCCCGGGGCTTTGTGGGGGGTCAGATCGGCTATGGCCTTGCTGACTTCCTCCAGTGTAAATTGCTGTGTTAATGCAGCTCTGGCATCATCTGGTAATGTGGGTAGGTTCAAGTCTCCCAGGAACCGACGAATGTCGTCCGGGGTGGCTTCATTGATCTGCTCAGTCGACGCTATATTATATAGGGAGGAGTAATAATCTGCAAAGGCCACTCCTATTGCTTTAGGGGAGTGAACTGGGCCCTGTTGGGTGGTGATGGAGGCTATCCTACTCTGCTGTGTGCGTTTTCTGAGCTTATTGGCTAACAGCCTGTCTGCTCTATTGCCTTTGTAGTAGTACAGCTGTTTAAGTCTATGTAAGTTGTCTTGCACTCGCAGAGTTTCCCGTTTGGCTATTTCTTCCCTAATGTGGCCTATCAGTTGGGATAATCGGGATTCAGGGCTTGATTTGTTAGTGGTCTCTAGAGTATAGAGTTCTCCATAGAGCTTGGCTAAAGGTTGGTTACCTGATTTTCGTTGATGGGCTAACGTCTTAATGAAGTACCCTCTCAGGAACGCCTTAAGGGCTGCCCAGACCATGTCTAGGTCCGTGGTTCCTGTGTCATTATGTGTTAGAAAGTCAGTTATCTCCCTAAGAAGGGATGGCATCTCTCTCTCAGTCAGTAGGTGGTCAGAGAGCCTCCAGGGGGGTCTGGTAGTGAAGGTCTGTAGTTCGGAAAAGTCTAGATAGACCATGTCATGATCTGACCATGTGCATGGTTGGACAGTTGGATTCGTCATCTTGTCAAGAGACCAGGAGTAGCACATGACATAGTCGATTCTTGAGAACGAGTTGTGGACTTTAGAATAGTGTGTGAAATCTATGTTTGAAGGGGCTAAGCATCTCCATGCATCGTATAGGTTATGTTGAAACATAAGTTTTCGAAAGGCATTGGAGAGTGATGAGACATTTCTGTCTGAGTGGGTGGTAAGGAAAGATCTCTTGTCTTTGCGTGGGTCCCACACCCTATTAAAGTCTCCTCCTATGACTAGATGTCCTCTCTTAAGCTGGTCAACCCTGGCGAGGAACCGCCTTACGAAGGGGATCTGTTTTGTGTTTGGTGCATATACTGAGGCTAGGGTATATTGTACGCCATTAAGCGTACAAACTAGTATAAGGTATCTACCCTCAGTATCTTTCTCTATATGGTCTAGTGTGAAGGTTAAGTCTCTACTGAGTAGGATTGCCACTCCACGGGTCTTCCCTGCAGAATTTGAAGCCATTTCGCAAATGGGAAAATATCGTGAGTGTCTAATAGTGTGGGAGTCCCCTGACCAATGTGTCTCCTGGAGAAACAGGATATGGACCTTGTGAGTACGGATATAATTAAGCAAGAGTTTCCTCTTCGTTGGGGAGTTTAGTCCTTGTGCGTTGAGAGTAGCTATTCGAATTGGGGCCATTATTACTATCAGTTGTGAGTAAAGGAAAGGGTAGGGTCCGGATGGGAAATATGGCGGTTGTACAGTTTACTGTCGAGGAGCCAGACATGGGAATCTACCAAACTGGGGTGCCTACTGTGATTGAAAAATCAAATGTCCTAAATATTACTCTAAGGAGAAAGTGGTGAAAAACAAAAAAGTGTCAAGAAAATCACTTTCGCAATGAGTGTCCCTCCTGAAGTCTATCAGGGGGACACAACTATGTTTGTGGGGCGGAGATTAGCAAAGGTCAGCCATAATCCCCGCCAAACCCAGAAAGCAGCTTTGCTTTCACAATATAAATATAGATATAACATAACATACTCAAATAAACTTATAACATAGCAAACATTAATGAACATGAACATATAATTGTAATTAAACCAGAGGGGGGGTGTTCTCCACTCTCAAACCAAGTAGGTCTTTTGGCAAGGGGTGTGAGGTGACATGTGATCAGGACTGTGTAGTTATCTGACCGTGGTTCATTACAGGGTTAAAGAGTCGGTGTGTTTTGGTCATCCCAGATATCTAATGCGTTGTCAAGTACGGTAGGGGGTCCTCCGTCTACAGTCAGAACTGGGTCTGTCGCTGAGCAAAATTGAGCTTATAGTGTGGCATTAATTGGGCTGTTACCTCAGGTCTTGAAGAAGCCATAGTGGTTCTAGAACCCTTGACAGTTGAATGTTGTTACACTAATATGTAGAAGTGAGGGTGTTGTGGTCTCGCTAGTTGTGAAGTCATGGAAAGGGTCAGGAGGTGTAGTGTAGGGTCAGTAATCTGGGTTCTTATCGTGGTATTTCACAGTCCGGTAATGTTATAACAAATGTTCTATTCAGTCCATGTTAGATTGAAGAATAGTCCAGCCTGATCACATTAGACACTACTGGTGTATATGTTGAACATTCTATGGTTAGGGTGGCAGTAAAAACAATGACAACCTGTATTCAAACTATTGTATACATTGAAATTATCAATTAAATCGCTAGGTTATGGAAATATAAAGTCAGTCAATTTAAGTTGGCATGGTATCTGAAAATCTCACCCATCTTCATCTGTGGTCTTGAGCCCCTCTTAGAGGGTATACGTGGGAGAAACCCAACATCTCTGGATAAGTGTCAAATTGTGCTTATAGGGCTGTAAGCGGATTCCCTATGTATCTTCTGTCAGGGGTGAGTCTCTAGTGTCCAATGATCTTTTGGAAGTGGATATTGGACGTTGTGGAAGTGGCCTCCAGGTCGGTGCAGAGGCCCGAAGTCCATTGCTCTTGGTGGGGCCCGGTTCGTGATCTTCCGGATCCGGCAGGAATAGTTCCCATTTCTGCAAAAGTTCTCTGGCTTGTTGTGGTGTTGTGGCGAGATATTGTTGGCTATCTTTGGTGATGAACAGACGTACTGGGTAGCCCCATCTATATTTGAATCCCTTATCCCTAAGGATCTTTGTGTATGGTTGGTAATATCTTCAGAGCTGAAGTGTGTGTGGGGAAAGATCAGGGAAGAACTGTAAATCAGCATATTTGTCTGGTAGTGACTTTTCTCTAGCAAGGGCTCTGAGGATCTTTTCTCGGAATGTGTAGTAGTGGAGCTTGGCTATAACATCACAAGGTTTCCCCTCGTCTGCAGTTCTAGGTCTGACCGCTCTATGTGCTCTGTCGATGAGGGTTTCATTGCCTAGGTCGGGACCAAGTGTCGCTTTAAATAGGTCCTGCAGGTAAGTGTCTAGGTCCTGGGGTGAGACAGTCTCTGGAATCCCTTTAATTCGTATGTTATTGCGGCGTGACCTGTCCTCCAGGTCCGCTAATTTTAGTTCTAGGTCTGTTATCTGACCGGCCAAACATTGAGAATAGCTGAGGAGGTTCGTATGATCCACTGCAAGATCTTCTTGTCTGCGCTCAAGTGCATCTGTGCGTTCCCCAATGCTGCCTATATCTTTTTTAAGGTCAGCATGGGACTTGTCAAATTTCTTCGATAGGGAGTCATGATGGGATGCTAGTAATGTTGTGATAGAGTCCATTAGGTTGTTTGGGGCACCCTCTATTGATGTTAGTCGAGAGGCCTTTTTTGTTAATGTTTTGCCAGGGTGGGTATCCGAGAGGCTCCCAGTGTCAGACCCCTCATCTTCAGATCTGGTATGTGTCATCTTATGTGAGTGCTGGAAATGGTCAGCGACCGTTCTCTTTGGGGTATTGTGTGATTTTTGTTTTCTTTTGTAAAGCTGAGACATCCTGTATTAGTGTCACTTAGCATAAACTTAAGCTGTCGTGTTTTTCTCCCTTTTGTTATATTGTCTTCCTTCAGTGGGAATCCGCTTACTTTGGTATGTTAGTTAGGTGCTCATGGGTTGGCGGGGGTGTGGGCTGTTAGTAAGTGGGCTTATATGTTAAGGTGTCTCAAGGCCTCTTGGTAGAAAGGGGGAGATTATAGGCGTTTCTTGGGGTCCTAGTCACTACTGTAGCATAGGAAAATCTGTTAGCTTGCCCAGAGTATGCTTCTGTACAACTAACCTCTCTCCTGGGGTGTTGCCTCTGTAGGGCGATGTAGGATAAGGTATTAGGGGTATGACCCGCAGGCAAGGTGGGCCGGCGGGAAAGGGGGGAGAGAGATCAGGTTAAGTGGTATATACAACCTCTGATGCAATCTAGGTTACAACTGGGTAGTCTCCAATGATTGGGCAGATGCTGAGTTTTATGTCTTTGATAGTAGTACAGTGCTGTGAGTTCCAGTAAATGAATATCAGCAGAGTTCTGGATCAGATAGTTCCTCTGAATCCGTTGCAGCACAGTGGGATGAAAATAAAGTCCTTTAGTTTGGGGACAGAACTGGGTCAGTGTTTCTGGGTAAGAAGCAGTAATATGGAGCAAACACAGGGACTTGTGTTGTTGGTTGGTGTCTAGAAGCAGTTCACTGGCAATTCATACGTGTCTGCTATGAATACTGTGTACACGCGTCTTCTCAGCCAGGTAGGTGGAAGGTCAGGTGTAGATAAGTCCTGTGGGGATTATTCTGGCTTTCTCGACACTTGTTCCCTGCTTTACTAATTTTAGAGTCAGACTGTCTTGTAACAGTGTCTTGGCTGGTTAGGCGGTGGGTTAGGCCCAGTTTGGCTATTGAAAAACAACTACAAGAAAAAGGTTGTTAAGAACTTTAACGTTCTTTTATCTAAAAGAGGTTATTTCAAATGTATTTCAGTTTTTTGCTATAAAAAAAAAAAAAAATGTCTCTGTCCTGAATAAATTATTGTTTGGCAGAAAAATAAAATGAGTACATTGTCCCTTTAATTATGTCTTATCTATAGCGATATTTATTATTTCATTACATTTATTGTAGTACATGTATTATCATTATTATATTTTTTTTATAAAACATCCTTACTTTCTTCATCTCTGTAAACAAAGTACAATTAAAAACACAACAGAATTGTTTGCAAACAGAGGCCGCTACTCAGAAGAGAGTTGACAAGTGGTAATTGGTGGAGACAAAGGCTAAGATTGTTGTTTTAATTCTGAGTTGATTATAAACTAGGGTCAATAAAGAGTATATGCAAATTAGGTCTTGGACTGACGCAAGGGACTTTTGGGAGTTTTGTTAAGGGCTTGTTTCAATAGATGGATTTTGAGCGTGTTTTTAATGGGACATTAAGGTATTTTGTTATACATATCAAATCAGCAATCCAATTTAAAAAAAACAAAAAAAAAACGTTAAATAGAGTAGAGTTGCATAATCAACAAATGCATTATAAAAACAACAATGCAATAACGCTTACATTCGTTTTTATTTTATTTTGTATTTATTTTTTTCTTCTAAGGAAGTTTCCTTCCATTTCATAGTCCCTTGAATGACATAACTCATACACTAATAAGAGCTGTGAATGCTTTGCTTTTCAACAAGGGATGCCAAGATACCAAACGGCTAGATTTACGAGTTTTGCGTTATGAGCAGCTCGGTACTAACTTGCAAGTTAATGCCACTGCTCACCTCCCTATAGCGCAGCTATTACAGGTTTTCATACACCCGGCGTTAGCAGGCAATATGTGAGCGTTGAGCAAAATTGAGCTCCATACCGCACTCCAATACCAGCACTGCTTTGAGCTGGTTTTACGTGCTCGTGCACGATTTCCCCATAGACATAAATGGGGAGAGCCGGCTAAAAAAAAGCCTAACACCTGCAATAAAGGAGTGTAAAGCTCCGTAACACAGCCCCATTGATTCCTATGGTTAAAGAAAAGTTATGTTTACACCTAACACCCTAACATAAACCCTGAGTCTAAACACCCCTAATCTGCCACCCCGACATTGCCGACACCTACATTACACTTATTAACCCCTAATCTGCCACCCCGACATTGCCGCCACCTACATTACACTTATTAACCCCTAATCTGCCGGCCCCAATGTCGCTGCCGCCACTCACCTACACTTATTAACCCCATAATCTGCTGCCCCCAAAGTCGTCGCCACCTACATAAATTTTATTAAAAAACAATTTCATTCACAATAACTTTTAACAATGTTTCCATTATCGTGTTTTCTGATGTATTTAAACAGTATATCCTATAATATCTGTGAATCCTTAGATTTTATCGTTTAAAATGTACTATTTAAATACTATCACCTGTTGCAGTATGTTGCAACAATGATTTGTAATAACTGTTTACAAATAATGTTTTTACTTTCTCATCATTCTCTATGCGTATACTAATGGTTCATCTTTTTTAACTCAAAGATGTTATTAGCATTGAGATAAATTAGACACTAGGTAAATAAAGTCCAAATAGGTATTTATTATTAATTAATTTATTTAATGTTATAAATCCAAGCTATAGATCTTTCAGTGTCTCATATATAGGCTCATATATAGGCTTTGTTTTTACTCTACCTATTTTCTCTTTTTTTTGGACATGAGGGGGTTAATTTGACTGCCTCTCTTTCAAATAAAAGTGCTGAGTTTAGACACAGACTTTAGTCTATGAGTAAGCGCCTGTTGTGGCGTGAAACATGTTAGACTGTCTGTCACCTATACTGCCTTGTCTGCATGTATTCTTTTAATATTTTTCTAATAAAGTGTTACTGTTTTTAAACACTTCATGCAGTTTGGAGAGTGCCTGCCTATTTTTGTCTTTTGATAAATTTAATAACCCCTAATCTGCCGCCCCAACGTCGCAGCCACTATACTAAAGTTATAAACCCCTAAACCTAACCCTAAGTCTAACCCTAACACCCACTAACTTTAATATAATTAAAATAAATCTAAATAAAAATTACTATCATTAACTAAATAATTCCTATTTAAAACTAAATACTTACCTATAAAATAAACCCTAAGCTACAATATAACTAATAGTTACAAATGTCATTATACCTATCTTAGGTTTTATTTTTATTTCACAGGCAAGTTTGTATTTATTTTAACTAGGTAGACTAGTTTAGTAAATAGTTATTAACTATTTACTAACTACCTAGATAAAATAAATACAAATTTACGTGTAAAATAAAACCTAACCTGAGTTACACTAACACCTAACCTTACACTACAATTAAATAAATTACATTAAATACAATTAACAAAATTACAACAAAAAAAAACAATAAATTACATAAAATAAAAAAGAAATTATCAAATATTTAAACCAATTACACCTAATCTAATAGCCCTATCAAAATAAAAAAGCCCCCAAAAATAAAAAAACCCTAGCCTACAATAAACTACTAATGGCCCTTAAAAGGGCCTTTTTTGGGGCATTGCCCCAAAGAAATCAGCTCTTTTACCTGTAAAAAAAAAATACAAACAACCCCACAATAGTAAAACCCACCACCCACACAACCAAACCCCCCAAATAAAATCCTATCTAAAAAAACCTAAGCTCCCCATTGCCCTGAAAAGGGCATTTGGATGGGCATTGTCCTTAAAAGGGCATTTAGCTATTTTTCCGCACAAACCCTAAGCTAAAAATAAAACCCACCCAACAAACCCTTAAAAAAAACTAACTCTAACCCCCGAAGATGCACTTACAGTTTGTGAAGACCGGCTATCCATCCTCAACAAAGCGGCAAAAGTCCTCATCGAAGCCGGCGGAAGTCCTCATCGAAGCCGGCAGAAGTCTCCATCCAAGCCGACAGAAGTCTTCATCCAGACAGCATCTTCTATCTTCATCCAGACAGCATCTTCTATCTTCATCCAGACAGCATCTTCTATCTTCATCCATCCAGGGCGGAGTGGCTCCATCTTCAAGACATCCGGCGCAGAGCATCCTCTTCAATCCAGAATGAAGGTTCCTTTAAGGGACGTCATCCAAGATGGTGTCCCTTGAATTCCGATTGGCTGATAAAATTCTATCAGCCAATCGAATTGATTGGATCAGCCAATAGGATTGAAGCTTAATTCTATTGGCTGATTGCATCAGCCAATAGGATTTTTTAGCCTTTAATTCCAATTGGCTGATACAATTTTATCAGCCAATCGGAATTCAAGGGACGCCATCTTGGATGAAGTCCCTTAAAGGAACCTTCATTCTGGAAGAGCTGTCGATTGAAGAGGATGCTCCGCGCCGGATGTCTTGAAGATGGAGCCGCTCTGCGCTGGATGGATGAAGATAGAAGATGCCATCTGGATGAAGACTTTTGCCGGCTTAGATGAAAACTTCAGCCCGCTTGGATGAAGACTTCTGCCGGCTTCGATGAGGACTTCTGCCGCTTCGTTGAGGATGGATGTTGTGTCTTCAAAAACTGTAAGTGGATCTTCGGGGGTTAGTGTTAGGTTTTTTTAAGGGTTTATTGGGTGGGTTTTATTTTAGCTTAAAGTTTGGGCGGAAAAGGAGCTAAATGCCCTTTTAAGGGTAATGCCCATTCAAATGCCCTTAAAAGGGCAATGGGGAGAAGCTTAGGTTTTTTTAGATAGGATTTTATTTGGGGGGTTTGGTTGTGTGGGTGGGGGGTTTTACTATTGGGGGGTTGTTTGTATTTTTTTTACAGGTAAAAGAGCTGATTTCTTTGGGGCAATGCCCCGCAAAAAGCCCTTTTAAGGGCCATTAGTAGTTTATTGTAGGCTAGGTTTTTTTTATTTTAGGGGGGCTTTATTGTTTTTATAGGGCTATTAGATTAGATGTAATTAGTTTAAATATTTGATAATTTATTTTTTATTTTGTGTAATTTAGTGTTTGTTTGTTTTTGTAATTTAGTTAATTGTATTTAATTAATGTAATTTATTTAATTGCAGTGTAAGGTTAGGTATTAGTGTAACTAAGGTTAGGATTTATTTTACAGGTGAATTTGTATTTATTTTAGCTAAGTAGTTAGTAAATAGTTAATAACTATGTACTAACAAAGAAAAGATGGTGTCAGTGACTGTCACAAAACAGAATAGCCTACCTCACTAATTGCATTCCTCACAATAAATGCAACAGTCTAGGGTCAAACAAAGAAACAAGGATGGAGGTGGTGCCTTACGGCTATCTGTCCCAAGTAAAAAACAAATTAAGTGTATAATAATAGTGTGCGCTAATGAACAACAGTTAAGGGTTAAGAGCACAAAAAAATATAAATATTAGCTATATGCTCAAAGTGACATTGTGCTCATGGTAACAATAAAACATTCTTTAAATGTGCGTCAATAATGAATACAAATTATTCAACAACAATTAGGGGTTAGGGGCGTAAAAAAGCAAATAGTATCTATATGCTCAAAGTGACGTAGTGCTCAAGGTAACAATGATACATTCATAGGAGCAATAAAAAGAACAATACAATTAGAATAATTCAATTTGATAAGATGAATTTATTAAAATATTGAAAGAGACATAGTTAGAAGCCTACAATATATAAACACTGGTGTTAAAAAGTTACTTAAAAACTTGGATAAAAGATACAGTAATTAATATTTATGGTTGAGTGCTAGGTAAAGAACAACATGGGGATCAAAAAATTGAAAAGATGTAAAAAATAATAATGCGCAAAAAATAAATTAAAAAATTGTAGCAGTTGTTATAGTTCAATTGCAGACTGAGTGGATAATTCAATCAAAAATTACACCTTGTGTATAATTTTTTTTTGGAAATATTTCTAAACACAGTCCAATCTTGGAGAGTAATATAAGGCAGCTTAAGCAGTTTGTAGGGTAAAAAAGTCTATTCAATAATGAAATGGATAAATAGTAAAGAATCCTCCTGGGTAATAGTGTACACCACGGTATCTAAGGCAATCACTTACCCGGATCGTGTGTTTGAAATCTACCGTGTACGGATGAGCTCACTCAGTACAAACACCCTGTTCTCAGGACTGTCGTGTTTTTTTGGGAGCCAAGCCCTGCGGCTCCTCCTTGGGGTGCGTAAATTCGAATTCTCTCGTTTGAGAAAAAAGAATAGCCCGATGGCTTCAATACTCCTACCGCTCACTCGGAAAAAAGATTCCACCTCTGCCTGCTCCTGCAGTGCTTCTGGCTTCCGACGAAGGCGGTTCTGGGAGTCCTTCAGTTCACGCTTACTGGCCAGTGAATGCGTGATAGTATAGAGTGCTGGAACTGGTTAACTATTTACTAACTAGTCTACCTAGTTAAAATAAATACAAACTTGCCTGTGAAATAAAAAATAAAATCTAAGCTAGCTACACTGTAACTATTAGTTATATTGCAGCTAGCTTAGGTTTTATTTTACAGGTAAGTATTTAGTTTTAAATAGGAATTATTTAGTTAATGATATTATTTTTATTTAGATAGATTTTAATTATATTAAAGTTAGGGGTGTTAGGGTTAGACTTAGGGTTAGGTTTAGGGGTTAATAACTTTAGTATAGTGGTGGCGATGTTAGGGACAGCAGATTAGGGGTTTATAACCGTAATGTATGTTGCGGCGATGTTAGGGACAGCAGATTAGGGGTTAATAATATTTAACTAGTGTTTACGATGCGGGAGTGCGGCGATTAGGGGTTAATATGTTTATTACAGTGGTGGCGATGTCCGGAGCAGCAGATTAGGGGTTAATAATTTTATTTCAGTATTTGTGATGCAGGAGTGCCTCGGTTTAGGGGTTAATAGGTAGTTTATGGGTGTTAGTGTACTTTTTAGCACTTTAGTTATGAGTTTTATGTTACAGCGTTGTAGCATAAAACCCATAACTACTGACTTTTAGTTTACGGTATGGATCTTGATGGTATTGGCTGTACCTATTCCTTAAAATCCTTAAAATCTTCTCACAAAAATCCTAAATTAAAGTGTAAATAAATTAATCACTGTGCTAGTGTTGTTCTACAAAAGAGTGTACTCCGTGTTAAAACATATTTCCCCTAATCGGCAATTTTGTAACAATATATATTGTTTAAAACTTAGTTTAAAGTGCAGTGTGTGTATATATGTGCATTAGTAATATTCCCATCCACATCAGATGCTACTGGTATTATTCCTATTCCTTAACACTTCTATCCGTAATGTGTAAGCTCAATGTTGTGAATACAATTTTGTAAATATACTTATAAGTGAATGAAAAAAATATACAGTAGTTTAGAAAAAAACATTTACTTAAAACATGTTAAAATACAAATACAAATACTGTTACTGTAGACAATTCATATGGTGTTCCGTATCTTTGTAATTAAAGCATATATTAGAGCATGTCCATATCCTATGAAAAAGTGTAATTATTTAAAAATAATGGTTTTCAGTGAGTTCAGATATTGTGATCCTTTAGTAATATATCTGATAGGATATTCCTAAGTTGTGGCCACAACTAGTCCATAGATTAAAAAGTCCCAATGGTAAAAACAAATTGGCTCGACTCCCCCTAACCGGACCTCCGATATCCCTTACCTCTGTGATATTTATCGTGATGCCGTGGGTTCTGGGAAGAGTGCTTCTGTGTACAAGCCGAGTTTGTTGTTTCTCCCGTCGGCGTGCCGCCGTTTGGGTCGCTTCCGCAACTACTTCCTACCCAGGTGTGTTTGATGTCCGTCTGACGTGGTGCACGGAGGACCTATCGGGTAGCCGGATCGTGGGGGGAGTGTTCCTGTGATCCTTCTGCTGGAGCTAATAGTATCCACACTCGATGTCGTTTTCTACGCGTTTCAGCGCTGTACCTTGCGCCTTTATCAAGACTGTATACTCTAGTGTGTTCCTTAAGCTCCTTTATAGTTCTTAGAAATTCGGATACTCCCCCATGAACTGCTGAAGGACCAGCGCTGAAACGCGTAGAAAACGACATCGAGTGTGGATACTATTAGCTCCAGCAGAAGGATCACAGGAACACTCCCCCCACGATCCGGCTACCCGATAGGTCCTCCGTGCACCACGTCAGACGGACATCAAACACACCTGGGTAGGAAGTAGTTGCGGAAGCGACCCAAACTGCGGCACGCCGACGGGAGAAACAACAAACTCGGCTTGTACACAGAAGCACTCTTCCCAGAACCCACGGCATCACGATAAATATCACGGAGGTAAGGGATATCGGAGGTCCGGTTAGGGGGAGTCGAGCCAATTTGTTTTTACCATTGGGACTTTTTAATCTATGGACTAGTTGTGGCCACAACTTAGAAATATCCTATCAGATATATTACTAAAGGATCACAATATCTGAACTCACTGAAAACCATTATTTTTAAATAATTACACTTTTTCATAGGATATGGACATGCTCTAATATATGCTTTAATTACAAAGATACGGAACACCATATGAATTGTCTACGGTAACAGTATTTGTATTTTAACATGTTTTAAGTAAATGTTTTTTTCTAAACTACTGTATATTTTTTTCATTCACTTATAAGTATATTTACAAAATTGTATTCACAACATTGAGCTTACACATTACGGATAGAAGTGTTAAGGAATAGGAATAATACCAGTAGCATCTGATGTGGATGGGAATATTACTAATGCACATATATACACACACTGCACTTTAAACTAAGTTTTAAACAATATATATTGTTACAAAATTGCCGATTAGGGGAAATATGTTTTAACACGGAGTACACTCTTTTGTAGAACAACACTAGCACAGTGATTAATTTATTTACACTTTAATTTAGGATTTTTGTGAGAAGATTTTAAGGATTTTAAGGAATAGTTAAGAATCACAGTCCAACTCACAGCTCTTTTTGAGCGCTCCCCACCCCCACTTTGCACACTTTCACACATCTGATATTGGGAGCATATCAGACTTGGGGAAGCAAGTTGAGTCTGATCTAAGCTTCACTCCTCACCCCCTCTTTTGGTATTGGCTGTACCGCTCACTTTTTTTCCTCCCAGGCAAACTCATAATACCGGTGCAAAGGAAGTCCCATTGAAAAATTACTTTTGGAAAGCTGCGGTAGTTACGTTGCGTTAAAGCCAAAAAAGTGTGTGGGACAGCTAAACCTGCAAGACTCGTAATACCAGCGGTAGTGAAAAAGAACCATAACGCTGCTTTTTCAATCATACCGCAAAACTCGTAATTTAGCCGAAAGTAAATTTGATAGTGGAAGTAAATAGTATTTTGTTTTGCTTCTATCAAGATAGTTTTATTTTGATTAGTATGTCCCTTTAAGTGCTGAATTGTGAAATGACTACATTTAAATATTTTTTTAAAAGCATTTAAAACTGTCAGGTAGTTAATAGTGTATTGGGAAATTACTTTAAAACCTTGGTGAGTGTATTGATTTTTTCTCCCTAGATTGGGGCTATTAGGACTAAATGTAAATAGGTTTGTCTACTGCTCTATGCAATAACTTCTGTCTTCTGTAGCTGCTTTAGATTTAAAAAAAAAAACAAGATGCACAATTTGCTTTTCTGCCTTTCTAGGGAGGGTGGAACAAACCTCATTTTGTCACAAAAGCAAGATGTGTTTAAAAAAGGGAAATAATCCTAAACATTTCTTTTGTGATTCAGCTAGAGCATACAATTAAAAAAAAAAAAAGTTTCTACATCATTCCCATTATATTCTTTGTTGTCGAGATACCTAGGCCTCTATTTATCAAAGGTCTTGCGGACCTGATCCGACAGTGCGGATCAGGTCCACAAGACCTTGCTAAATGCAGAGAGCAATACGCTGTCCGCATTTAACATTGCACCAGCAGCTCACAAAAGCTGCTGGTGCAACGCCACCCCCTGCTGACTAGCGACCAATCAGCTGCCAGCAGGGAGGTGTCAATCAACCCAATTGTACTCGATCGGGTTGATTTCCGGCGATTCCTGTCCTCCTGCTCAGAGCAGGCAGACAGGGTTATGGAGCAGCGGTCTTTAGACTACTGCTTCATAACTTGTGTTTCTGGCGAGTCTGAAGACTCGCCAGAAACACGGCCCTTCAAGCTCCTTCGGAGCTTGATAAATATGGGCCCTAGTGTCTGAAGCACTACACTGAAAAAAAATGAAACATGGATCCTTCCAGTCCCCTGTTGACGCAAACTCAGTTCTTAGCAGATTTCCTGTATTTTACCTGAGTAGAAGAAAAAGAAAATAACAGCAAAAAAAATATGTGTTAATGTCCTTAACAACTGCAGATTTTTTAGGCATGAATTCATATTCTATGGAAGTAACTAAAAATAGTATTCATTTTAAGTTCTATAAAGCAGTTCCCTAGACTAAACAATTCGATTATCATTCTCCACAACAATTACTGCGCTGTAATAAAAGGAATATTTTTAGAGAAAAAAAGGGTTTCATTATAAGAATTAATACAAAATGAAATAACCTTATGAACCATGAAGCATGGCGCTTGTAATATTATGGTTGGAGTTGCTTTGCAATCTCATCACCTAAAGAGCTTATAATAATTAGCAGAGCAACAGATGTTTCAGGTGAATGCTAGGGTGTCAGATTACAAGTGGTCACTATTTTTAGCACCAGATGTGATAAACAATATTACAAGTTGAAAGTAAAAGGTTGCACTTGAGCACATACAGAAACTGTGCTAAAAGAATTAGCATGACTGGAGACCTAGGGCTCCATTTATGAAGCAGTGGATGCCGCTACGGAGTCCTATTGTTTCAGGCTCACCTGAAATGGAAGTTAAAGGGGCAGTAAACTTACAAACTAATGTTATATAATTCTGCACATAGTGCAGAACTATATAACATTAGCTTACCGGCAGATTTATACTTTAAAGGATTGCAGAGAAATTGTAACTAAAACCTCCTTTTACCAGAACGCCGCTCCTTGCTCTACTGAGCAGGTCTGGCTTTTACACAGTGCATCTCTGCAACACTGTGTGGTCTAGTAGCGGGAGCGAGCTACATTCATTTTAATGGCGCGACCGGGCACACAGTGTTGCAGAGATGCGCTGTGTAAAATTCAGACCCGCTCAGTAGAGCAAGGAGCGGCGTTCTGGTAAAAGGAGGTTTTAGTTACAATTTCTCCGCAATCCTTTAAAGTATAAATGTGCCGGTAAGCTAATGTTATATAATTCTGCACTATTTGCAGAATTATATAACATTAGTTTGTATGTTTACTGCCCCTTTAAGAAGCAATGGTCATAAGACTGCTGCTACTTAACCTGTCCACCACATTTTAGGTTGCGGATTGAAATCATCCCAATCTGATTGGCCACCAGTGAGCAGGGGGCGGCATTGCACAAGCATTTCACAAAAAAGGCTTGTGCAATGTTAAAAGTGGACAGCATATGCTGTCCGCATTTAGCGTTGTCAAGCGGACATGATTCACTGTAGAAAACCATGTCAGCTCGACAGTTCATAAATCTACCCCTAGTGTAAACTGTGAGTTACAATTTTTTTTCTTAAAACACATCAAAAACATATGTAAATAAACAATTAGACTCATATGTACACTATTTAATAAAAATATATCAAAACACAACCAGATTACAAGTGGTGAGCTAGTTAACGCTCCCACTCAAGTGTTAACTGAGCTAGAAGTTCAGCTTTTTGTGCTTGTCAGTTTGTGCTCATAGTACTTGTTGAAAGTAAACTATTTTTGCTCTTGCGCTCACCCGACAAGCGCAAAAAGCCGGACATAGAATATTGCGTGCACGTTCACATATTACCCAATAGTCAATGGAGAAAAAATAGTGGAAAAAACACCCTACTCTTGCTCAAACCCGATCGCATATTCTTAAGTGCGCTAATCCGATACAAAAATATTAATATTTCATATTCCAATGTTCTTGACAAAGAATATGTTCTATTTATTCATAAATACATATTTCTACATATATCTATGCCTATATTTAGAGATTATTATATATAAGTATAGATGTATACAGAGATATATATATATATATATATATATATATATATATATATACTATATATATATATATATATATATATATATATATATATATATATATATATATATAGTATCTTCCAATAAAGACCAGCACTCTCCAAAACATAAAGTCAATTTTCCAGGGTGCTGCTGAACAAGCTAATCTATCATTCAAAAATAGTCAGGCACTCTCCGGTATTACATCCAAAGTTTTTCCTTTATTGTGACGTTTCGGGGTGTTTAGCCCCTTCCTCAGACCAAAAAATACATATACAAAAGATACCAAACTTACCCTCCTATATACCCCATAAAGTGCAGTAAATTGGACACAGGTGTGTCGGATCAGCGTCCCATTAGCGCTACTGCGCATGTGCAAACGACCTATTACGGCAACACACCTGGAACAAATCTAAAAAGCAAACTAGAAATGCACAAGCTATGTTATTATCATTAATAACATACACGTTGTGGGTAATCATTCAATTAATCTCACATTGTCGGCTTTCTAGCACTTAGATCATCTTGACAATATATTGCATAGTCATTAACTATATATCCCTACAACAATGTAATAACCATTGTGCTCTGTCATATAATGTATATACATGTTCACAACATGCTCATCATTGTGGCTCATAGTTAATGAATACTTTCAGTTTAGTCCCGAGATAGCAAGATACAATGTAGAGTCCATTATGCAATTAGACAAAACAAGAGAGGTATACACGCCAGCCCGATATACTCTTAGTAGTTGTCAATAAATAGCTGTAGAAGAGGCCAAAAAAGAGGGTGTATGTCTATTTGACCCCCGTATATTAAGCCATATACGTTTGTCAGAATATTGTGTAATGCGTCCATCAGGGTCCGTGTGTCAGTGTTACAAACTGCATAACAATAGCTCACTAGATTGGCGCTATAGCTTTACCTATGTGCTTACCCTGAAATGTAGATCACAACCACAGCTCAAGATCACAAACCATTAGGTTTACAGCTTAGTCAGAATTCCCCCAGAATGTAGCGTATTACACCTGTATTTACGATCACATCACAGTCTTAATTAGTAAAAATTATTAACTGTATTTATGTCCCCAATTAATAACATTAGTATAACAAGCATAAATATAGGAATATCTATTTAGAAATACTTAGAACATATTCTGCTATGTGCAGTACATTGGAATGTGAAATATTTACAGTAAATACATAGTTAAAACTTTTATTAGATATGAATATTGCATAAATATGCTTTTACATGTTTTCATCTACTTAATTGCAAAGGGCTCCAATGCACTTATATATTTATATATGTCTATATGTGGATAAACAAGAAAACATGAAATGGGATCTGGTAGCGCTGGTTATACAGTGTATATTATCCTATTATATAAAAGGCCAAGTGTGTTTGTCCGAAACTGTCATGCGCAGTAGAGACAGCACGAGGACAAACACACCTAGCCTTTTTTGAGTCCCTAATTGATCTGCGGCAGAAGTGGGCGTGGCCAGACGTGAAGGGGATGAGGCCGGGTGCGGAGGGTCATGAAAGGGGCGTGGCCGAACTTAAAGGGGCGTGGTCGGGCGCAGTCGCTCACGCCAGATAGAGGGGATAGAGAGAGGGAGAGAGAGAGAGCACAAAAGAGAGAGGGGGAGAGAGAGAGCACAAAAGAGAGGGGGGGAGAGAGAGAGCACAAAAGAGAGGGGGGGAGAGAGAGAGCACAAAAGAGAGGGGGGGAGAGAGAGCTCAAAAGAGAGGGGGGAGAGAGAGCTCAAAAGAGAGGGGGGGAGAGATAGCACAAAAGAGTGGGGGGGAGAGAGAGCTCAAAAAAGAGGGGGAGAGAGCGCAAAAGAGAGGGGGAGAAAGAGAGCAGAAGAGGGGGGATAAAGAGAGTTAGATAGACAGCAAAAGAGAGGGGGGAGAGTGCACAAAAGAGAGGGGGAGAGAGCGCAAAAGAGAGGAGGGAGAGAGCGCAAAAGAGAGGGGGGAGAGCGCAAAATAGAGGGGGGGAGAGAGCGCAAAAGAGAGGGGGAGAGAGCGCAAAAGAGAAGGGGGGAGAGAGCGCAAAAGAGAAGGGGGGGAGAGAGCGTAAAAGAGAAGGGGGGGTGAGAGCGTAAAAGAGAAGGGGGGAGAGAGCGCAAAAGAGAAGGGGGGGAGAGAGCGCAAAAGAGAGGGGGGGAGAGAACGCAAAAGAGAGGGGGGAGAGAGCGCAAAAGAGAGGGGGGAGAGTGCAAAAGAGAGGGAGGGGAGAGCACGCAAAAGAGAGGGGAGAGAAAGGGGAAGAGAGCGCAAAAGAGAGGGGGGAGAGAGAGAGCTCAAAAGATAGGGGAGAGAGAGAGCAGAAGAGGGGGGATAAAGGGAGGGAGACAACAAAATAGAGGGGGGAGAGCGCAAAAGAGAGGGGGAGAAAGAGAGCGCATTAGACAAATCTTCTTGATTTGTCTAATGCGAAATACAAAAAGTATTGCAATCTTTGCTCAGTTTGATACATGCGCTTCTATTGGCTACATGTCACACTCCTCTCTCCAGCATCAGAACCTCACAATGATTGGCTGATTCAGAGGGTGTGCGTGGCTGTAGTGTTATTTATAGCCCGGAGTAATTTGTTAACTTAAGCAGAGACCCCTAAAGTATTTGTAAATTGCTGAATATTATTTGACAACCTACAAATTCAAATATTTACCCTATATTATATCTGGGTTTGAATAAAATAAACCTAAAACCGAGAGAAAAATGATTCCATTCTATTTATACTGTATATAAATCCTTTATATCTGCGCATCTTGAATGCAATAATTCCATGTATACTAAACAATTAATATGGATTATAAAGGATAATCCATTTGTCAAAAAAATGCATCTTTATATATATAAATATATTCATTACATATTTAAAATATGCTAAAATCATATTAAAATAAAAACTCATATATAATAATACACATATGAAAAATGTTATTTACAAGTTCATTATGTATTAAAAATGTTCTAAAAACCTGTTCCAATACAAACATATAAACCCTAGTGTGAACACAATAGTGCATAAATACACAAAGACTTTTTTTTATTAAAAACTTTTTACTATCTTAATACTTTGTGTTAATTAATATATATATATATATATATATATATATATATATATATATATATATATATATATAAAATCTATCCCTCATTGAATTTCTAAAAAAGCAGCAAGATCTATATCTTTATTGAGACCATTGGGTATAAGAGTGTTCATAGTGTGAATCCAGAATGTTTCTTTTTTTCTTAGGGCAATTGTTATATTTCCCCCACGTTTGTGGGTTTTGACATGTTCAATTATAGTTCCCTTTAAACATTTTGGATCTTTATTATGGAAATTTTTGTAGTGAAGGGACAGATTATGTGACGTCTCACCTGCAGTTATATTGGTTAGGTGTTCAAGTAACCTCTTCTTATAGGGTCTAATAGTTCTGCCAATATACTGCAAATTACAACTACATTGCAACATGTAAACTACATATTCAGTTTTGCAGTTACAGAAAGTTTTTAAATCAAACTCCTTCCCAGTACTACAAGACTTGAATTTTTTTGTTGGCTTAGTTACATTAAAATTATGGATACATGCTTTGCAATTCTTTCTATTGCATTTTAAAAAGCCTTCTGATTGTTTCCCTAGCCAGTTAGAATGGTTAGTCATATTAGTTTTTAACTGACTGGGAGCCAGGATAGATTTTAAATTTTTATTTTTCTTGTATATAGCTTTCGGTTTGTCTTTCATTATTTCATTTAGAAGTTCATCTTTTTTTCAAAATGTGCCAATGTTTTTTCCAAAATTCTGTTGATTTCTTGGGCACCCTCATTGTATGTAGTTACTAGACTACAAGCTGTATGGTTATTTATATTGTCTCTATTCTTTCCTTTTAATAAACTATCTCTTGGGATTTTTTTTGTTTTGTTATCTGCCTGTTCTAAGGTTTTATAATTATAACCTTTTTTCAAAAAAAAATTCTGTAGAGCTCTAGATTCTTGTTCATAATCCTCCAATTTTTTAGCAGTTGCAACAAATTCTTTGAAACTGTCCAAAGGGGATGTTTTCTATCCATTTTGGATTATGACCACTATTCGCATGTAGATAGGCATTATTATCCGTGTCTTTCTTGTGTAGTTTTGACAGGATATTAATACCTTCATGAAAAAACATTAAATCTAAAAACTTGATTTCCATTTGATTTGTTTTTTTTTCGTTAAAGACAAGTTAAAATCATTTTTGCTGATAAAAGAAATAAAATCCTCTAAATTAATTTGTTCCTGACCAGATTAAAATAATATCATCGATAAATCTGCCTCAGTAAACAATATGCATTAAAAAAGGATTATTTTCCCAGATTTGAGTTTCCTCCCATGCCCCCATATACAAATTTGCGTAACTGGGGGCAAAACAGTTACCCATTGTGGTACCACTTATTTGTAGAAAAAAATTATCTTTGAACATAAAATATTTTTTTTTCTAAAATAAATCTAATTGATTCAATTAAAATGTTTGTTTTTCAGGTTCTATATCCGTAAGTTTATTAAACCAAAATTTCATGGCCTCCATACCCTTATAATGTGGTATGCTAGTATAAAGTGCACTAACATCTAAAGTTGTCCACAAGTAGTTTGATTTCCATTTGATGTTGGTTATTTTGTTTATTGTATCTGTTGAATCTTTTAAATAAGACTTTAAAAGCGGGACTAATGGTTGTAAAAAAGTGTCTATGAATTCTGATAAATTAGATGTTAAACAATTTATCCCAGACACTATAGGTCTACCTGGTTCCTTATTTTTGTGCACTTTAGGCAAATGATAAAAAAATGACTATTGAAAGATTTTCATTTTTTAAAAAATAATATTCATTTTTATTTATAAATTTACTGTTTTTTGCCATAAAAATTAGCTCTAGATATTCATTTAGAAAATTTTTTGTCAGATCCCCTTTGATTTTCTTATAAGTCACCTGATCCTCCAATAAGCGTAAGGCTTCTGTCACATAATAATTTTTTTCTTGTATAACCAGCCCCCCCCCCCCACTTATCGGCCTCTATAAAGACAATTGAGGGGTCTTCCTGTAAATTCTTTAGAATCAATTTTTCTCTTGTATTTAAATTATCTTTCTTGATTCTATAATTGTTGCAGAATTTATCTAGATCTTCCTTTACTAGATGATAAAATACTGGTATAAAATTCCCCTTTGATTGTACTGGTAAATAAGTTGAAACTGGTATAAACATAGTATGTGCAGCATATGATGTTGTTTTATCATCACTATTTACCCCTGTATACATGTTTAATTCTTGAAGGGTAATTAATGCCTCAAGGTCCGAATCTGTCAATGATTGTGTAGTGTAATAATTTAAGGTTTTTTTGAACATCTTTTCTATGTTTTTCAAAATGGCGTTTTAAGGTGAGCTTTCTAATGTATTTATTTAAATCAATAAAAATTTCAAACGGATTAGGCCCTTTAGTTGGGGCAAAAGATAACCCTTTATCTAGAATATTAATTTCCTCAGTTGACAGAATTGTATTTGAAAGATTAAAAATGTTTGTCCTCAAATCAGTATCCTTTTCAACATCTAGATGTTGCGGTCTAGAGATCTTATCCTTTGTCTTCCTTTTTCCCTTTCCTCCTCTACATCCTCTCTGTCTCTTTTTGTTTTTCTTGAATCCTTCTGATTCCATTCTAGGAATGGAGGAGTCGCCTGTTGATTTTCGGTTAATGTACTGCCCTCTTTTTGGGTTTTTCTTTGTGGTAGTACCAGAAAATTTATATTATCATCAGTATTTTGATTTCTATTTATGTGTTCCATATTATATTGGTCCTGAGAGTAACTTTCCTTATTTTGGTACTTCCAATTGGGCCTGTATCCATTTCCATTTTGTTGGAAATCACTGCTATTTCCTGTTCTATATTGGTTATAGTTTGGTTTTGTACCTTGATAGTTTCTATTAGAACCTCTTCCTTTATTATTAAGTGGTCCATCTTCCCTATAACTATCTGATGTCTTCTTGTTGAAGTGTCTATAATCATATGCATTATTATAATGATTAAACTTCTTTACCTGATCATTTCTATGATCATTATTGTTCATTGTATTTGATTGTTTCCTGAATGTTCTATTATGATTATACTGTCTTGCTGTACTGTTGTGTCTCCTATTTTGTAAAGGAATGGGATCAGCTTTTCTGTTAAAAGAATCCCCCTTCAGTGATTCAATTCTATTCCTAGTTTTCTGTTGAACATTTCTAAAGCTGTGGTTAACAGAGAAATCTGGGGAATGGAAATTGGACAAATTACTACATTGCTCCACTTGACTTGTGTCCTCTCCTATATCTTTCCATAGCTCCTCTTCTTCCGTCTCCAAATCTAATTTAGTTAGCCTTTCTTTTCCTTTTTTGGTATTTAGGTCCCTTAAGAATTTTTTTATTTTTTTTATTTTCTACTTCATGTTCAAATCTCTCTATCTTTTTTTTTTTTGTTTTCTTTGTCTAATTCTATATAATAGACATCTCCTTTGAACATATTTATCTTAGCTCTAATATCTTTAATTTGTTCAGTACATTGCTCTATCTTTTTAGTTCTAAATTTAATCAGAATGTTCATCAACTTTATAGATATTTCCTCCAAAGTTGAATCCCATTCAGAGAGCAATTCAATTTCTGTACTGTCAATAATAGTGTTTTTTTCAAACTGTAAACCTTTGGGGATTATTTTGTATTTCAAATATCTCTCCAGACTATTACAGTCATACCAATGGATTAACTGCTTTTTATATAAATTTTTAGAACATTTTTAATACATAATGAACTTGTAAATAACATGTTTTCATATGTGTATTATTATATATGGGTTTTTATTTTAATATGATTTTAGCATATTTTAAATACGTAATGAATATATTTATATATATATAAAGATGCATTTTTTTGACAAATGGATTATCCTTTATAATCCATATTAATTGTTTAGTATACATGGAATTATTGTATTCAAGATGTGCGGATATAAAGGATTTATATACAGTATAAATAGAATGGAATCATTTTTCTCTCGGTTTTAGGTTTATTTTATTCAAACTCAGATATAATATAGGGTACATATTTGAATTTGTAGGTTGTCAAATAATATTCAGCAATTTACAAATACTTTAGGGGTCTCTGCTTAAGTTCACAAATTACTCCGGGCTACAAATAACACTACAGCCGCACACACCCTCTGAATCAGCCAATCATTGTGAGGTTCTGATGCTGGAGAGAGGTGTTTGACATGTAGCCAATAGAAGCGCATGTATCAAACTGCGCAAAGATCGCAATACTTTTTGTAATAAAAGAACAGCCGTTTATTTAGGAAATAGTCTCTGAGGAAAAAGGAACTATTATAAAACCTTTAAAACGCATTAGACAAATCAAGAAGAACAGACTTTATCCAGATACCGGAAGATCCAGGCTGTTGTTTATTCCTGGTACTGAGGACTGTGTTTCTTTTGCCTAAGGGTGAAAAACAAGTACGGTGTATACAGAGAGTGATCATCATCTGTATATACAGACTACCAAAAACTTTTAAATACCTCATATTGTTGAGGTTATTTAGTGTAAGCAGGCATTTGTTGAGTGTGAATGTTTTTGTGAATAAAGTGTCTCATATTTTTAAACAGTATCACACTATTTGAGGCTTCCTTTTTTTACATATTTGCTGCTGGAGGGATTTACCAGTTTGTTTTTAAATATATATATATATATATATATATATATATATATATATATATAGATATATATAGATATATATAGATATATATATATATATATATAGTTTATTAATAATAATATACACTGTATAACCAGCGCTACCAGATCCCTTTTCATGTTCTCTTTGTTATCCATTTTTCCTCTGGAGGGTGTGCACTGAGAGAGAAGAAGTTTTTTATTTTCTTTCAGTATCCATTTTCCTTAAAGGGATAGCAGCTCATTGGTTTAGTTTTTGTTGTATTGATAATTCTTGCCTCCTAGTATTTTTTCAGACTCACCTTTCTAGCGCCCTAGTTTTTTTTGCTTCTTGTTCCATATGTCTATATGTGTATACATATGTTTTTGTGTTTATATGTGTATATATGTCTGTAAACACATATAAATATATATGTACACATATACAGACAAATATACTGTATATACATATACATTTTTTAAAGATTAATATGTATACATGTCTTTGTTAAAGCCCTTTTCCTGCCTTTTTTCCAAGCACCAATCATATTTTTGAGCCCTTAAAACAATATTTTTTTTTTAATAATTTTTATTAGATGTTGTTATTATGAGTGTAACTATACTTTGTAATGCATTTTTCATGTGTTTTATGCAACTTTTCTGTTTTGCAAAACAGTTAACCAGAGCTCTGAAGTTGCAGTATTCATTCTAAGGTAAATTGCGAGGGTGCTCAAGCGATCACATTTACTTTCAACTTGTAATACCAGCAGTAAGCCCTACGAGCGCAAAGCCCCAAAATAAACCCCTTATCGCACGGGCACAAATGTTTATGCTCCACTCGTAATCTGGCCCTTAATATTAATAACATGTTTTATAAGGGTTAAAATGTATATGGCAAAGTGTTTGGCTGGAAAAGGCTATTATGTATATATTATGTATATACTTCAGGTTTAGCGAACTTGGTCTAGTGTGGTGTTGGGTTAGCACACAAATGATATAAATCTATGGAGAGAAGTTAGCGCGGTTGTGATTTCAAAGTTAATCCAATTTCCCCTCCTCTCTGTATCATGTGACAATTACCCACCAATTACAAAATGCATATACATATGTACTGTGCTCTTTTGCACATGCCCAGTAGGAGCTGAAGTCTCAGAAAGTGTGCATATAAAAATAATGTGCACATTTTTGATAATGGAAGTAAATTAAAAAATCTCCTAAAACTGCATGCTCTATCTGAATCATAAAAGTTTTATTTAGTCTTTAGTATCCCTTTAAGAAGAATTTAAGAAGATGGTGGATTAAAATCAGCTAGGACTGTTTGCATAAGAGCAGAGGCTGTCGGTGCAATGAAAATTGTGGTAGCACAAAGCCTAATTGGGCAACTTGTCTGTCTGGAGGACATTGGGGTCCATGTACTAAATGGCGAGTGGACAGCTTCTCAACTCGCTAAGCTGTCCACCCGCCTTCGCTACACACGGCAGCGGATCTGTTGATCCGCTTGCCCGTATGTATCATTACACACTCATCGGAGTGTGTAATGCCCGCCCCTTCAATCACGCGACAGAAGGGGCTGTCAATCAGACTCACAATATGCTCTCTGTGATTTTGCCTCGCCACCTAAGAGGTGGCGTAGGGTGTAGGAAGCAGCAGTCTAATGACCGCTGCTTCTTACATTGCGGGAAGCAGGCTCGCATATACGAACCTGCCCCGCAAAGGCTCCGGAGCAGCTTTCGCTGCTTCGTACATGGAGCCCATTGACTCTAAGAAAAACATCAGACCTGACAATACACATGAATCATCTAAAAACATTTGCATGATAAAATCTCAATCTTCATAGCAATAAACACTATTAACAAATCAGTGTGAATTCTGATTTCATGGTGTTGCATGTGTCATCATAAACAATATTATTCATCTCCCTCAAGCTATGTTATTAACAGAAAAACTATTGCCAGTTTTTTAACATAAAAACCGCTAATAATGGGAACATGTAACAAGGAAAAAGAACAGATACAAATATCTAAATGAATGAAAAACACTAATATAAGCTGTCTAGACAGAAACATATCACAAATTCCTATGATTTCAATTAAATATCCATTTAGAAAATATATTAAGGGCCAGATTACAAGTAGCAAGCTAAATATCGCTTTTGTGAAAGCGATATAAGCAATCCACTGAGTAATACCAGCGCACACTAATGTGCGCTGGTATTGCAAGTTGACAGCAATATGAATGCAAGGTCGTGTTCACATAGCTGGGAAGCATTTCACTCGCTAGAGTGCATTTCCATAGGCTCCAATGGGAGACAGCATTAGAACTAGCGCAGCAAAGGGGGTAAGTCGCAGATGGCAGCAAATTGTAAATACATATGTATATGATTATATACATATATATTTATGTGTATATATATTTAAGTATATAATCATATATATTTACTGGGAACACTCAATTCCCATAGATCACAATGTAAATGCACTTTCCAGTTTTTTCTAACACCCCACACCCGCCAACTTTAGCCCCAAAATACTGCCTGGTGCAGTTATTTTATTACAAAATAAAAATACTATATTTTTAATTTTTTAATAAAATACAGACCACTGTATTTTGGGGCCATTGTGGGCACATTTATAAAATTAACCAGAGATCTGATCTCTGGCTAATTTTATAAGCGCTAATTGCTACTGGAAGCTTGTGGTAGCAATAACAAGACACTTTCCACAAACAGGTATATTTGGCCATTTGCGGGCGCTCAATAAATTAGAGCTCCACTTGTAATCTAGCCCTAAATTGTTTACATTTAAACTTTTTTTTTCTGGTGATCGTAATTAGTTTAATAATTCTGTATTTTCTAATGTGAATATTTATTGAGTGAATTAACTTGGAGTTACGTTAATGTTCATAATTAAAGATATAAGGTGTGTGTGACAAACTAAAACAATAAACATAAAGAAGCAAGTCATGCATGGGCAGAGGGTAATTGCATAAAATAGCATCTACAAGTTGAAATTGAAATACTCAGAATGTTCACTGTAGATATTCAAATGATTGCCATGAATTATCTAAACTAAAATCATCAGCAAAAAAAAAAAAAATACAAGAGTCAAGAAGATAGAGTGTTTGTGGTCTAGTGGTCTTGTTCTGTGTTAGTAAGTAAAATATAGCACTGGGAGTTCTTTTAGTTATTTCCTCCGTATTAAAAGCATGGGGGCCGATTTATCAATTGTCGGGTGCACATGATGCGCTGTAGAGGATCATGTCCGCCAGGCATCGATAAATGCCGACAGCATACGCCCCCGGCACATTCACAGCCAATCGGCAGCTAGCAGGTGGTGTCAATCTTACCGATCGTATATGATCGGGATGATTACTATCTGCCACCTCAGAGGTGGCGGGTGAGTTAAGGAGCAGCGGTCTTATGACCCCTGCTTCTTAACTTTTGTTTCTGGCAAGCCTGAAGACTCGCGCGGAAACTGCTGCATTCGCAGCATTGGAAATTGACCCCTTAGAGTCAAAGCATTTCAGAAAAACGCACAGGACTATAAACCCAGATAACAGATTAACAGCAAGCTTCCTATCTTATTCATTGGGCCCCTTTTATCATGCTGGAAAAGCTGATTTTGGGTACCAGTGTTTCAGACTCATGTGAAAGAGCAACTTTCTAATTTACTCCTATTATCAATTTTTTTTCATTTACTTTCTATCTTTATTTGAAAAAGAAGGCATCTAAGATTCTTTTTTGGTTCAGTACTCTGGACAGCACTTTTTTATTGGTGTATGAATTTATCCACCAATCAGCAAGAATAACCCAGGTTATTCACCAAAAATGGGCCGGCATCTAAACTTACATTCTTGCATTTCAAACAAAGATACCAAGAGAATGAAGAAAATTTGATAATAGGAGTAAATTAGAAAGTTGCTTAAAATTGCATGCTCTATCTGAATCACGAAAGAAAAAATTTGGGTTCAGTGTCCCTTTAAGTAACCTCTCCGCCAGCTAAAATTTGGCAGTGTGAAATCATGGATGGCTGTGCGTACGCAGTAATGGCATTGCACAAACAGCTGCTTGTGCAATGTTAAATAAGGGCAGTGTATGCTGCTCGTTTGCGGCGAGACCAGGCAGTCAGGTTTTGTGTTTCTGGCCTTTAATAAATGGGGCCCATTGTTTTTTAAAGCTAATGCACATGAAGTGCACTGCAAAAACTACCAGCTTAATTGCTTGAAGAGTAAAGCAAATGCATCCAAACTGGGATTTTTTACATTGCATTTAGTTGAATAGGATGTGGATGGCCACTTTTGCTGATGTCATACCACCAAGCAGTCCATCCCAAACTCATAGATATAACAGGGAAGAAA
The DNA here is from genome assembly GCF_027579735.1 of Bombina bombina. NCBI lineage: Eukaryota > Metazoa > Chordata > Amphibia > Anura > Bombinatoridae > Bombina > Bombina bombina. The sequence goes on along the minus strand of NC_069499.1, from coordinate 815,813,510 downwards.
GCACGCAGGTGCCTAACTCTAATAAACTTAAAGGGACATAAAACTCATATGCTAAATCACTTGAAACTGATGCAGTATAACTGTAAAAAGCTGACAGGAAAATATCACCTGAGCATCTCTATGTAAAAAAGGAAGATATTTTACCTCACAATCTCCTCAGCAGAGTAAGTTCTGTGTAAAAAGTTATACTCGGCTGCTCCCAGCTGCAGGTAAAAAAAAATAAAAAAAATGAAGAAATGAACAGCAGCCAATCAGCATCAGCAGTGCTGAGGTCATGAACTCTTTTACTGTGATCTCATGAGATTTGACTTAACTCTCATGAGATTTCATATTAAGCTTCCTTTACCTGATTGGTGAAATAATATGAGAGTTCACGAGGCTCATCCCCTAAGCTGTCCTAGGACAGACACACTAAAATGCTGCTTAGAAATCCTTTACAATGGGAGGTGGCTACTGAGGAACTTTTGAGGTAAAATATATTTCTTTTTTACATAAAGATGTTCAAGTGATATTTTCTAGTCAGCTTTTTATAGCTATGCGGCATCACTTTCAAGTGTTTAAACATTTGGGTATTATGGACCTTTAATATGGTCTGTGCTAAAGTTGCCATAAAACACTTCTCATTAAAAGTAGATATGCGAGCTAAAACCACTGATCACTGGAAGCTTACAAGAAACATTCAGTTTCTTTATTGCTTTAATAATTATTAAACACAATTTTAGCAAAGATGACACAGTCCACAGAGTACGAAAAAATACATCTTATTATATAACAACAATAAAGGCTATTTTGATGCAGTACAGCTCCAGTGATGAGTCTTAGCTTTACTAATATCAAGTACCAGATCAGAAGGCAGGATAATGGGGTTAGACCAAAAACCCTAAAACAAAACTAGCTAAGTGGGTCCAAGTGAAGAAAATAGGTAACAAAAAAATGTAATGCATTATGTTTCTAAATTATAATTTTATTACCTTATTCAATTATAGAACAGCAATATGAGACTCCTGTTTTGCAGACTTGCATCAGCAATAGTTAAGAAGCCGCAAATCTTAAGACTGATGTTTCCTAATTTCTACTTCACCTCTGAACTGGTGGTTTAAAATCACCCTGCACTGATCTTACTAAGCCCTGACAGCCTCTGATGTCTCGTGATTGGTAAAAAGAGTTAATCTTTAAAGGGACACTGAACCCACATTTTTTCTTTCGTGATTCAGATAGAGCATGGAATTTTAAGCAACTTAATTTACTCCTATTATCACATTTTCTTTATTCTCTTGGTATCTTTATTTGAAATGCAATAATGTAAGTTTAGATGCCGGCCCATTTTTGGTGAACAACCTGGGTTGACCTTGCTGATTGGTGGATAAATTCATCCACCAATAAAAAAGTCCGGTCCAGAGTTCTGAACTAAGAAAAAAGCTTAGAGGCTTTCTTTTTCAAATAAAGAATAGCAAGAGAACAAAGAAAAAATGATAATAGGAGTAAATTAGAAAGCTGCTTAAAATTGCATGCTCTATCTGAATCACAAAATAAAAAATATGTGTTCAGTGTCCCTTTAAAGGGACACTCAAGACAAAATAAACTTTTATAATTCATAAAGTCAGTTTTAAGACACTTTCCAGTTTACTTCCATTATCAAATTTTGCACAGTCTTTTTATATGCACACTTTCTGGGGAACAAGATCCTACTGAGCTTGTGCACAAGCTCACAGAGTATTCTTATACTAGTCTGTGATTGGCTGATGTCTGTCACATGATACGGAGGCAGAAAATGGGTAAAAAAATAACTTGAAAGTTAAAAAGTCTGCTTATTTGAAATTCAGAGTAGGTGTTAAATCGTGTTTTTATTATGCACGTGTTAATTATGCAATTCTACTGCATTGAGTGGTCCTTTAAGTATTTGAAGCCTATCTAAACAGTGTTATCAAAATATCTATCTTTAATATAGAAGGAATTGCTTATCACTTAAAGAAGTCTTACCAGTAGAAAAGAAAAAAAATCTGCATTCTGGAATTATAAAAAAATCTGTCAGTTTATGAAAAAGTGGTAATCAACAGTGCTTTTAGCTATAAAATGATAATGGTTAAAGAAAATGTACTTTTACAATTATCCTGTTAAGACTGTAGACAGGATAAGTAAAATTAAATTTAATTTTAGACTTTCTTTTGATTAAAAATATGAAATAACACATTTTGGAAGTGTTATCTCTTTTAACCTTCAAAGAAAATTAACTCTATTATCTCTACACGACCATTTTTTTTTCCCAGAAAAAAATGATTGCGTACAAGATGAGAATCTGTGTGTTAAAATTATAGTAGTATATTTAAAGCAGAGCATAGGAATATGAAGAAAAGTTCTCGCATTGCAGCATCAGCATTTTCTTCATTATTAAAATAAATTTCCGAGGTCTAGTAAAGATTTTCATCTCTGAAAATTCTTAGCATTGCATTCTAGTCCTACCTTGTAAAACTCTGGTATGTCATTAGATTTTCCCTTATCTATTTTAGCTTAAAGTATTTACAGTACCTATTATGCAAGATATCATGGCAATATGGGAAAAATCAAAAGTGCGCTTATATGATGAAGTTCTTCTGTAAATTGGTGCGAGGGAATCACTAAATTTCCTAAAGTGAAGGGACGATTATAATCAGCAAAGTGCGGAATGAAATGTGCACTATATATATGCAATGTAAGACACAGAATAATCATTTAGAATCCTTATTACATATTAAATGGAAATTATCAAATATTTCACCTTACATATATCTCACAATCACACCTCAGCCATTTGAATCCACTTGACAACTTCTAAAATGATAGGCAGGTATTATTTTAAGATAAAATCATTATTTTATTCATGTTTTAGTTAGATTGTACAGCTATTAAAGTCACAAAAGTGCAAAAAGAAAATGCTCTAAAATGTAACACATTTTAATATTGCTCTCTTGCTTGCATGTAACTGTGTGCTTAAACCATAAAAAGGGATTAATAACACAGTTAAAGTCAGACTCTGAGGGTCAAATGCCCTTCCCTTCAATTAGTTTGCTGCGGGCTTCCTTGACCCTCATATGTATTATTATGCAAGAATAATAAATAAAAACAGACACAGAGGATGGGTTGTATAGGCCGCAGCTCCACATTTATTAGAGAAACATATATACATAAACCATAAATATTTCAACCAATATTAACCAATTAAACTAACTCCAGAACCTCAAGAGGTGATTGCCTCAACTAAGCCATCAGGCTTTGTCCACATTCTAAACAGTTAGCCTCCCCTGCACCCTGGGGGTACCTCTTTAAGCCAACCACTTAAACCACCCAGCAAGCACTCCCCGCCACAAGTGAGGCACTCAATGCCTCAGCCCACCATCCAGCTGCAAGGCCTTTAGAACCCCCTCGTGTAAATTAAAGTTGAAAAAATGTACCCCCACCTTATTCAGGTGCACCAAGTCATTCGAGAAAAAACATCTTTCCCCCTCGAAATCCATATGCCTGATTGATGCCCCCCCCACTTTAGCCACAAAGCTTATCCTATTAATTTTCCATCTAGAAGTGTCTAGCTTTCCCTCGTCCCATGCCACTCTCCACGAACACCTAGGTTCTATCTCTGACCATATCAATAATAACCCCGGGAACAATTCCAACAGACTTTCCATGTCCTTCCGAATCATCTCAATTAAGTTTTTTTGAGGGAGATAGCCTAGATCATTACCCCCTGCATGTATAAGCAACATACCTGGCGGGTGAAAAAGCCATGCATATTCTGGCACCTTTATCGGAACCTGATCCCATTTCATGCCTCCAAAACCAAACCACCTTAAAACAGCTGTATTTGGGTTGATTCCCAACTGGTTCTACCTTCTCCATCCTGGCCCTCGCAATATAAGAGTGCCCGATTATCCAACATGAAATGGGACTTGCAACATAAACAAAATTTACATTAATCATCATAGCACATTAATCAATCATCATCATAGCACCAAAGCCGGGTGAACATACAATTTAAATCTACTAGATTCCTACCTCCCAATCCTTCTTATCATGTGATCCCCAAACCTAATATACTAGCTTCAGTAGTGGCCCCTATCCTAAACAAATAAGACCCAAACTTAGCTGCTGCAAAACCCGCCCCACTCAATGCTTTTCTGAAGACTGCCACAAATTGATAACGGGATAAGAACGACCTGTCTGCATGCACCAATAGGGGCCCTCTCACCTTACCCCTCGCAACCAAGAACCCGACCACTGCTGAAACAGGGCAACATTCCCCACCAACCGCACCTAAGCTAACCAACTTCCCCTTTCCTTGCTGATCCGTCTTGGATCTACGCAACCATGTATGAACCTTGCCGCCCTCCAACCAAAAATCATCAAGCTGTATCCCCCCAGCTTCCCTCTTATTTTTTTTTTTTTTTTTTTTTAATACTTTTTATTGAGGTTAAATGCATAATACATAACATAAGAAAGGAGTCACGTCATACATTTCGATGAGAATACAAAATCATGCCTAAAGCCTTGCAGAGGAATTCAGGCCTACCAAAAATAAATATACTCAACCTCGTATTTTCTAATTTTTTCCTGCTAGAAAATAGTCTAAAAATATATAAATGAAACTTATTTAAGGCATGCAAAACACACAATATCTGAAATGATGAAGAAAGAGCAATCTTATCACCTGTCTTGCTACAGCCATTATGCTATCATATCTCTTAAATAGATGAAATTATATTCTGAAATAAAGAGTGTTTGTTTGTTTTCTTTCCTTTCAATAAAATGGTTTGTATAGCTCTATACTGCTGTGAGAATGACAATATTAAAGATAAAGAGCATAGCTATTTGTATGATTGGGTTTTCCATATACAGCATATTATTATTAAATGCGGTTATTCACAAGGGAACCGCGAGTTAAGTATCTGGTCTAATTATAAGAAACCAGAATACTATATAGTGAGGGGGGGGGGGGAGGTGATAAAGTGAATCAGTATACGAAAAATATGTAGCCTAGGAACCAAAAGGCCCATTGTGGGTCAGGGAGGAAGTAATAAAAGAAAGAAATGTATGAAGCAACAAATACTTAGATAGGTTTCAGTAGCACTGGGCAACATCATCATATATATAGTCACATGAGTATGCTGGTTAACCCTGGGAAGATAAAAGTGAGCTGGTTTTATCAACTGACAGGGAAATTATGTGTAAAATAGCTGTAGGGACAGAGACCTTAAGGGTTGTAAACATTATAATTGCACTTATTTTCACGTCCAGCTTTAAGTGATATAAGATATTTAGGTCAAGCTATAAATAGGCAGAAATTGCCACAACTGATATGTTCAATAAGACAAAGTAAAGTGAGCAGTATTGAATATTAAATAGTTGGACCTTTGATGTTAGCTAGTAAAAGGCAATGTTATATAATGGGATCCCGCCCCTGGACACGGGCCCTATGCCCAGCAGCAGGTAGATCCAGAAAATTATGTTAGATAGGTCCTAATGGTATATTTTTCTATGCCTCTAGCATGTCTACTCTAATGGTCTTTTGTTAAGGCTATCTATGATTGTGGGAAAGTACATGCAGCTGACCATATCACGTCCTGTACTACTAGAGCTTATTATTTAAAAAGAGGACATCCTGAAGTGACTGAGATCAGAACATAGGATAAGTATTAGTCAGCAGTACGGTTACAGCACTCCTGTATATATATGCAAATATAAGTAATATTGAAAGCACAGGAGTCTGCCATGGTTACACAACAATTGCAGATAGATAATTGGGAGCAAATCTATAACTTTAGCACAAAGTGAACAATTAGAACATTACTTATGTACAATAATAGGCATTGTGGTGATACTCTATAACACATACAGCAAACATATTATTTAAGACCTCAGAAAAGTAAGCCATGCTGTCTCGGCCGCCGACAACACGGGTCATGTTGAAATCATAGGTATATGTCCACTGTGTACATGTCAGGAGGAGGAACATGCCACAAAAAAGAAAAGTCCATCAGTGTGGTGTTACAATTGAGATACCGATAGGCCTCTTTTTTTTTTTCCCCCTTTTATAGACAGCTATTAATTCCCCAATGCATTTTAGACTTATAAGATATATTCAATTTAACCATTTAACACAACAATATATTGTCGCACAGAAAAATAAACCAAACATCAATAACTAGTGCATCCAGGTAGTTATCACTTACACTTGCACCAACATAAAAGATACATGTGATAGCAGAACCAAACCTATATAGTACTCCATACTATCGATAGAGCAACCTATATCATAGAGTACCCCCTTCACCTGTTAGGTAGTGAAAAGAAGCTTCACGCGAGAAGCTTGGTAAGATCTAGGGGAAAATATGTACATTTGAAAATAAACTATTGTGCAAAGAGCACTTTATGAGGTAAGTTATGAGCCATATTAAGAGTCCAGACAATTGTAATGGCACATAAAGAAAATTTGCGGCCTCTCTTTAGCCAACTCCACAACGGCTTCTTTTCCTCCCAGACTTTTGCTTCAAGCTGTCAAGGATGCTGCTCAGCAAGCTGTCACAGTCCAGCGTGATAGAATCACCGGGTGAAACAGTCAAAGTTGTATTTAGGGATGTGAGATGCTTGAGGGCATATAAGGAGTTATAGAATCTAGTGGCTAACATTATCGAAGGCGTGAGAAAAGGGATATGTGAAGACTCTGGAGGACCAACCTGCGGGTCAGCTGCTTGCAACTGATATGTGACCGGAGTCTGCCATGTAATCTTCGCCTCTCTAGGGATTCCCTGCAGTAACTGGAGAGAGGTGGGTGTACTTGCGCCATCAGGCGCGATGTCGGCTAGGCCTGCATTCATGCGCAGCTCCTGTGGGCCCTGAGGGAGTGTGTCCTCTGTGATAAAAGATCGCTGTGGCTTCAATGCGAGATCCTGGAGAGCCGGATGGGATGGTAAGGGGTTCATAGTGTCATCACTGGGTATGAGCAGAAGTTTGAGTTGCGGCGATACCTCAGCCTCCAGTCCTAACTTGTCGCCTTCTTGACTCCGCGTTAGACTGTGAGAGGAGATCCCTGGGGCTTCCTGTGGCTGAAGAGCAGATGTAGCAGAGATCTCGTCGCTCTGCAGTAGGCCATGTCCCTCAGCCGTGTGTTGCAACGGCGGAGTAAGGGCCACAAAAAGTAATGTTAGATCCTCCTTCATGCTCCGGTAGTGTCTCTCAAGGAGCAGTTGAGTGCGCTGTTCCCAGGCTTCCAAAAACTCCATGTCTGCACTGCTCTTTAGGTATAAGCGTTATCGCTGCACGTGGCCAGGCTTAGAAGGGGATAGTAGTGTTAGGGATACAAAAAACACCAGATTTTCGGTTACTCTATGTTGGGGGTTAATAACCCCTGTTTTCCATTGAATCCTGAGATAAGTTTGAGCTCATTATATGTAAAATAATCTATGAAGTTAGAATTGAGAGCTCAGAGCTTCAGTAGACACGTCTAGCTGGCTTGAAAGTTGGCTCCGCCCCCCCCAGCTTCCCTCTTATTAACACTCACCAGCTCCCATAGCCTGAAAGCTCAGACAAAAGCCAACACAAACGCTGTCCTGAAGAGTAATAAGACTCACATGTGCCCTGTAACGCTCTTATCACTGCCTGTAAGACCGAAAAAATGACCGGCCATCTAGCATCCGCCACCACCTTGCCTCATGCCCAACCCCTGGCTGCCAATCGGACAATGAAAGTTTTTGTTATATCCTCACAGCCTAGCAGCTGAAATAGGAAAGCCAATGCAGACAACCTCCTCTGAACCATAGCCTTTGAGGCTCCCTCCCTTTTCCATACCATCAACCACCTGAGCAGAAAATCTAGCCTGCTCGGCATCCCCCCTTTCCTCATTCTCATTCATAAAGCCCCACCACTGTTTCCATACCTGCCAGTAGGCCTTCCAAGTGCTCTGATCTAATGCTCCCCTAACCAAACCTGCTAGGTTGGAAACACCATGCACAACAGACTCCTCGGACATGGGTCTCCCATTTCCTCCATGACTGGGGCCAGGATTTGGAAACGGTTTCACTGCAAATGGGAAAGAGCGTTAGCTATCCCAGTGTTCACCCCCTCCACATGAACAGCTCTAAAGCACATATTGTTCCAGCACAAACATCCGCAACAGATGGATAACTGGTGGGGAACTAGCTGTCAATCTGTTAATTGCCGAAATTATTCCCATATTATCAGAAGGGAAAGTAACTCTCTTATCTGGCAGCTCAAGAGGCCATACTCTCAGTGCTACCCGTAGTGAGACCCAGCTCTACACAATCCTTAGGTCAATGCCCCACGCACCAGCGTCCACACAGGTATGCCCCAAAACCAATTCCCCCAGCCGCATCTGTGAACAGTTCTAAATCAGATGCCAGCACCCTAGGTTGTGGTATCAAGGCAATCCCATTGAAACTGTCCAGGAATGTCATCGACACCTTGAGGTCCTTCTTATGCTGCCTGGAAAGGTGCACATGATGATGCGGCTCTTTCACCCCTGCCAAAGCCAGGGAAAGCCTCCTGGAAAACACTCTGCCTACAGGGATGATATAGCAGGTGAAATTTATTTTCCCCAGAAGCGACTGCAATTCCCTCAACGTTGCCTTCTGCTTACCCATCAATGCCGCCAAGGTTGCCTTCAAATTGTCTAACTTGTCCTGCAGCAGGCTGCATTCTATCCTGACTGAGTCAGTGGATATTCACAAAAAATTCAAGGACGTACACGGCCCCTCCGTCTTCTTCACCGCCACAGGGATTCCAAATTCCATGGCTACCTGCCCAAACACCTCCAGCAGTTTTTTACACTCCTCATCACCCGGACGACCCACAAAGAAAAAATCATCTAGGTAGTGAACTAACGACCGGCATTGCGCTCGCCAGGCCACCACCCACTTAATGAGCAAACTAAACTTTTCGAAATAGGAACAGGAAATGGAACAGCCCATTGGCAACGCTAAATCAACAAAATAAGAACCATCAAAAAAAACAACCTAACAAATGATGACAACTCAGGTGCACTTGGAGCAGCCTAAAAGGCAGCCTCCACATCCACTTTTGCCAGCAGTGCCCCCCTACTCGCCTTGTAAACCAATTTCTGCTGCTTTATCAAAGAATGCATACCTGATCGCTGTCAATTCCAGGTCAATCCCATCATTAACCAATTCCCCTTTCGGGTAAGACAGGTGATGTATCATCCGGAATTGGCCCAGCACCTTCTTAGGTACTACCCCCAATGGGCAAACGGCCTATCAACAAACTGACCGGACATCTGACCCAACTGAACTTCCTTTAGCAGTTTATCCTGCACTATAAGCAGAAACTCTCTGGCCGACTTCAAGTTTCTAACTACTTGCGTTTCTGGCCTGTGAACAAATGGAATAACAGACCCAGAACTGAAACCCTCTAACAATAATTCCGCCTCCGCCTTTCTGCCACTATTGCCATACCGTTTTAGCCACGGGGCCATACTTTCTACCCTCACGTGATTCGTGCCCGAAATGGCCACCTCACTGGACTGCCCCCCAACCTTCCCCTTACGAAAGCACCGACTTTGGGAATGATGGCCCCCACAATTGGAGCATTTGTGCTTTTACTTACAGGTACTTCCGAATCTGCACGCCCCTTTGTTGAATTGGAAGAATAACCCTTTATTGATCGCCACTGCTGTTCCGCTGGCCTGGCTCTTCCCATACCCCCTGCTGGCTCCTCGAAAGTACTGGCTTCCTCGTAGTGGATTCATGATCTCCAGCCAGATCCCCATGTCGCGTCATCCCACCGCATGTCTGGACAAACTGCAATACGTTCACAAAATTGCTCGTCATAATGCCAGCACGCCATTCCACCATAGGTTCTGTATGCTGAAGCAATCTCATCATAGTAGCAGAACAGGGCTGCTCCTTGATCAGGAAACTTCTCAGCTGTGACACTGGCTAAGATGTAAAAAGCCCTCGACCAATTAGCAAATGTTTTAGGTAATTTCCTGTACCGCTTCTTCCTCTCCTCCTCTTCCTCTCCTCCTCTTCCTTCTTGCCCGGTTCAGCCTTGGGGGGATATTTATCAAGCCGTCAACCGCAAATATGCCTGGAACTCTGCAGCATAATTGTGGTGACCTTGATTCGACCTAGTTATCAAAGCCTACAAACTGGCAAAAGTTGAAATCTGTGACGAAACATATGATCTTCCGGTCTCAATCCGACATAGATTGATGCTTACGTCATTACAGATGTTCTGAATACACATTTGGCACTATTTGACACTTTTTAAAAGTTATCGAATAGTTAACCGGTACACTCGCCGCTATTCCGGCTCTGTGTGCCTGGTTTTCAGTCCACCATCCTGGAGGCTCCAGATGCCATAGGAATCAATGGGAGTCTAAAAGCAGTGAAAGCTTATGTTCGATGCTGCCAGATATCTCATTGATTTCTATGGTTGAAAACCAGTAACGTTTACACCTATCACCATAGCATAAGCCTGAGTCTAAACACCCCTAATTTGCCGCCCCGCCACGCCACCACTAAATAAAGTTATTTACCCCTATTCTGCCACTCCCGGACCCTGCTGCCAATAAATAAAGTTATTAACCCCTATCCCGCCACTCCCGGAAACCGCTACCACTAAATAAATTATTAACCCCTATCCCGCTGCTCCTGGACGCCACCGCCACCTAACCCTAACCCTAACCTAATTATTAACCCCTTAACCTCTGTCCTCCCACATCACTATCAATAACTAAATCTATTAACCTTTAAACCGCCAGTCCCCCACATCGCCATAAACTAAATTAAGCTATTAACCCCTAAACCTAACAACCCGCTAACTTTACATTAAATTTACAACATCCCTATCTTATAATACATTTAAGCTTACCTTTGGAATTAAAATAAACTATTTTTAAACTATTAATTAACCTACCCTAACTATTATACTAAAATTACATTAAGCTAGCAATTAAATTAACTATATTACATATTACAAAAAACAAAAAAAAAAAACTAACCCTACTCAAATTATTTAAATCTACTATTAAACATTAATAAATAAAAAAAAATAAGAAATAAACACTGTTACAAAAAAATTAAAAAATACAAAATTACGGGGGAAAAAAAACACAGTATCAAAAATAAAACACAATTACACTTAATCTAATAGCCCTAACAAAATAATAAAAAAAAAAAACACCAAAAAAATGCAGGGCATTGTACCAATGAAATCATCTCTTTCACCTGAAACAAAAAATACAAACACCCCCAACAGTAAAACCCACCACCCAACCAACCAACACCCCAAATAAAAAGCCTATCTAAAAAACCTAAGCTCCCCATTGCACTGAAAAGGGCATTTGTATGGGCATTGCCCTTAAAAGGACATTTAGCTCTTTTACATGCCCAGACCCTACTTTAAAAATAAAACCCACTCAAAAAAACAGTAAATAAACTTAACACTAACCCCCAACGATTCACTTACAGTTATCAAAGTCCGGACATCCATCTTCATCCAGCCGGCCTCTTCCATCTTCATCCAGCCGACAAAGTATTCATCCAGACGGCCTCTTCTATCTTCATCCATCCGGCGCGGAGCGGGTCCATCCTGAAAACATCCGGCGTGGAGCACTTCTTCAATACGGTCACCGCCCTAAACTGGAACTTGAATGCAAGTGATGTCATCCAAGATGGCGTCCCTTGCATTCCTATTGGCTGAAAGGTTCCGATCAGCCAATAGGATTAGAGCCGCTAAAATCCTATTGGCTTTTTCAATCAGCCAATAGGATTTGAGCTCTCATCCTATTGGCTGATTGGAACAGCCAATAGGATGAGAGCTGCTCAAATCCTATTGGCTGAAGATGGAAGAGGCTGCCCTTATGAAGACTTCTTGCCGCCCGGATGAAGATAGAAGACGCCTGGATGATGACTTCGCCGGCTGGATGAAGATGGATATCTGGACTTTGATAATTGTAAGTGGATCATCAGGGGTTAGTGTTAGGTTTATTTAAGGGTTTTTTGGGTGGGTTTTATTTTTAGAGTTGGGTCTGGGCATGTAAAAGAGCTAAATGCCCTTTTAAGGAAAATGCCCATACAAATGCCCTTTTCAGGGCAATGGGGAGCTTAGGTTTTTTTTAGATAGGATTTTTATTTGGGGGTTGGTTGGTTGGTTGGTTGGTTGGGTGGTGGGTTTTACTGTTGGGGGGTGTTAGTATTTTCCTTTTCAGGTGAAAGAGCTGATTTCTTTGGGGCAATGTCCCGCAAAAGGCCCTTTTAAGGGCTATCGGTAGTTTAGTTTAGGCTAGGGTTTTTTTTTTTTATTTTGGGTGGGCTTTTTTATTTTGATAGGGCTATTAGAATAGGTGTAATTAGTTTAAATATCTGATAATTTCTTTTTTTATTTTGTGTAAATTAGTGTTTTTAGTAAATTAGTGCTGCAGCTGTAGGCGCCACTTCCTGACCACGACCTGTGCTTTGCCCTGCAGACTTCCTGGACGCCGACCACCCCTTGTGATTGCGAGCAGGTGCGTCATGCCGTGTTTCTGCCCCTTTCTTAATGCTCCAGCCTAGCCCAGGTTGGATAAAAACGGTCTTGCAGGCCCATTTATCAAGCTCCGTATGGAGCTTGAAGGGCCGTGTTTCTGGCGAGTCTTCAGACTCGCCAGAAACACAACTTATGAAGCAGCGGTCAAAAGACCGCTGCTCCATAACCCTGTCCGCCTGCTCTGAACAGGCGGACAGGAATCGCCAGACATCAACCCGATCGAATACGATCGGGTTGATTGACAGCTCCCTGCTGGCGGCCGATTGGCCGCGAGTCAGCAGGGGGCGGCGTTGCACCAGCAGCTCTTGTGAGCTGCTGGTGCAATGTTAAATGCGGAGAGCGTATTGCTCTCCGCATTTAGCGAGGTCTTGCGGACCTGATCCGCAGTGTCGGATCAGGTCCGCAAGACCTTTGATAAATGGGCCTGTTGGTCTCTGCCCCTTCAAGGTAGCGGGGAAACATAACGCCCCCTCCTGTGACCTGCTGAATTACCAAGCCAACATGCTAAACCTTTGGGCCACATTAGAATCCCTGAAAGTGTTGCACTTAGGAGTGTTTTTTTTTGGCGGGGGCTAGATAATGCCCCTATATGTTGGCCGGGTGTTATGCTACAACCTGGCCAACCCCCCCCCCCCCCCCCCCCCCCCCCCCCTAACCTTGCTGCCTACCTCGTCATAGGCCAAATCCCTAACCTTCCTGAAACACTTATTTTCTCCAACATTGGTGTGTCCGGTCCACGGCGTCATCCTTACTTGTGGGATATTCTCTTCCCCAACAGGAAATGGCAAAGAGTCCCAGCAAAGCTGGTCACATGATCCCTCCTAGGCTCCGCCCACCCCAGTCATTCTCTTTGCCGTTGCACAGGCAACATCTCCACGGAGATGGTTAAGAGTTTTTTGGTGTTTAAATGTAGTTTTATTCTTCTATCAAGTGTTTGTTATTTTAAAATAGTGCTGGTATGTACTATTTACTCTGAAACAGAAAAGGATGAAGATTTCTGTTTGTAAGAGGAAGATGATTTTAGCAGACAGTAACTAAAATCGATTGCTGTTTCCACACAGGACTGTTGAGATGAAGTAACTTCAGTTGGGGGAAACAGTTAGCAGTCTTTTCTGCTTAAGGTATGACTAGCCATATTTCTAACAAGACCATGTAATGCTGGAAGGCTGTCATTTCCCCTCATGGGGACCGGTAAGCCATTTTCTTAGTTAAACATAAAAGAATAAAGGGCTTCAAAAAGGGCTTAAAAACTGGTAGACATTTTTCTGGGCTAAAACAATTGCTTTACTAGGCATATTATGCAGATTCTAACTAATTATTGGTATTATAATCTTGGGGAACGTTGAGAAAAAAATGGCAGGCACTGTGTTGGACACCTTTTTCAGATGGGGGCCTTTCTAGTTATAGACAGAGCCTCATTCTGGGACTGTATAGGGGTTAAATTTAAAAACGGCTCCGGTTCCGTTAATTTAAGGGTTAAAGCTCTGAAATTTGGTGTGCAATACTTTTAATGCTTTAAGACACTGTGGTGAAATTTTGGTGAATTTTGAACAATTCCTTCATACTTTTTCACATATTCAGTAATAAAGTGTTTTCAGTTTGAAATTTAAAGTGACAGTAACGGTTTTATTTTAAAACGTTTTTTGTGCTTTGTTGACAAGTTTAAGCCTGTTTAACATGTCTGTACCATCAGATAAGCTATGTTCTATATGTATGAAAGCCAATGTGTCTCCCCATTTAAATTTATGTGATAATTGTGCCATAGTGTCCAAACAAAGTAAGGACAGTAATGCAACAGATAATGATATTGCCCAAGATGATTCCTCAAATGAGGGGAGTAAACATGATACTACATCATCCCCTACTGTGTCTACACCAGTTATGCCCACACAGGAGGCCCCTAGTACATCTAGTGCGCCAATACTTATTACCATGCAACAATTAACGGCTGTAATGGATAACTCCATAGCAAATCTTTTATCCAAAATGCCTACTTATCAGAGAAAGCGCGATTGCTCTGTTTTAAACACTGAAGAGCAAGAGGACGCTGATGATAACTGTTCTGACATACCCTCACACCAATCTCAAGGGGCCATGAGGGAGGTTTTGTCTGATGGAGAAATTTCAGATTCAGGAAAAATTTCTCATCAAGCTGAACCTGATGTTGTGACATTTAAATTTAAATTAGAACATCTCCGCGCACTGCTTAAGGAGGTGTTATCTACTCTGGATGATTGTGACAATTTGGTCATTCCAGAGAAATTATGTAAGATGGACAAGTTCTTAGAGGTTCCGGTGCCCCCCGACGCTTTTCCTATACCCAAGCAGGTGGCGGACATAGTAAATAAAGAGTGGGAAAGGCCCGGCATACCTTTTGTTCCCCCCCTATATTTAAGAAATTATTTCCTATAGTCGACCCCAGAAAGGACTTATGGCAGACAGTCCCCAAGGTCGAGGGGGCGGTTTCTACTCTAAACAAACGCACTACTATTCCTATCGAAGATAGTTGTGCTTTCAAAGATCCTATGGATAAGAAATTAGAGGGTTTGCTTAAAAAGATTTTTGTACAGCAAGGTTACCTTCTACAACCAATTTCATGCATTGTTCCTGTCACTACGGCAGCGTGTTTCTGGTTCGAGGAACTAGAAAAATCGCTCAGTAAAGAATCTTCGTATGAGGAGGTTATGGACAGAGTTCAAGCACTTAAATTGGCTAACTCTTTTGTTTTAGATGCCGCTTTGCAATTAGCTAGATTAGCGGCGAAAAATTCAGGGTTTGCTGTCGTGGCGAGCAGAGTGCTTTGGCTAAAGTCTTGGTCAGCGGATGTGTCTTCCAAGACAAAATTGCTTAACATTCCTTTCAAAGGTAAAACATTATTTGGACCTGATTTGAAAGAGATTATTTGAGACATCACTGGGGGAAAGGGCCACGCCCTCCCACAGGATAGGTCTTTTAAGGCTAATAATAAGCCTAATTTTCGTCCCTTTCGCAGAAACGGACCAGTCTCTAATTCTGTATCCTCTAAGCAAGAGGGTAATACTTCACAACCCAAACCAGCCTGGAAACCAATGCAAGGCTGGAACAAGGGTAAGCAGGCCAAGAAGCCTACCACTGCTACCAAAACAGCATGAAGGGATAGCCCCCGATCCGGGACCGGATCTAGTGGGGGGCAGACTTTCTCTCTTTGCTCAGGCTTGGGCAAGAGATGTTCAGGATCCTTGGGCGCTAGAAATAGTTTCTCAAGGTTATCTCCTGGAATTCAAGGAACTACCCCCAAGGGGAAGGTTCCACAGGTCTCAATTATCTTCAAACCAAATAAAGAGACAGTCATTCTTACATTGTGTAGAAGACCTGTTAAAGATGGGAGTGATACATCCAGTTCCAATAAGAGAACAAGGAATGGGATTTTATTCCAATCTGTTCATAGTTCCCAAAAAAGAGGGAACATTCAGACCAATTTTGGATCTAAAGATCCTAAACAAATTTCTCAGGGTACCATCGTTCAAAATGAAAACTATTCGAACGATCCTACCTACTATCCAGGAAAATCAATTTATGACTACCGTGGATTTAAAGGATGCGTACCTACATATTCCTATCCACAAGGAACATCATCAGTTCCTAAGGTTCGCTTTTCTGGACAAGCATTACCAGTTTGTGGCACTTCCATTTGGATTAGCCACTGCTCCAAGGATTTTCACAAAGGTACTAGGGTCCCTTCTAGCGGTTCTAAGACCAAGGGGCATTGCAGTAGTACCTTACTTGGACGACATCCTGATTCAAGAGTCGTCCCTGTCAAAAGCAAAGGCTCATACGGGTGAACAAAGAAAAAAGTTCTCTGTCCCCGTCAACAAGAGTTCCCTTCTTGGGAACAATAATAGATTCCTTAGAAATGAGGATTTTTCTGACAGAGGTCAGAAAATCAAAACTTCTAAGCTCTTGTCAAGTACTTCATTCTGTTCCTCGTCCTTCCATAGCGCAGTGCATGGAAGTAATAGGATTGATGGTTGCAACAATGGACATAGTTCCTTTTGCACGAATTCATCTAAGACCATTACAACTGTGCATGCTCAGACAGTGGAATGGGGATTATACAGACTTGTCTCCGACGATTCAAGTAGATCAAAAGACCAGAGATTCACTCCGTTGGTGGCTGACCCTGGACAATCTGTCACAGGGAATGAGCTTCCGCAGACCAGAGTGGGTCATTGTCACGACCGACGCCAGCCTAGTGGGCTGGGGCGCGGTCTGGGAATCCCTGAAAGCTCAGGGTCTATGGTCTCGGGAAGAGTCTCTTCTCCCGATAAACATTCTGGAACTGAGAGCGATATTCAATGCTCTCAGAGCTTGGCCTCAACTAGCAAAGGCCAAATTCATAAGGTTTCAGTCAGACAACATGACGACCGTTGCATATATCAATCATCAGGGGGGAACAAGGACTTCCCTGGCAATGAAAGAAGTGACCAAGATAATTCAATGGGCGGAGGATCACTCCTGCCACTTGTCTGCGATCCACATCCCAGGAGTGGAAAATTGGGAAGCGGATTTTCTGAGTCGTCAGACATTCCATCCGGGGGAGTGGGAACTCCATCCGGAAATCTTTGCCCAAATAACTCAATTATGGGGCATTCCAGACATGGATCTGATGGCGTCTCGTCAGAACTTCAAGGTTCCTTGCTACGGGTCCAGATCCAGGGATCCCAAGGCGACCCTAGTAGATGCACTAGTAGCACATTGGACCTTCAACCTAGCTTATGTATTCCCACCGTTTCCTCTCATCCCCAGGCTAATAGCCAGGATCAATCAGGAGAGGGCCTCGGTGATCTTGATAGTTCCTGCGTGGCCACGCAGGACTTGGTATGCAGACCTGGTGAATATGTCATTGGCTCCACCATGGAAGCTACCTTTGAGACAGGACCTTCTTGTTCAGGGTCCATTCGAACATCCGAATCTGGTTTCCCTCCAACTGACGGCTTGGAGATTGAACGCTTGATTTTATCAAAGCGTGGGTTTTCAGATTCTGTAATAGATACTCTGATTCAGGCTAGAAAGCCTGTAACTAGAAAAATTTACCATAAAATATGGAAAAAATATATCTGTTGGTGTGAATCTAAAGGATTCCCATGGAACAAGATAAAAATTCCTCAGATTCTATCCTTTCTACAAGAAGGTTTGGAGAAAGGATTATCTGCAAGTTCTCTGAAGGGACAGATCTCTGCTTTATCTGTTTTACTTCACAAAAGACTGGCAGCTGTGCCAGATGTTCAAGCATTTGTTCAGGCTCTGGTTAGGATCAAGCCTGTTTACAGACCTTTGACTCCTCCCTGGAGTCTAAATCTAGTTCTTTCAGTTCTTCAAGGGGTTCCGTTTGAACCCTTACATTCCGTAGATATTAAGTTATTATCTTGGAAAGTTTTGTTTTTGGTTGCAATTTCTTCTACTAGAAGAGTTTCAGAGTTATCTGCTCTGCAGTGTTCTCCGCCCTATCTGGTGTTCCATGCAGATAAGGTGGTTTTGCGTACTAAGCCTGGTTTTCTTCCGAAAGTTGTTTCCAACAAAAATATTAACCAGGAGATAGTTGTACCTTCTTTGTGTCCGAATCCAGTTTCAAAGAAGGAACGTTTGTTACACAATTTGGACGTAGTCCGTGCTCTAAAATTCTATTTAGAGGCTACTAAAGATTTCAGACAAACATCTTCCTTGTTTGTTGTTTATTCTGGTAAAAGGAGAGGTCAAAAAGCGACTTCTACCTCTCTTTCCTTTTGGCTTAAAAGCATTATCCGATTGGCTTATGAGACTGCCGGATGGCAGCCTCCTGAAAGAATCACAGCTCACTCCACTAGGGCTGTGGCTTCCACATGGGCCTTCAAGAACGAGGCTTCTGTTGACCAGATACCACTGCACACTTTTGCCAAATTTTACAAATTTGATACTTTTGCTTCTTCGGAGGCTATTTTTGGGAGAAAGGTTTTGCAAGCCGTGGTGCCTTCCATTTAGGTGACCTGATTTGCTCCCTCCCTTCATCCGTGTCCTAAAGCTTTGGTATTGGTTCCCACAAGTAAGGATGACGCCGTGGACCGGACACACCAATGTTGGAGAAAACAGAATTTATGCTTACCTGATAAATTACTTTCTCCAACGGTGTGTCCGGTCCACGGCCCGCCCTGGTTTTTTAATCAGGTCTGATGAATTATTTTCTCTAACTACAGTCACCACGGTATCATATGGTTTCTCCTATATATATTTCCTCCTGTCCGTCGGTCGAATGACTGGGGTGGGCAGAGCCTAGGAGGGATCATGTGACCAGCTTTGCTGGGACTCTTTGCCATTTCCTGTTGGGGAAGAGAATATCCCACAAGTAAGGATGACGCCGTGGACCGGACACACCGTTGGAGAAAGTAATTTATCAGGTAAGCATAAATTCTGTTATTCATATTGCCTAACCTTGTGTTGTTTTTTTTTTGCTTACTTTTTAACCCCTTCCAATATGTGCCTAAAGGGGTCCTGGGATTACCATGGGGAGGAGGCCTTACCACTTGGTCAGACATTATTCCCTCATTGCCCCCATTGCAGCCTATCCCCTCCCTGCATCACCCAACGCCTATCAGGTGCTAACGTACCCTTTTTTTGTAGCCAATCTTCCCTCTCTCACCCTCTCGATCTCCCCGCCGTGTAGCGGCTACACCCTTGTGTGTTGCCGGTCATTGGTGGCTCAGTGCTTCTTACCGCCTCCTTCCGCCGTTGCACCGCCTGTCCACGTGGCCGCCGGCTCCTGCGTCCTGCAATCCGGATGCCCTCTGGTGGTCGCCACCTCCCTTTTCACCAACAGCTGCTGGTGTCCGTCCTCCCCTGCCTCTCCTGCTCGCCGACATTGATCCCCCTCTTGGCCTCCTCTTCACCCCTCCCACTGGGCTCAGCTGCTCCGGCGGCTTTGACTGCCGTGAAGATCTGGTCCTGCCTCCTCCTTCCACAACGCCCGCTACTTCCTCAAAGATGCTCGGTCCTTCCTCCTGCCCGATCGCCTCCTTCAGCTGCTGGAGTACCCAGCCAGCCCCTTTGGCCTGCGCCAGGGATGTCGCTATCCACAGCAGGTCCTGAAGTCCCTCCATGGCCGTCCCTAACGGCGTAGGCTTCTGATGGCAGTAAGGGTGGGAGAAGAGAAACTGCTTCTCCCACTCTGCTTAGCAAAATAGGCCGTACTTCCTGCTGGCCCTGTCTTATATATGTGCTCCACCCTTCATCAGATCCCAACCCTTGCTCTCTGACTCTGAGGGTCAAATGCCCTCTCCTTTAATTAGTTCGCTCCGGGCTTCCTATATACCTGTATGTATATAAACTCTGCAATTTACTTTAATAATTCATTTCTGAAATTGTTAGCTTTCCAGTTCCTACTAGAACTGGAAGTGCAGTACACTGTTATATTCCACATAACCATTGGCTGCTCATTCTAGGGAGCTATTTATAACTGTCTCTAATTGGCAACAGCAGAGAAGGTAACCTAAGCTACAACATGGCACCTCATTGTTTTATATACTCTAAGGGTCCGATTTATGAAAGTGCAAGCGGACATGATACGATGCAGCATATCATATACGCCGCACATCAATAAATGTCGACAGCATTTATCGATGTGCGGCGGACATGATACAGCCGTTAGCAGGGGGTGTCAATCAGCCCAATCGCATAGGATTGGGCGGATTGATGTTTGCAGCCTCAGAGCAGGCAGACAAGTTATGGAGCATAACTGCTGTTTCCGGCGAGCCTGAAGGCTCACGTGGAAACAGGGGCATCAAGCTTCATTTGGAGCTTGATAATTTGGCCCCTTTAACTTTACACATTTTTCCGCTATTTAAGCAGTTAATAAAACTTAAAAACGCATATCTACATTTTATTATTTGCTTTGAATGTGTAATTTTTATCTACCATTGTTCCTTTAAACAGGATAGGGAAATAACATGACTGTGCCTGCACATGACAGATGCACAATCTCTAGCAAGTCCTGGGACTTGTATCCTGATTGGCTGCTTAAAGTTCCTTTACAATAAAAGTGACCACACCTATATAAGCACATATAAGATTTATCTGTTATTACTTGCTAATCATTGAGCCCAAAAGTGGCCTTTATTTATTTTAATTTATGAGGTTGGTTTCTAGAGCATTATTATTTAAGAGTCTTAACTGTTGTCAGTCTAGTTTACAAGGCAAATCTGTAATTTGTAGGCACCTGTACATGTGATTATTATGCGATATGTACTGGAATTTTGGCTTTGTTTATCTAACTTTTAGAAGCTTGTTGATAACATAATTGCTGGACAAAGTTGTGTTATTCATACTCATTTAGAACAGGAAATATGTGCTTTGCTAACACCTCAATAAAAATTATTTAAGAAAAAAATTCTTAACAAAACACTAGTCAGAGTTGGGTTATAAAGTCAGAGATTTCACCAAGAAGATAATATTTTGCCTGTGTCTGGATTGGCTGATCTTAATGCCACAATGAGCAAATGGAAGGCCCAACAGTCCTTGGTTGGTCTAATAAGAGATGCCTTAAGACCACTGCTTCTTAATATTGATTACAGGCTCACTTGTATAAGGTTGCACTAGATCGGTTCAGCAGCTGCCTCTGCAGCTTAGTGAATTGAGCCCACAGTTTGATATTATTTAGGATTGGCTTTGTAGTTGTTTTAAGGTAGTAGGTTAAAAAAAACCAGTGCTGTTCCCAAGCAGAAACCGCCGTTGATCCATTCAGGGGCGCTAGTTCCACATGTGAGTTGTGCATCTAGCACTGCTGATTGGATAATCAGCAGTTTCTGCTCGGGACCAGCAGTGGTTTGCAGAGCCCTAATGGTACTTCTACTATGGTAGTTAAATGCACAATGCACAGTAGAACGGGGCCAATAGTCTTAAAATGACATTTTCTAACGAATTAGAGCATGTTATTTTTAGAATATTATGGTCCTTTAAAAAAAATTGCTCTTACAGTGAAAAAATGTTTCCGTTGCAGGAGATTAAATCTCCTTTCCTCCATCCTTAAATTATGACCTCTTGTCAGAAACAATTTTCTTGGAATAAACAGAGCTTCTGCCATCTCTGTATATGGGCCTTGAATATATTTATATAAAGTAATCATGTCACCTCTCAAGTGCCTTTTTTCGAAAGAAAACAGACCCAGTTTGAATAGCCTCTCCTCATAGGTTAAATTCTCCAATCCCCTTATTAGCTTTGTGGCCCTTCTCTGAACTTTTTCTAGTTCTGCAATGTCTTTTTTAGCAATCGGTCCCCAGAACTGCACTCCATACTCAAGGTGAGGTCTTACCAGGGCTTTATATAATGACAGAATTGCCTTTGCTTTTTCTAGTTAGGCACAATTATAAATTAGCAACCACATATTTTCAAGCATCCACACAATTATCAGGGTTATTTTCCAAGAAACGTTGGCAAAATAAATTTTGATTCTGTATAATTAAAAGTTTAGGGGAATAACATTCTGATTTCAATGTCCCTTTAACAAAAAAAACCCCCAAAAAATAATGTTCTATAAAGT
Organism: Bombina bombina; assembly: GCF_027579735.1. Taxonomy (NCBI): domain Eukaryota; kingdom Metazoa; phylum Chordata; class Amphibia; order Anura; family Bombinatoridae; genus Bombina; species Bombina bombina. The sequence continues at coordinate 815,791,435 of NC_069499.1, read as the reverse complement.
GTAATTTATAAATTAGTACTTAATCCTCTGCAATAGTCAAATGTTTGAACTATTGAAATGCAATTAGATTATACTTGGATAATATGTTTCAATCTCACTTAGACATGTTGTAAAATTCTAATTAATATTTGACTTAAATCTATTTCTTAATTATTTAAATAAGTGCTTCATTGTAAAAATCTATTTCAGACATTAAGAACGTTAAATACTTTCAATGTGTTGAAAATCCTCTTGTACCGATAATGTTAACTGTGGGTATTTTAGGACTCAATGTAATTGCTGATCTTGAATTACTAGTCAGAGAACAAAGCAAATGAAACCATATATCTGTTAAAACTCTAATAAAGAAATCTTTTAATATATTGGACAAAGGGCCATATACTCAGGGGAATGAATCAAACAATCCCTAAAGACCATATTTTGGCCTATTCTTCTATTGTATAGCTGGATCTTTCTCTATTCCAAGAAGAAAGAAACAATGATATATTTGCTGACCTCATAAAAAAAAAATATGATTTGAAGTCTTTGACCAATTTTAAGAATAATTCTTTTTTTATGGCACTTTTACAAAAAGTACAGTAAAAAATATTTTCTAAAACCTATATAGAATTACATCATTATATGTCCTTTAATGTGTTTCAGCATTTCGTCAGGTTAAAGCCATTTAATAGATTACAATTTTGTGCAACTATCAAACTATATGAGATATATATCCTATCTGTATTTTTTTTTCTAAAGAGCAACTTTTAAAAGGTCAGAGAGCAATGAAAATGTTATCCAATTTGGCAAAAATTAAATATGAGTGTTATAATAATGTAGGCCTTTATTTACTAAAGGTGGAACTTATTTATAATAAACAGTTTATAAAATTAGGTTAATGCAATACTCTTAATGGCTAAGTGAAGAGAAAAAAAAACAACTTTTCAGAATCCTAGTTAGGTATTAATAATGCAAAAATGTATAAGAACCTATATCAGCAAACCATAGTTATGGGTATTCATCTACATTATTTATAAAGTAACATAAAACACACAAAGATGTTAGAAATAACAAAGAGGGCGCCACATAGCGTGATATTGTAGATTCAAAGCCAAAATAGGTGAATAATGTAAAGGCTTACCAGAGGTAATGGCACCGTATGGTAACCGGTGCTGACAGGCAGGCTAACACTTTCAGTGGCTAGCACACTGGGTGGTCTCCGGCAAGCTGTTCACAGGTGATGTTCAGCGTTTCTTTGATTGGCGTCTAAAATGTGTAATCAAAAAGTAATCGGAACAATACTTCCTGAAAATCAAAAGTCAATAGTCCAATCGTTATAGAAAGTCGCTGCAAAAACCCCGAATATAACCTCAGAACTAAATCGACCAAAAATAGGAACCCCTAGGGGAACCGTGAACGGGGTGCGCTGACAAAAAATATATGTTGATAACAAATAGTAAAAGTGATTAATGTCTATGGACAAACCATATTAGTCCATATGAAGAAATGGTGCTGTGTCTTTTGCAACAATAGAAATGTGCTGGCGGCGAGGCTCCTCTGGACTTCAGGTGGAAGGTGTCTGTAAATTAGAAATAACAAAGAGGGCGCCACATAGCGTGATATTGTAGATTCAAAGCCAAAATAGGTGAATAATGTAAAGGCTTACCAGAGGTAATGGCACCGTATGGTAACCGGTGCTGACAGGCAGGCTAACACTTTCAGTGGCTAGCACACTGGGTGGTCTCCGGCAAGCTGTTCACAGGTGATGTTCAGCGTTTCTTTGATTGGCGTCTGTGCGGCTGAAACCTGAGACGCTGCGGTAGAGCAGATACTTTGATACCTTATCCAGGAAGGCTCAAAGGGAGAACCAAGGCAAAAAACAAATGGACAACTTCCGTATATTTAAAATCAGTAGATTTTAATCCATAAAAACTGCTACGCGTTTCTAGACCATAAACCGGTCTTTTCTTCAGGCATACAAACAATGGATACAAATTTTTTAAAATATTTACCTAATATACAATTAAAAACGGAAGTTGTCATAGTTTTCAAAAAAGGACCAATGGGACATGAGTGAATATTCTGAATCTTATTCATGTTGATTGGGCTCAATAGCCTGTGTGCTTCATTAACATTCGCAACTAATATCCCAATGGAATGTTTTTGACTTGTACATCTTTGTCTGCTGCATAAACTTGAATGTTCTAAATAATACCTGCATTATAATGTACAATAAAATGTTTGATTTTCAGATCTAAATACTATATGAATCATGTATGATTATGTTCATGCTCTATGTGATGTCATGTGAAAAAGAACATGAAATAGTTAAATAGCAAATGTTTTGTATTCAAATTGACAGTGAAGTGTGTTAGGTTGTTCCGATTTGAACTATAAAAGGATATGCGTGAAAGTGTATAATGAAAAAAAGAATGATGTGTATTGGTCATGAACCAGCAGTGTTGTTGAGGAAATAAAATAATAAAATTTGTGTCATATAGAATTGTAACATGTACGTCAAAATTATGCTCAATTTTGGCATGATAGGCTATAAAAATTGGATATAGTTGCAATTTACTGAAAAAACAAAAAACAAAATACTGGCATTAAATGGCAACAGGTGAATTCTATTCTATCTATCACTCCGATTAGTGTAAGGGGCTAAAAAATTGATATAATATAGACTTGAATAAAGCAAGACCTACAGCTGTGGAAATAAATACACAGAGGTTCTTAAGCATGCATGTTTAATAAAAACATGTAAGAGTAAATAACTAGTATATGTATCTGGTATTACACTTCTGTAATAAATAATTCAAACGAAAACTTTTCTTTGTTTGACTGTTTTTGATCTCGTAATGTCTGAGCTTCTGTCAACCTACAACTGTGGATATCTGTACACAGAGGTTCTTCAGCAAGCATGTTTAATAAAAGCATGTATGTGTTAGTATGCATAACTAGTATTTCTGTATGTGTCTCTGGTGTTATACTTCTATAATGAATAATACAAGCATAAACTTTTCTTTGTTTGACTAATTTTCATTTCGTAATATCTGGGCTTCTGTAAATAAAAAGGTGGATGAAAAATGTCTATTGAATATGTTATTATTTCTTATTTTTTGTTTGGAAAATTAATGACCAGTGGAAGTTAAGAATACTATTGTTAAAATATTGATATCAATATTTTGATGGTCTTGTTCTATGTAAAAATGTTTATAATATTTATGCATGGAATGAGGTCATTCATTCGAAATTCCTGTTGTAAGAATTTATGGCAGCCATTCAATATAATAGAAACTTGGTTTAAAGATCATCTCAGGGTATTAGAATTGATGTGATGTATTTTGAAATAAAGAGTGCAAAAAAGTTAATCCAACATGTTTAATGTCTGGTGTGGTCCCTTTTATCGGTTACTATTTGCATGATAATGATATTGTAAACTGGATTGTGTTAATCTGGTGCACCTAATGTAACCATGTTTCCATATATTGTTTAATAAAATGGAACATGTGTTTGAACTGTTACATCGGTCTATAGGATATGTTTGATGTTTAAGTGATGAAAAAATGTATTGAATGTGAGCAAATTCCATTATATATGTATTATAGAAAACTAAGAGTGCCCTAATGCTCGCCATATTCTGCATGATTGTTAAAATGTGTGTGTCATAGGTCAAAGGTTTGATTGTTAGTTGAATGCTGCCAGATCCAAATTTGCGTTTAAACCATCAGGAAAAAGTGTTTTTAACTTGAAGATCCAGAAAGTTTCTCGTTGTCTGAGTTTGTTCATTCTGTTGTAATCTGCAGACCTAGGAATGAAATCTATGGGTGTGTATTTGTAAGTATATGGATTGCCTTGGTGTTTGCTCAGACAATGGTTTGGCACACTGTGTTTAATTTTCGTTTTCTTGCAGTTTTTGCAATTCCGCAAGTGTTCCCCCCACCTTGTTTTTACTTTTCTGCAGGTGCGGCCTACGTATTGTAGGCCGCATATACACTCCAATAGGTATACCACAAAAGAAGAATTGCAGTTATAAAATCCCTGAATGGGATATATGTCACCAGTAGTGTGGGATCTAAAAGATTTGCTACCATGTTTGATATACTGGCAAGAATTGCAACTGGTTTTCCCGCATTTGTATGTTCCTTGCAGACCAAATATCCCATTTTTAGTTTGTATATTATTTTTAAATCGTTGTTGGGTATGTTTGACTATTTTACTTGGTGCTAGTTTACTTCTCAAGGTAGGTGCTCTTCTGTAGACTATCTTTGGTCTATCTTGTACAATGTTTTTTAAATCTACTGATTTTAAATATACGGAAGTTGTCCATTTGTTTTTTGCCTTGGTTCTCCCTTTGAGCCTTCCTGGATAAGGTATCAAAGTATCTGCTCTACCGCAGCGTCTCAGGTTTCAGCCGCACAGACGCCAATCAAAGAAACGCTGAACATCACCTGTGAACAGCTTGCCGGAGACCACCCAGTGTGCTAGCCACTGAAAGTGTTAGCCTGCCTGTCAGCACCGGTTACCATACGGTGCCATTACCTCTGGTAAGCCTTTACATTATTCACCTATTTTGGCTTTGAATCTACAATATCACGCTATGTGGCGCCCTCTTTGTTATTTCTAATTTACAGACACCTTCCACCTGAAGTCCAGAGGAGCCTCGCCGCCAGCACATTTCTATTGTTGCAAAAGACACAGCACCATTTCTTCATATGGACTAATATGGTTTGTCCATAGACATTAATCACTTTTACTATTTGTTATCAACATATATTTTTTGTCAGCGCACCCCGTTCACGGTTCCCCTAGGGGTTCCTATTTTACACAAAGATGTTACATTGCATTACATTATTTTTTTTTTTTTTGTTTGGTTGGTTCTGTATTTCAGGCCTTGACTTCACGGCCCCAAGATATAATTTTTTTTTGCCAACTAGGTGTCATCTTAAACATGAGGGGGCCTATGGAGGGGGCCGTATGGAGCTTGAGGGCCCGTGTTTCTGGCGAGCCTGCAGACTCGCCAGAAACACCAGTTATGAAGCAGCGGTCTTAAGACAGCTGCTCCATAACCCTGTCTGCCTGCTCTGATGAGATGGACAGGAATCGCTGGAATTCAACCCGATCGAGTATGATCGGGTTGATTGACACCCTCCTGCTGGTAGCCGATTGGCCGTGAGTCTGCAGGGGTCGGCGTTGCACCAGCAGTTTACAAGAGCTGCTGGTGCAATGCTGAATACGGAGAGCATATTGCTCTCCACATTCAGCGATGTCTGTCCGTCCTGTCGGACCTAATCCGCACTGTCGGATCAGGTGCAACAGACATTTCATAAATAGGCCTGGAGGGGTTTAAAAAATTGCATCACCCTGGAATATGTTGCACACTTATGTATAATGCTTTATGATCCTTTGTACCTAGATTTGGCCTAGATTTAATAAAACATGTTCATGAAACTAATATCTTACAGACAAAGAACTCACCTTTTGTGAAAAAAAATTGTACCTGCACCTTGTCACATTTGCAAGTTGTTAGTGACTCTTTATTGTAATCTATGAAACAGCATCTATCTCACCTCTTAAAGGTACATTAAACATTAAATCATATACATAAAAAAAAAAAATAATCAGCCATATACTTTTCAGTTCTTGTTAGAAATGGAAGTGCAAAACACTGTTATATTCTACACAGCCATTGGCTGCACAGCACACTCTAGTGACCTATTTATAACTATCCCTGATTGGCCACAGCAGAGAAGGTAACCTAAGTTACAAAATGGCAGCTACTATTGTTTTTTAGACAATAAGGGCTCCATTTATTAAGCAGTGGATGCTGCTTAGGAGGCCCATCATTTCAGGCTCCCCTGAAAAGTAAGTTAAAAGCATTCACTACAGCGAATTATGTCCGCTCGACATTTAATAAATCAACCCCTTAAACTTTACACTTATTTTGTCAATATTTAAACAACTTATGAAACTCTAAAAAATGCATATTATTATCACACTAATCTTTTCTTCGAATGCATCATTCTATCCATCGTTTATTTAGTGTTTAATGTCCCTTTAACCCTTTGAGTGCTAAGCACTTTCCCACCTGGGTGCTAAGGTGATTTAAGTTTATTTTATTTTATTTTTTGATAAAAATTTTTTTAAACTTTTGTATTTTTTTTCCACATCCCCAAGACTTACACTGTTGGAAAGGTTAGGCATCTAAGCAGCATGCCCCCTTTCCCTATACTTTGTATTGTAAATTTTTAATAAAGGTGACGTAATCACGTCATTGAGCATGACGTCACCGCGCAAAACGAGAAGCCCTGGCGATGCCTGTTACTATGCAGGCTGGATCGCCAGGGTATGAGCGGGTGGGAGCCCCCATATCTCCATCAAGGTGGGAGAGTGATAGCGACCGTTCTGAGCCGTCATTAGCACCAGAGTGAGAAACTCTGTGACGGCTCAGAGCCGTCATTAGCACCCAAGGGGTTAAAGCATAGAATGAGTTCCACTTTGAAAAATTTGGGTCATAAAAACACCTTTCAAAGGTAACATTACTTATTATTTAATTAAAATGTAAAAAAAAAAACAAAAAAAAAAACACCATCTATACAACAGTCCATAATAACAGATGGAAAAAAAAATGAAACAACATCATCAGCTTTAAAATAGCGAAACATGATGGTAACATAGGATACTTCACAAGAAAAATATGTTTTATGACTTTTGCTTGCTGGGTAGGTAAAAAAATCTTTACCATGGCCTATGAATTCCCCAGAACATCCACAGCCAGCACCTTATTTTTCTCAGCAAAATTGATGTCACCTTTTGTTCTATTCAACAAAACTACTTTACCATAACAAAACAGACAAACATTTTACAATTACAAAATTTACATAAACATATTTCACAAGCACATTTCCGTGCCACCAGTATTTTGCTTTGATGTGCAAAATATCATGTATTTGACATAATTATCCATTAGGACCCTTAAATATAAATTGTTTATCTTGCTAATGTTACAGTTTATGGGGCCAATTTATGATGGAAGCAGAAGTTATGAGGCAGCGGTCTAAAGACTGCTACTCCATAACTTGCCCGTCTGCTCTGAGGCTGCGGACAGAAATCAACCCGATAGAATACGATCAGGTTGATTGACACCCACTGCTAGCGGCTGATTGGCCGCAAATCTGCAGGGGGCGCCATTGCACCAGTAGTTTATGCTGTCGGCATTTATCGTTGTGCGGCGGACATAATATGCTACATCGTATCATGTCCATCCAGACTGTAATAAATATACCCCTCAGTGTAGTTGGGCTTTCTTCATGCATATGGACTTTCAAGCCATAGTTTAAAAGGACAGTAAACATTAGACATTAAATACTTTATATGCATCGAGCATTAATTAAAACATACTTTTGTCAATGTGTCCTTAAAATCTATAGCAACTGATTTTCACCAATTAATTCATTCAGCCTTCCGTCTACCCAACTGATTGAAGTTTAAATGAATTGCGCCACTGTAGTTTCTGATAGCTGGTTTCTCGTGAAGGAATGCTGTGTGCGAGCAAGAACTTTGCACAGCCAAGTAAACTGTGAATCTCAATTATGTATGAGCTGAAGGGAAAGGGGTGTGGAGCTCCTTTGGCTTAGAATAGGGTAGTTAAAGGGACAATGTACACCATTTTACATATACCTGCATGTTACAGACACTACTTTAAGGAAGAATATGCACAGATTGTCACAGCCATGCTCGGATTTGAACGTGGTTCCCAGCCTGTTCCTCTGTTCCTGTGCCACCAGAGAGCTTTGCATTTGCTTGAAGTTTTTGGAAACTTGTTACCTACAGTGGATTGCTCTTTGGCTCCACCTCCTTGTGAGTTGCAGGTAGTTTTGCAATCAGCTCCCCTATAAAAGGCTGCTTTACAATCCACTTTCTGCTCTGACATAAGGATTCATCCTGTTCCAGTGTTAGTGCCTCTGACCTTGCCTGTGTTGCCTGTATTTCCTGTTTGATGTCTGAATCCTGCTTATTATCTGACTACCCTTTTGGATCTCCCTTGGTTTGATGAAAGATTGGACTGCTTTTCTGTTTACCTAACCTGATCTTGTACCATGTTTATTCTATCGGATTCTCCCTGGATTTGGTGACTGTTCTGACTGCTCTCAGGTATCTGACCATTGGCTTGTCTCCTGGCTATCCTCTCTGTACCAGCCTGTCTCTGCTTTCTGTGGCATAATCGTGCTTCCCTGGGATCCTGTTTCAGTTCCTAGCCCTACATAGGACACTTACCAAGTTCCTTTATCCAGCTCATGTAACCAAGCGCTGCTAAGCATATTTGCAAAATTCCAGTCACCTACCCCTGCATCCAAATTCTGTCAAGTTCCAGTATCCTGCACGTGTGTCAAGATTTGCATAGAGTCTCTGCTACCAGTGTTCGGGTATCCGCAGTGGGCCCTGCCAAACATCTTTGTATCTTGTGTCTCCAGCCTGTCACAGCAGTACCTGTGTCTCCAGCCTGTCACAGCAGTACCTGTGTATCCTGTGTCTCCTGCCTGTCACAGAAGTACCTGTGTATCCTGTGCCTCCTGTTTGTCACAGAAGTACCTGTTTATCCTGTGTATCCTGCCTGTCATCATAGCAGTACCTGTTTATCCTGTGTCTCCTGCCTGTCACAGCAGTACCTGTTTATCCTGTGTCTCCTGTCTGTCATAGCAGTACCTGTGTATCCTTTGTCTCCTGCCTGTCATAGCAGTACCTGTGTATTATGTGTCTCCTGCTTGTCACAGCAGTACCTGTGTATCCTGTGTCTCCTGCCTGTCACAGCAGTACCTGTGTATCCTGTGTCTCCAGCCTGTCACAGCAGTACCTGTGTATCCTGTGTCTCCTGCCTGTCACAGCAGTACCTGTGTATCCTGTGTCTCCTGCCTTTCACAACAGTACCTGTTTATCCTGTGTCTCCTGCCTGTCACAGCAATACCTGTTTATCCTGTGTCTCCTGTCTGTCATAGCAGTATCTGTGTATCCTATGTCTCCTGCCTGTCATAGCAGTACCTGTGTATCCTGTGTCTCCTGCTTGTCACAGCAGTACCTGTGTATCCTGTGTCTCCTGCCTGTCACAGCAGTACCTGTGTATCCTGTGTCTCCGGCCTGTCACAGCAGTACCTGTGTATCCTGTGTCTCCTGCCTGTCACAGCAGTACCTGTGTATCCTGCCTGTCACAGAAGTACCTGTGCCTCCTGTTTGTCACAGAAGTACCTGTTTATCCTGTGTATCCTGCCTGTCATCATAGCAGTACCTGTGTATCCTGTGTCTCCAGCCTATCACAGAAGTACCTGTGTATCCTGTGTCTCCAGCCTGTCTCAGCCTTACCTGTGTCTCCAGCCTGTCTCAGCAGTACCAGTGTATTCAGCCTCGGCCTCAAGTGGACACCTCTTGCCTCGGCCTCAAGTGGGCACCTCCTGCCTCAGCCTCAATTGGGCACCTCCTGCCTTAGCCTCAAGTGTGCACCTCCTGCCTCAGCCTCCATTGGGAACCTCCTGTGTAAAGCCTAAGTTTGCACTCCTGTTCCTGGCCCTATTGTGGGCATTACCTCAGACGCCAGTTCTGGTGTGGTCACACTTGCATACCTATCCTGCTTCCAGCCTCCAAGTCTCCAGTTCCTGTGCAATAAACTTACTTGCTTGTCTGTTACTTAAACATGCTTAATAGGGGTAGTTTCAAAAAGGAGCACATACCGCTGGCCCCTTTCAGTATTCAAGACAGTCCTAAGCCTGCCACCACCTTGCATAAGCTCCATACCCCAGAACCTGCTCATCTGAGTGTGACACAGATACTAATCTAAAAATCCAGAATGAAACCTTTTACTTGGAAGCTTCCAATTTAGCACTGTTGCTGAGGTAAGGCTGGGGCACCCAGTGAAAGGGACTGGAAAGTTTAAAGATCAGACCCCCTCTTCCCTGCATATGACAAGACAGATTAGACAAACAGGAGTCTGTAGAGATCAGTATACATCTAAAACTTTGGGGCTTGGTTAGGAGTCTGATAATTATCACAATGTTATTAATGTTAATGTTACAAAAACACTCCCAGATGGGCTACATAAATGGATCATCTACAAAACATTTATGCAAAGAAAAATCTAATGTACAATGTCCCTTTAATGGTGCTGCCATGGGAAAGGGCAAATGAAAATGAAAAACCTCAATGTTTAAGGTATATTTTACTTAAATGTATTTATTCTAAAATTGTTTTAAAGCATAAGCAGTATTCTCAATGGAATAATGAATTGCTAAGGATGTTGATATGTTTCTCCAATACAGATTGTTTACAGCCACTTTAAGCTCATTTAGTGAAGACAATTTTACTTGTAGAAATGTAAATCAAGTCAAAGAGGCAGGTAATATGTTTGCTTATTTGTTTTGGAATACCAGTATTTAAAATCAATAGCTGAAAAATCGTAAATTAAACGTTTTAATTTTTTACAAACTTAAAGATTGGACATTTAGAATCAAAATATTTTCCATGGTGCATGCTTGTTTACTTTCTTCTAACCTTACATTTTGCCTAGCTGTCCATATATAATAATACACTGGTCCTAAAAGATGTACTTAAATAATTACAGACATCTTAAAGGGACACTAAACCCAACAGTTTTATTTCATGATTAAAGGGACAGTCAAGTATAAATTAAACTTTCATTATTCAGATAGGACTTTTAATTTTAATTGACTTTCCAATTTACTTTTATCATCAAATTTGTTTTTTTCTCTTGGTATTCTTAGTTTAAACTAAACATAGGTAGGCTCATAAGCTAATTTCTAAGCCTTTGAGGGCTGCCTCTTATCACATGCTTTTTAAATCTCTTTTCAACACAAAGAGACAGAAAGTACATGTGGGCAATATAGATAACACTGTGTTCAGGCACAGGGGTTGATTTAAGATTTAGCACAAAACAATGCTAAATTTAAGACAATAGATAATAAACAGCCACAGTCATGTGATCAGGGGCCTGGAAGAAGGTTCCTAGATACAAGGTAATCACAGAGGTAAAAAGTGTATTAATATAACTGTGTTGGTTATGCAAAACTGGGGAATGAGTAATAAAGGGATTATCTATCTTTTAAAACAATAACAATTCTATGGTTGACTGTCCCTTTAAGGTAGAAAATACAATTTTAAACAACATTCCAATTTACTTCTATTATCTAATTTGCTTCATTCTTTAGATATCTTTGTTTAAGAAATAGCAATGCATACGGCTGAGCCAATCACATGAGGCATCTTTGTGCAGCCACCAATCAGCATCTACTGAGCCTATATAGATATGCTTTTCAGCAAAGAATATCAAGAGAATAAAGCACATTAGATATTAGAAGTAAATTTGAAAGTTGTTTAAAATTGCATTCTCTTTCTAAATTGTGAAAGAAAACATTTGGGTTTCATGTCCCTTTAAATAATACACAGATAACAACCATTTAAATTCTGAGATTTCAATAAATTATAATATCAAAAAATAAGTCCAAAAGTTATTCTAACATATTGGAATGTGACCCTAATGACCTAAAGATACAATAGGGTTTATTTATGAAGCAGCGGATGCTGCTTATTTTGCGCAAGCCTTCTGGCTCACCGGAAATGTAAGTTGAGAAGCAGAGGTCTTAAGACCACTGCTCCTTAACTCGACAGTAATCATCCTGATCAGATACGATCGGGATGATTGACACCCCTACTAGCCGCCAATTACTCAATTATTGGCTAGTTTCCAGCAGTGCATTGCAGCTCCTCAGTCTACCTAGGTATGTTTTTCAACAGAAGATACCAAGAGAATGAAGCAAATTAGACATTAGGGGGGATTTTAAGAAGCAGCGTATGCTGCTGTTTTCACACAAGCATTTAGACTCACTGGGAACTTAATGTAAGAAGCAGCGGTCTTAAGACTGCTGCTCCTTAACTTGTCTGTCACCTCTGAGGCGGCGTACAGCAATCATCCCGATCAAATACATTCGGGATGATTGATAACCCCCTGCTTCAGCAGATCATGTCCGCCCGCACATTAATAAATCGGCCCTTTGAAGTAAATTGGAAAGTCGTTCATAGTTAAATGTTCTGTCTCAATCATAAAACTTTAATTTTGACTTTACTGTCCCTTTAATAGAATAGTACTTTTTCAGTATATCACATTGTTGTTGAGTGAGGCCATCATTCATAGGTTTAATTCACCTATATATTTAATTCACAAGTTAAACAAAAATTAAACAACAGAACTGCAGCTTCTTCATGTTTGTGCTGCTGAGGTAATACCATGACAAAATTTAAAGATCTATTTGTGCATCAAGATATCATTTCTTTTTTTTTCTTTTTTTTAAGCAAATTATTTTGAACATAGATGATTTCCATTTTCTTAGATTTAAGGTAATCTGATCTTTTACTCCTTGATCACGTACAACCAATGTGGTCTGGAAATTCTTTTCTGACTGCAGTGTCCTGGTGATATTTCTTCCATATACGAAAATTAGCCTGCTATTTGTTTTTGCAAAGATGAAGAACTGAGTTTTTTGCTTCCACCATAAGTTTCTTTCTCACGTTATATGGGGTACAATATTAGGTCAATTTTTTTTTTTTTTTTTTATTAAAGACAATGCCTATAATAAGATTTCAGTCAAACTGCAGCCTTTATAATTCAGAGTGCACTCTAATGTAACCTAAGATCTCATTGTAGTCACATGCAGTCACATGATGCAAGTGTCAATACAGTCTAACATATCCACAGAAGCATCTGCATGACCACTAATGCACGCATCCAAATTTGAGTACTAATCATGCATTAGAAAGTAATATTTACCCTTTATTATTGTAGATTGAGAGAATTGTATGTGTGCACACACTCCCAGGGATGATGGCATGACATCTGACATTGGTCCCACCCATGGGCATCCAAAAGCTGGGCAAGGGGAGGCATCTGCCCCCCCCCCACATTTTTTTTTTATTCCCTTGAGTGTAGCTCTATTTCAGAGGAAGAAGCACAGTATTCTGAAAGTTACATAGCATTGTGGAATTTGTAGTTCACTATTTCCCTCTCAGTGTTGTGCCACTGCAGTTCTCGACAGTGGCGGGGAGTGAGCTTCGTGGAAGGCAGAACATTTAGCTTGAGGTCACGCCCCTCCTCTGTGTGTATATATATATATATATATATATATATATATATATATATGTGTGTGTGTATGTGTGTCAATTGTTTGGGTTTATTGCCTACCTGGAAAAATTTCTGCAGATGCCCATGGCCCACACTGTAAAAAAAATCCAGGAGTACCAAACAGAGGAAAGGTTAAAACATAACGTTTATTCCTGTACACAGTGTAACAGCATACAAAGTTATTTAGCAACCATTGTAGCCAACACCCTACGTGTTTTGTGACGTACTTTGGCACTTTGTCAGGGCTATTAAAGTTGCATACACTCACTATTTAAACATCATTGCCATTAACCCTTAGTAATCAATTGCAAATCATTAACATTTTAACCACCACTGGTACATATCCGCCAAATAATTTTTTTTATATATTTATATATATATATATATATATATATATATGGGCTCAACATTTCCACTAGCTATTGGCGAGTAGAAATTTAACAGTGGTGAGTGGGTGAATGGCTACAAATATTATCTGAAGGGGTAAAATATATATCTATAAAAAGGGAAACAATATGATATTCCTCTAGTGCTATAGAGACCCCATTAGTACTTAGACTCTTATTTCTGAGCGGGTAAACAGGGGCAGAGAGAGACTGGCGAGAAAAAGATAGTGTTAGGAAAGAGTGGAGGAAAAAAAAAAGAGTGAAAAGGTTTGAGAGAGAAGATATGGTCTGAGAGAGAAGGGATGGGGTAAAAAGAGAGTTTGAAGAGTGGAAGGAGTGTAGAAAGATAGATGAGAAGTGATAGTATTTTTCTAGGTTTGCTATGAATTCACATTAATGTCAGCACTCTCTGCTTTCACTCAGTACAACAACTTCCTTTTTCTGTCCAGCTGTTGTCTTTCGAAGAACCCTAGTTGATGTTGCTAAATGCTATACACTTATTTTTGTTAAGTTATGACTGTATATTAATTTATGGTATAAAACAAAAACAATATTAAAAATGTACTGCACAATAAGGTGTTTCACATTGGCTAAACAAATGCAAAGGGGGGTAGTGGGTGTGGTGTTGGCAGGGTAGTGGGTGGGATCAAAAGTGGCAAGTAAAATTTTGGGCTGGCTAGTAGCTTAGGGCTTGAAATTTTGAGCCATGTATATATATATAACAAAGTCAATGGGAACAAGCACTCCCCGGCTCCAGTCAATCAACTCCCAGGGTGCACTCAAAGTGTTATGTATAAATCTGTTATTATTTAAGTTCTGAAGAAGGGGCACGACCCGGAAACATAATCTATTAAACAGTGAAAACTTAATACCAGCAAATGTCTTATTGGATCAAGATTTATATATATATATATATATATATATATATATATATATACACTGTGTGCAGAATTATTAGGCAAATGAGTATTTTGACCACATCATCCTCTTTATGCATGTTGTCTTACTCCAAGCTGTATAGGCTCGAAAGCCTACTACCAATTAAGCATATTAGGTGATGTGCATCTCTGTAATGAGAAGGGGTGTGGTCTAATGACATCAACACCCTATATCAGGTGTGCATAATTATTAGGCAACTTCCTTTCCTTTGGCAAAATGGGTCAAAAGAAGGACTTGACAGGCTCAGAAAAGTCAAAAATAGTGAGATATCTTGCAGAGGGATGCAGCACTCTTAAAATTGCAAAGCTTCTGAAGCGTGATCATCGAACAATCAAGCGTTTCATTCAAAATAGTCAACAGGGTCGCAAGAAGCGTGTGGAAAAACCAAGGCGCAAAATAACTGCCCATGAACTGAGAAAAGTCAAGCGTGCAGCTGCCAAGATGCCACTTGCCACCAGTTTGGCCATATTTCAGAGCTGCAACATCACTGGAGTGCCCAAAAGCACAAGGTGTGCAATACTCAGAGACATGGCCAAGGTAAGAAAGGCTGAAAGACGACCACCACTAAACAAGACACACAAGCTGAAACGTCAAGACTGGGCCAAGAAATATCTCAAGACTGATTTTTCTAAGGTTTTATGGACTGATGAAATGAGAGTGAGTCTTGATGGGCCAGATGGATGGGCCCGTGGCTGGATTGGTAAAGGGCAGAGAGCTCCAGTCCGACTCAGACGCCAGCAAGGTGGAGGTGGAGTACTGGTTTGGGCTGGTATCATCAAAGATGAGCTTGTGAGGCCTTTTCGGGTTGAGGATGGAGTCAAGCTCAACTCCCAGTCCTACTGCCAGTTTCTGGAAGACACCTTCTTCAAGCAGTGGTACAGGAAGAAGTCTGCATCCTTCAAGAAAAACATGATTTTCATGCAGGACAATGCTCCATCACACGCGTCCAAGTACTCCACTGCGTGGCTGGCAAGAAAGGGTATAAAAGAAGAAAATCTAATGACATGGCCTCCTTGTTCACCTGATCTGAACCCCATTGAGAACCTGTGGTCCATCATTAAATGTGAGATTTACAAGGAGGGAAAACAGTACACCTCTCTGAACAGTGTCTGGGAGGCTGTGGTTGCTGCTGCACGCAATGTTGATGGTGAACAGATCAAAACACTGACAGAATCCATGGATGGCAGGCTTTTGAGTGTCCTTGCAAAGAAAGGTGGCTATATTGGTCACTGATTTGTTTTTGTTTTGTTTTTGAATGTCAGAAATGTATATTTGTGAATGTTGAGATGTTATATTGGTTTCACTGGTAAAAATAAATAATTGAAATGGGTACATATTTGTTTTTTGTTAAGTTGCCTAATAATTATGCACAGTAATAGTCACCTGCACACACAGATATCCCCCTAAAATAGCTATAACTAAAAACAAACTAAAAACTACTTCCAAAACTATTCAGCTTTGATATTAATGAGTTTTTGGGTTCATTGAGAACATGGTTGTTGTTCAATAATAAAATGAATCCTCAAAAATACAACTTGCCTAATAATTCTGCACTCCCTGTATATATATATATACAGGGAGTGCAGAATTATTAGGCAAATTAGTATTTTGACCACATCATCCTCTTTATGCATGTTGTCTTACTCCAAGCTGTATAGGCTCGAAAGCCTACTACCAATTAAGCATATTAGGTGATGTGCATCTCTGTAATGAGAAGGGGTGTGGTCTAATGACATCAACACCCTATGGCCTAGATTTGGAGTTCGGCGGTAAAAGGGCTGCTAACGCTCCGCGGGCTTTTTTCTGTCCGCACCATAAATTTAACTCTGGTATCGAGAGTTTAAACAAATGCTGCGTTAGGCTCCAAAAAAGGAGCGTAGAGCATTTTTACCGCAAATGCAACTCTCGATACCAGAGTTGCTTACGGACGCGGCCGGCCTCAAAAACGTGCTCGTGCACGATTCTCCCATAGGAAACAATGGGGCTGTTTGAGCTGAAAAAAAACCTAACACCTGCAAAAAAGCAGCGTTCAGCTCCTAACGCAGCCCCATTGTTTCCTATGGGGAAACACTTCCTACGTCTGCACCTAACACTCTAACATGTACCCCGAGTCTAAACACCCCTAACCTTACACTTATTAACCCCTAATCTGCCGCCCCCGCTATCGCTGACACCTGCATATTTTTTTTAACCCCTAATCTGCCGCTCCGTAAACCGCCGCAACCTACGTTATCCCTATGTACCCCTAATCTGCTGCCCTAACATCGCCGACCCCTATATTATATTTATTAACCCCTAATCTGCCCCCCTCAACGTCGCCGACACCTGCCTACACTTATTAACCCCTAATCTGCAGAGCGGACCTGAGCGCTACTATAATAAAGTTATTAACCCCTAATCCGCCTCACTAACCCTATCATAAATAGTATTAACCCCTAATCAGCCCTCCCTAACATCGCCGACACCTAACTTCAATTATTAACCCTTAATCTGCCGAGCGGACCTCACCGCTACTATAATAAATGTATTAACCCCTAAAGCTAAGTCTAACCCTAACACTAACACCCCCCCTAAATTAAATATAATTTTAATCTAACGAAATAAATTAACTCTTATTAAATAACTTATTCCTATTTAAAGCTAAATACTTACCTGTAAAATAAATCCTAATATAGCTACAATATAAATTATAATTATATTATAGCTATTTTAGGATTAATATTTATTTTACAGGCAACTTTGTAATTATTTTAACCAGGTACAATAGCTATTAAATAGTTAAGAACTATTTAATAGTTACCTAGTTAAAATAATAACAAATTTACCTGTAAAATAAATCCTAACCTAAGATATAATTAAACCTAACACTACCCTATCAATAAATTAATTAAATAAACTACCTACAATTACCTACAATTAACCTAACACTACACTATCAATAAATTAATTAAATAAACTACCTACAATTACCTACAATTAACCTAACACTACACTATCAATAAATTAATTAAACACAATTGCTACAAATAAATACAATTAAATAAACTAGCTAAAGTACAAAAAATAAAAAAGAACTAAGTTACAAAAAATAATAAAATATTTACAAACATAAGAAAAATATTACAACAATTTTAAACTAATTACACCTACTCTAAGCCCCCTAATAAAATAACAAAGCCCCCCAAAATAAAAAATTCCCTACCCTATTCTAAATTAAAAAAGTTACAAGCTCTTTTACCTTACCAGCCCTGAACAGGGCCCTTTGCGAGGCATGCCCCAAGGATTTCAGCTCTTTTGCCTGTAAAAAAAACATACCATACCCCCCCCCAACATTACAACCACCACCCACATACCCCTAATCTAACCCAAACCCCCCTTAAATAAACCTAACACTAAGCCCCTGAAGATCTTCCTACCTTGTCTTCACCATACCAGGTTCACTGATCGGTCCTGGCTCCAACATCTTCATCCAACCCAAGCGGGGGTTGGCGATCCATCATCCGGTGCTGAAGAGGTCCAGAAGAGGCTCCAAAGTCTTCCTCCTATCCGACAAGAAGAGGACATCCGGACCGGCAAACATCTTCTCCAAGCGGCATCTTCAATCTTCTTCCATCCGGTGCGGAGCGGGTCCATCTTGAAGCAGGCGACGCAGATCCATCCTCTTCTTCCGTTGTCTCCCGACGAATGACGGTTCCTTTAAGGGACGTCATCCAAGATGGCGTCCCTCGAATTCCGATTGGCTGATAGGATTCTATCAGCCAATCGGAATTAAGGTAGGAATTTTCTGATTGGCTGATGGAATCAGCCAATCAGAATCAAGTTCAATCCGATTGGCTGATCCAATCAGCCAATCAGATTGAGCTCGCATTCTATTGGCTGTTCCGATCAGCCAATAGAATGCGAGCTCAATCTGATTGGCTGATTGGATCAGCCAATCGGATTGAACTTTTTCTAAGGTTTTATGGACTGATGAAATGAGAGTGAGTCTTGATGGGCCAGATGTATGGGCCCGTGGCTGGATTGGTAAAGGGCAGAGAGCTCCAGTCCGACTCAGACGCCAGCAAGGTGGAGGTGGAGTACTGGTTTGGGCTGGTATCATCAAAGATGAGCTTGTGGGGCCTTTTCGGGTTGAGGATGGAGTCAAGCTCAACTCCCAGTCCTACTGCCAGTTTCTGGAAGACACCTTCTTCAAGCAGTGGTACAGGAAGAAGTCTGCATCCTTCAAGAAAAACATGATTTTCATGCAGGACAATGCTCCATCACATGTGTCCAAGTACTCCACAGCGTGGCTGGCAAGAAAGGGTATAAAAGAAGAAAATCAAATGACATGGCCTCCTTGTTCACCTGATCTGAACCCCATTGAGAACCTGTGGTCCATCATCAAATGTGAGATTTACAAGGAGGGAAAACAGTACACCTCTCTGAACAGTGTCTGGGAGGCTGTGGTTGCAGCTGCACGCAATGTTGATGGTGAACAGATCAAAACACTGACAGAATCCATGGATGGCAGGCTTTTGAGTGTCCTTGCAAAGAAAGGTGGCTATATTGGTCACTGATTTGTTTTTGTTTTGTTTTTGAATGTCAGAAATGTATATTTGTGAATGTTGAGATGTTATATTGGTTTCACTGGTAAAAATAAATAATTGAAATGGGTATATATTTGTTTTTTGTTAAGTTGCCTAATAATTATGCACAGTAATAGTCACCTGCACACACAGATATCCCCCTAAAATAGCTCTAACTAAAAACAAACTAAAAACTACTTCCAAAACTATTCAGCTTTGATATTAATGAGTTTTTTGGGTTCATTGAGAACATGGTTGTTGTTCAATAATAAAATTAATCCTCAAAAATACAACTTGCCTAATAATTCTGCACTCCCTGTATATATATATATATATATATATATATATATATATATATATATATATATATATATATATATAATGGGGCAAAAAAGTAATTAGTCAGCCACCAATTGTGCAAGTTCTCCCACTTAAGAAGATGAGAGAGGCCTGCAATTTTCATCATAGGTATACCTCAACTATGAGAGACAAAATGTGGAAACAAATCCAGACAATCACATTGTCTGATTTGGAAAGAATTTATTTGCAAATTATGGTGGAAAATAAGTATTTGGTCAATATCAAAAGTTCATCTCAATACTTTGTTATATATCTTTTGTTGGCAATGACAGAGGGCAAACGTTTTCTGTAAGTCTTCACTAGGTTGTCACACACAGTTGCTGGTATGTTGGCCCATTCCTGCATGCAGATCTCCTCTAGAGCAGTGATGTTTTCGGGCTGTCATTGGGCAACACAGACTTTCAACTCCCTCCAAAGGTTTTCTATGGGATTGAGATCTGGAGACTGGCTAGGCCACTCCAGGACCTTGAAATGCTTCTTACGAAGCCACTCCTTCATTGCCCGGGCAGTGTGTTTGGGATCATTGTCATGCTGAAAGACCCAGCCACGTTTCATCTTCAATGCCCTTGCTGATGGAAAGAGGTTTGCACTCAAAATCTCACGATACATGGCCCCATTCCATGTACACGGATCAGTCGTCCTGTTCCCTTTGCAGAGAAACAGCATCAAAGCATGATGTTGCCACCCCCATGCTTCACAGTAGGTATGGTGTTCTTTGGTTGCAACTCAGCATTCTCTCTCCTCCAAACACAGCGAGTTGTGTTTCTACCAAACAGATCTACTTTGGTTTCATCTGACCATATGACATTCTCCCAATCCACTTCTGGATCATCCAAATGCTCTCTAGCATACTTCAGATGGGCCCCGGACATGTACTGGCTTAAGCAGGGGGACACGTCTGGCACTGCAGGATCTGAGTCCCTGGCGGCGTAGTGTGTTACTGATGGTAGCCTTTGTTACGTTGGTCCCAGCTCTATACAAGTCATTCACTATGTCCCCCCGTGTGGTTCTGGGATGTTTGATCACCGTTCTTGTGATCATTTTGACCCCACGGGGTGAGATCTTGCGTGGAGCACCAAATCGAGGGAGATTATCAGTGGTCTTGTATGTCTTCCATTTTCTAATTATTGCTCCCACAGTTAATTTCTTCACACCAAGCTGCTTGCCTATTCCAGATTCAGTCTTCCCAGCCTGGTTCAGGTCTACAATTTTGTTTCTGGTATCCTACCTTTGACAGCTCTTTGGTCTTCACCATAGTGGAGTTTGGAGTGTGACTGTTTGAGGTTGTGGACAGGTGTCTTTTATACTGATAACAAGTTCAAACAGGTGCCATTGATACAGGTAATGAGTGGAGGACAGATAAGCCTCTTAAAGAAGAAGATACAGGTCTGTGAGACCCTGAAATCTTGCTTGTATGTAGGTGACCAAATACTTATATTTTCCACCATAATATGCAGATAAATTCTTTCCAAATCAGACAATGGGATTGTCTGGATTTGTTTCCACATTATTTCTCTCATAGTTGAGGTATACCTATGATGAAAATTATAGGCCTCTCTCATCTTCTTAAGTGTGAGAACTTGCACAAATGGTGGCTGACTAAATACTTTTTTGCCCCACTATATATATATATATATATATATATATATATATATATATATATATATATATATATTGTCAAGGAAAGAAAGAGGTCTAGCTCAAAACAAAGAATATGTCAAAAACCAAGATTAAAAATGTAAAACCAAATCAGATGTGAAGAGCTACCAGAAGTATATATAAATGATAGGCAAAGGATAGGTTGTATGCACAGGTTTAATGTTAATGTGTGGTGGATGTAACTCCAACAAATTCAACAAATAAGTGGCGGTGCATAATATGTATGAAAATGTTCAAAGCACGAAACAGTTTATACAAGTGAAAAGCTGTAGAGAGCTATAAAAAGCTGCAAAAAGTCCCAAATAAATAAACACACGATCTAGACGATACTGAGATTGGAGTTGAATGTGATATTAGAAGGATGCATATAACCTGTGATCCTCCCCCTGCTGGTAATTCTCACTTACTAGAGTTAACCTCAATCTAATGAGATAAGTTGAGGCCCATAGGATGTCAAAGATAATGGCAACAGCGTCGGCATCTGCACAGCACCCACTGGAGAGGAAGGAATCCGTAGCCAGCAATGAACCCCCCTGGAGTAGAAGGACTCTGGAGCCTGGTGGATGTTTTCTTAAGACTTGCTGTGCATCCTGTCCCCAGAATGATTCCGCTTGTGTGTCCTGATGTAAGAAAGGAAAACAAAGAATACTACTTCTAGTAGTTCTTTCAAGAGTTCTTCTTTCGATCGAGATATGTTCTGATAGAGTCAAGAGGATGTCAGGTTCAGTTTGAGACATAATAGCAAAAAACTAAATTTGAAAAAAATAAATGAATTCTGCAAATTTTGTATTTGTATTAAAACATAATCAGGGAGACTGACCATCTCCCATTGGTTAAAGCACCCCACCCAAGCTCAGGTGTGACAGTGTAATAGAGTTGTGAATATTAAGCAGGGGGTCGCATTCAATTATGAAGAATAAAAGCAGGAATAATTCAGCCCTCTGAGACAAAGGACTGTGTTAGGAGGTCTATATTGGGGCACCTTGTAAGTTGGTGACTGGCTAAGCAGAATATGGCCATATTGTGTGACTAAGATCCCAATTTTATTTAAAAATAATAATTCTCTCTTGATGTTTTTTGCAGGCAATTTTTTGCAGCAGTTCAAAAAATATGTTGTGCTTTTGAAAATGGACGTGCACCAATACCTTTTTGTTTGTATATATATATATATATATATATATATATATATATATATATATTATAAATGGTGACTTATTTTATAGAAAACATTAAAACTGTTATTAAAACCGATATTGACCTACTTATCTGAATGTCTGATAGTGTCTAGTAGTACAACCTGTGTACTGTTTCCCACACATTTCACAAATAACCAGATAGCTCACATAAGTTCAATACACGTGAAGTTAAATCCAATATTTTCTTCATTACCACCTCTATCCAAATATATATTTGTAACCTTAGCATAATTACAGGACTTACAAGGTCTAATACCAAATCTAAACAACATATGCTGCCACCCAGATGTCTTCTTTTTCATTGACGTCCCTGCATTTTCCAGCAGGACAACACCAAACCACATTCTGCCCCGATTACAAGTGCAAGGTTGCGTAAGCAGAGAGTGCAGGTACTAGCATGGCCTGCCTGCTGTCCTTACCTATCTCAGAAGCCCAAAATTAGGCAACAAGGATGCCGTACAGTTGCGCAGCTGAGGACATGCATAATGGATGAATGGGTGAAAAACCCGCTTGCTAACTTAACCAACTGGTGTCTTCAGTGCCCAAATGCTTAATAAGTGTTTTTAAAAGAAAAGGTGATGCTACACAGTGGTAAACAGTCGACTGTTCCAACTTATTTGGAGTGTGTTGCAGTCATCAGATTTGAAATGAGTGTATATTTAAAAAAAAAAATACAAAAAAAAATAAATTCACAAAGTAAAACATCAAATAATGTGTTAATAATGTGTTTTCAATATAGTACTTGACTTTTCAAATGACTTTTTTTGTTTGTTTTTTTGCATTTTCCATACTGCCCCAACATAGGGCTCACTTCCATTGAGCCATAATTCCGTTTGGGTGCACTCGCAAACCAATAAATATGATGTCGGAAGCAATATTGTTTATCGATTGCTTCCAACGGCCTGTTATAACCCAATTTCGGCAACCGGACTCCGGCTGCCAAACACAGTATTGTGTCCCATACAGAGTATAGGAAGCCACTAATCTTTAAATAATACCCGGTTTCCAATGCCTGTGCAAATCGTAAATACACTGTCGGAGGCTGTCGATACAGTAACAAAAATAACACCCAGCTGAACTAGGTGTAAAACAGAAAAAAAGGTGCTCTTTGAGACCTTTTTCCCATTGAAATGTAACCCGACACGTCAAAACCCCTCTATCCGCCACCCCCCCACATTGCAACTTATAATACATGTATTAACCTATAAACCGCCATGCCCCACAATGCAAACTAGCTATTTAACCTATTAACCCCTAATCCGCAATGCCCCCACAACACAAACTAGCTATTTAATTTATTAACCCCTAATCCGCAATGTCCCCACAACGCAAACTATCTATTAAATCTATGAACCCCTAATCCACAATGCCCCCACATCGCAAAGTATCTATTTAAACTATTAACCCCTAATCTGCCAATAACCCACATCACAATTAACCTAATGAATCTATTAACCCCTAAACAGCCAATAACCCAAATCGCAATTAACTAATCACTAAACCCCCTAACTTAACACCCCTTAAATTACCCCATTTTTTTTCCCTTTTCCTCTTCTCCACCTCTTCTCCACCCCCTTAAGGGTGGGGGAGGGGAGGAAGAAAGGAGAAAGTGTTTAGGACTATTTCTATATTTTTATATTTAAAGATTTTTATATGTATGAAGATATATATATTTTAGAAATTGAAGTACGCATCATAGGTTTAATAGATAAGATAATTGATATATTGTTCCACCTTTGGGAAGTTGAATCAAAAAGGGTCCTTATTGACAGAAATGGGCTAAGGTTTAAACACTATTTTCTCCAACATTGGTGTGTCCGGTCCACAGCGTCATCCATAACTTGTGGGAATATTCTCTTCCCCAACAGGAAATGGCAAAGAGCACAGCAAAAGCTGTCCATATAGTCCCTCCTAGGCTCCGCCCACCCCAGTCATTCTCTTTGCCGCTGAACAAGCAGCATCTCCACGGAGATGGTGAAGAGTATGTGGTGTTTAGTTGTAGTTTTTTATTCTACTATCAAGAGTTTGTTATTTTAAAATAGTGCTGGTATGTACTATTTACTCTGAAACAGAAAAAGATGAAGAGTTCTGCTTGTGAGAGGAGTATGATTTTAGCAGCAGTAACTAAAATCGTTTGCTGTTTCCACATAGGACTGTTGAGATGAGATAACTTCAGTTGGGGGAAACAGTTGGCAGACTTTTCTGCTTAAGGTATGACTAGCCATATTTCTAACAAGACTGTGTAATGCTGGAAGGCTGTCATTTCCCCTCATGGGGACCGGTAAGCCATTTTCTTAGTCTCAAACAGAATAAAGGGCTTAATATGGGCTATAAAACTGGTAGACACTTTTATGGGCTAGATCGATTGCTTTATTTGGGCATTTTATACAGCTTGATGTTGAAATTCACACTTTATAAACTTTGGGGAACGTTTTTTTACGTCAGGCACTGGTTTAGACACCTTCCCAGTCAGGAAGGGCCCTCTCTGTAGTAGGCAGAGCCTCATTTTCGCGCCATTACTGCGCAGTTACTTTTGAGAGCAGGACATGCAGCTGCATGTGTGTGGGTCTGAAAGTAGTTGAAAAGGTTCCTAGAAGGCTTCATTTGGTATCGTATACCCCCCCTGGGTTTGGTAAAGTCGCAGCAAAGGCTGTAGCTGGGACTGTAGAGGGGTTAAAACTGTAAACGGCTCCGGTTAAGCTAATTCCTTTATTTTAGATGCCGCTTTGCAGTTAGCTAGATTAGCGGTGAAAAATTCAGGGTTTGCAAAGTCTTGGTCAGCGGATGTATCTTCCAAGACAAAATTGCTTAATATCCCTTTCAAGGGTAAAACCCTTTTTGGGCCAGAATTGATAGAGATTATCTCAGACATCACTGGGGGTAAGGGCCATGCCCTCCTACAAGATAGGCCTTTCAAGGCCAAGAATAAGTCTAATTTTCGTTCCTTTCGCAATTTCAGGAACGGACCGGCCTCCAACTCTGCAGCCTCTAGACAAGAGGGTAATGCTTCACAAACCAAACCAGCTTGGAAACCAATGCAAGGCTGGAACAAGGGTAAGCAGGCCAAGAAGCCTGCTGCTGCTACCAAAACAGCATGAAGGAGTAGCCCCCGATCCGGGACCGGATCTAGTAGGGGGCAGACTCTCTCTCTTCGCTCAGGCTTGAGCAAGAGATGTTCAGGATCCCTGGGCACTAGAAATAGTTTCTCAGGGTTATCTTCTGGAATTCAAGGTACTACCCCCAAGGGGACGGTTCCACATGTCTCACTTATCTTCAAACCAAATAAAGAGACAGGCATTCTTACATTGTGTAGAAGACCTGTTAAAAATGGGAGTGATACACCCAGTTCCAACCGTGGAACAAGGAATGGGGTTTTACTCAGATCTGTTTGTAGTTCCCAAAAAAGAGGGAACTTTCAGACCAATTCTGGATTTAAAGATCCTAAACAAATTTCTCAGAGTGCCATCGTTCAAAATGGAAACTATTCGAACGATTTTACCTACAATCCAGGAGGGTCAATTTATGACTACCGTGGATCTAAAGGATGCGTATCTACATATTCCTATCCACAAAGATCATCATCAGTTCCTAAGGTTCGCCTTTCTGGACAAACATTACCAGTTTGTGGCTCTCCCATTCGGGCTAGCCACTGCTCCAAGGATTTTCACAAAGGTACTCGGGTCCCTTCTAGCGGTTCTAAGACCAAGGGGCATTGCAGTGGCACCTTATTTGGACGACATTCTGATACAAGCGTCGTCTCTTTCAAAGGCAAAGGCTCACACAGACATCATTCTGGCCTTTCTCAGATCTCATGGATGGAAAGTGAACATAGAAAAAAGTTCCCTGTCTCCGTCGACAAGAGTTCCTTTCTTGGGGACAATAATAGATTCTTTAGAAATGAAGATTTTCCTGACAGATGTCAGAAAGTCGAAACTTCTAAACGCTTGTCAAGTTCTTCACTCTGTTCCACGACCTTCCATAGCTCAGTGCATGGAAGTAGTAGGGTTGATGGTTGCAGCAATGGACATAGTTCCTTTTGCGCTAATTCATCTAAGACCATTACAACTGTGCATGCTGAAACAGTGGAATGGGGACTATACAGACTTGTCTCCAGTGATTCAAGTAGATCAGAAGACCAGAGACTCACTCCATTGGTGGCTAACCCAGGATCACCTGTCCCAGGGAATGAGCTTCCGCAGACCAGAGTGGGTCATCGTCACGACCGACGCCAGTCTAGTGGGCTGGGGCGCGGTCTGGGACTCCCTGAAAGCTCAGGGGCTATGGTCTCGGGAAGAGTCTCTTTTCCCGATAAACATTCTGGAACTGAGAGCGATATTCAATACTCTCAGGGCTTGGCCTCAACTAGCAAAGGCCAGATTCATAAGATTCCAATCAGACAACATGACGACTGTTGCTTAAATGGAATGCTTGATTTTATCTAAGCGTGGGTTTTCGGATTCTGTAATAGATACTCTGGTACAAGCCAGAAAACCTGTAACTAGAAAAATTTACCATAAAATATGGAAAAGATATATCTGTTGGTGTGAATCCAAGGGATTCTCATGGAGTAAGATCAAAATTCCTAGGTTTGGATAAGGGATTATCAGCGAGTTCTCTAAAGGGACAGATTTCTGCTTTATCTGTCTTGTTACACAAACGACTGGCAGCTGTGCCTGATGTTCAAGCTTTTGTTCAGGCTTTGGTCAGGATCAAGCCTGTTTGCAGACCTTTGACTCCTCCCTGGAGTCTAAATTTAGTTTTTTCAGTTCTTCAAGGGGTTCCGTTTGAACCTCTACATTCCATAGATATCAAGATGTTATCTTGGAAAGTTCTGTTTTTGGTTGCTATTTCTTCTGCTAGAAGAGTTTCTGAGTTATCTGCTTTGCAGTGTAATCCGCCCTATCTGGTGTTCCATTCAGATAAGGTTGTTTTGCGTACTAAACCTGGTTTCCTTCCAAAGGTTGTTTCCAACAAGAATATTAACCAGGAAATAGTTCTGCCTTCTTTGTGTCCCAATCCAGTTTCAAAGAAGGAACGTTTGTTACACAATTTAGATGTAGTTCGTGCTTTAAAGTTCTATTTAGAAGCAACAAAGGATTTCAGACAAACGTCTTCTCTGTTTGTCGTTTATTCTAGCAAGAGGAGAGGTCAAAAAGCTACTGCTACCTCTCTTTCCTTTTGGCTGAAAAGCATCATCCGATTGGCTTACGAGACTGCCGGACGGCAGCCTCCTGAACGCATCACAGCTCACTCTACTAGGGCTGTGGCTTCCACATGGGCCTTCAAGAACGAGGCTTCTGTTGATCAGATATGTAAGGCAGCGACTTGGTCTTCCCTGCACACTTTTGCCAAATTCTACAAATTTGATACTTTTGCTTCTTCGGAGGCTATTTTTGGGAGAAAGGTTTTGCAAGCCGTGGTGCCTTCTGTGTAGGTAACCTGATTGGATCCCTCCCTTCATCCGTGTCCTAAAGCTTTGGTATTGGTTCCCACAAGTTGTGGATGACGCCGTGGACCGGACACACCAATGTTGGCGAAAACAGAATTTATGCTTACCTGATAAATTACTTTCTCCAACGGTGTGTCCGGTCCACGGCCCGCCCTGGTTTTTAAATCAGGTTTGATGAATTTCTTTCTTTAACTACAGTCACCACGGCACCTTATGGTTTCTCCTGTTTTTTCTCCTGTCCGTCGGTCGAATGACTGGGGTGGGCGGAGCCTAGGAGAGACTATATGGACAGCTTTTGCTGTGCTCTTTGCCATTTCCTGTTGGGGAAGAGAATATTCCCACAAGTTATGGATGACGCCGTGGACCGGACACACCGTTGGAGAAAGTAATTTATCAGGTAAGCATAAATTCTGTTTTTTTTTTATATATATATATATATATATATATATATATATATGTTTTTCTTTTATATGCACGAAGGTATTTATATTTTAGGAATTGAAATATACACTACAGGATTACTAGAGGATATTATAGATACACTGCTCCATTTTTGTGAACCTGAACCATAAAGGGTCATTTTTTGTGATAGAAATGGTTCAAGGTTTAAATATCACTTTTTTGTTTATATCACTATTTATTGGCTTTATTTTCAATGGGAGAAAGTCTTTTTTCTGTAATAGATGTGTATATGCGGTCCTTATTGTTTACTAGAAATACTTTTTTTTTTCTTCTTTTTTTCTTTTCTTCTTTCTCTCTCTCTCCCCTCCCGCCGCCCTTTCACCCCCGGGCATTTTCGATACATATTTTTGTGTTTCCCGATCTGGGCTACTCACTATTTCTATATTTACGGATAAGGCCTGCTTTGAACCCATCTTCAAAATAGTTAGAAGATAAAGTTGATTTCTTGGAATGTGGGAGGAATTCACTCCCCCATTAAAAGGAAAGCGGTGATAAACTTCCTAAGCAAAAAGGCTCTTGATATTATTTGTCTTCAGGAGACTCATCTCTCCGATGTTGAACACAATAAACTTAAAGGGACACTGAACCCAAATTTTTTCTTTTGTAATTCAGAAAGAACATGCGATTTTAAGCAACTTTCTAATTTGCTCCTATTATCAATTTTTCTTCATTCTCTTGCTATCTTTATTAAAAAAATAAGGCATCTAAGCTTATTTGGTGTCAGTACTCTGGACAGCACTTTCTTATTGGTGGATGAATTTATCCACCAATCAGCAAGGACATCCCAGGTTGTTCACCAAAAATGGGCCGGCATCTAAACTTACATTTGTGCATTTCAAATAAAGATACCAAGAGAATGAAAAAAAATTGATAATAGGAGTAAATTAGAAAGTTGCTTAAAATTTCATGCTCAATCTGAATCACAAAAGAAAAAATTTGGGTACAGTGTCCCTTTAAGATATGCGGGTTTACACAATCTTTTTTTTCCTTCATATAGGAAAGCAGCTAGAGGGGTGATGATCCTAATCCACAAAAATCTTGGACAGGAAATCATTAAGGTAGTGAAAGATAGAGAGGCCAGGTATATAATGGTTAGAATGAAGATTCAAAAGCAGATTTTCTTAATAGTTAACCTGTATGGTCCCAATAGCTTAGATGTAGTATTTTGGACCCGGTTACTTAAGAATATCTTGA
This sequence comes from Bombina bombina, assembly GCF_027579735.1. Lineage (NCBI taxonomy): Eukaryota > Metazoa > Chordata > Amphibia > Anura > Bombinatoridae > Bombina > Bombina bombina. The sequence continues at coordinate 815,762,066 of NC_069499.1, read as the reverse complement.
AGTTTGCAAAAGATAACATAATTATAACAGGGGACTTTAACATCACCCCGAACTCGATTCTTGATAGAATCAGATTGGGTTTAAGTAGGAAAAAAGGTAACTATATAGGGTCCCATCTTAAATATGAAAAAAAAAATCTTTAGCTTACTTTCCCAATCACTCAACCTTATAGATATCTGGAGGAATATGAATCCCAACTCTCGGGAGTTTACATGTCATTCTAAGTCTCATAATGCCATGTCTAGACTAGATCTATACCTAGTATCAGAAGTTTTGGTTCCTAAAATTTCTAAATGTGAAATTCTGGAAATTACTCTTTCTGACCATGCTCCTGTAGTACTACAAATTCAAGTTAAGAAACCATACACATTTAATTCTTTTTTCTTTCCAGTTTATTTAGCTAATTCAGACAAATTCAAGTCCTTTTTGGTTAGTGCCTGGGAAGATTATTGCTCTTTTAATGCTCACTGTAGAGGTAATACTCTTATTTTCTGGGAAACGGCTAAAGTATACTTAAAAGCAGAGATAATATCGTACATGGCCAAATTAAAAAAGAAACAAATCTCTAAACATCAGGATCTATCAAATAAACTTAAAGAGGCTTACGCTAGTTATACACAGAATCCAACTACAGTAAATAGAGAAACTTATTTCTCTAATAAAAAGGAAAGGGACCATTTTCTATTAGAACAAGCCCAAGAATCAATACAAATCAAAGCAGCCAAATTTAAAAGATATGGTAATAAAGCAGGCAAGCTTTTAGCTTCTATTTTTAAAACACAAACTCAAAGAAAACCCATCGTGGCTATCAAAAAGGATAATTGCATCACCTCCGATCAGGAGCAAATGGCTTTGTTATTTCGTAATTTTTTCACAGACCTTTATGCATCACAGCAACCTCAAGTAGAGGAGATTGACCGATTTTTAGACTCTTTAGAAGTGCCATTGGTATCAGGACCAGATTTGGAAGCTCCAGATAAGCCTATAAGCGATCAGGAGATAGTAAGGGTTATTAAATCATTAGCTAGAGGAAAGTCACCAGGCCCAGACAACCTGCCCCTGGAGTTTTATATAATACTGTTAGAAAAAATTACTCCAGTCTTAAGAGACTTATATAAAGGGTACTTTGAAGAAAATATTAAGGTTTCGGAAGATTTCAAGAGGGCAAATATTGTACTAATCCCTAAACCTAATAAGGATCCTTTAGATTTTACAGCTTATAGACCGATATCCCTGCTTAATCTTGATTACAAGATTATGATGAAGATCTTGGCAGAAAGATTGAAGCTAATCGCACCCAAAATCATACATGAGGATCAGGTGGGATTCGTGAGTGGAAGATCATCTGAGAAAAATGTTAGGAAGATACTGCATGCTATTTCTCAGTACAATAGTGGTGGATCTGCTCTGCCGGAGGCCTTCCTGCTATCTTTGGATGCAGAGAAGGCCTTCGACAGAGTGGAATGGCCATTTATGTTTAAAGTTATGGCCAGATATGGATTTGGGGAAAAATGTTGCACCTTTATTAGTAATATCTATTCAGATGCCAAGGCATCAATTATGATCAATAACGATTTAACTCAATCTTTCACACTCTCAAGAGGCATGCGTCAGGGGTGCCCTCTTTCACCCCTACTTTTTGATTTAGTTTTGGAGCCATTGGCAATTAAATTGAGGGAACTTCTTATAGGAATTAATATAGGCAAGGAAGTGCTAAAGGTATCTTTATTTGCCGATGACTTACTCCTGTATGTCAGTAACCCTAAAGACACTATTAATCTAGTCCTATTTCTTTTGAAGGATTATGGGAACGTCTCTGGCTATAAAACCAACCTGGCAAAATCAAAGGTAATTTGGTTGAATAGAGGGAATAAACATCAGACCTATGAATTTATTGAATCTAATGTTTTGGAATACCTGGGTTTGAAACTCTGATGACTGGTACCGTGACAATATTCTTACAGTCCTCCAAGAAACTATGATAAAATTGAGAAGCTGGGCAGTGTTGCCGGTTTCAATTTCGGGTAAAGTTAATCTTTACAAAATGTTCATAGTCCCAAAAATTTTGTATCCATGTAGAATGCTTCCTCCTCTTATAAAAAAAAAAGGATCTATGGCGTTTCAATTGGGCATTGAGATACTTCCTGTGGAGTGGGAGGAAACCCAGAATAAAACTAGAAATACTGTACCAACCATATTTGGGAGGGGGTTATCACTACCCAATTTGGAATGGTATAATTTAGCAACTTTAATAAGACTTCCAATAGACTGGCTGTTTCAGTCATTTAATTTATCTGATAGGTATCTAGAAGAACAGATTTGTGCCCCCCACTCTATGGGCTTTATATTACACTCAACAAACAAGATTTTGGGCAAGACAATTGCTAACCATCCCTTACTTAAAGATATCTTAAGAGCATGGAGAAATACCATGAAGCTACTAGGACATTCTATTGCGGTCTCTAAATGGCTACCTATTCAAGGTAATTGGTATTTCCCACTAGGTAATTCAGTTAATCATTTTAGTCTATGGTCACCTATTAAAGTCCTTTCGGTTGCAGAGTTTTACAATTTTAAGACTAGAAAACTTTATAATTTTGCAGAATTTCAAAATATTTTTCCTACAGTACAGAAGAAACAAATATTTTACTTCTTGCAAGTTAAAGATTATATACGTAAGCTATTGTATCTATTTCCCCAGATCTTCCAAGAACACCCATTAATGGATCATCTTAAACGGGGAAAATGTTCTCTATCCTCCATATATAGAATTCTAAGGTCTGCAGAGACAGAAAAATATATAGCACGAGCAAGGTTACATTGGGGAAAAGTATTAAGTTTGATAGACCCTATAGATCAACTAGAAAATAGTTTAAGGACAACATTATCCATTTCTCCTTCAACTTATCTAAGAGAAACGCAGTTTAGGATCATTAATAGAGATTATCTCACCCCGCGGCGGGTAGCTAAGTGGAATTGCAATGTCAAGAATTTTTGTATTAAGTGTCACTTAAGTGATCCAGATTTGGGACACCTCTTGTGGGAGTGTCCGAAGGTGAACCAATTTTGGCATAAGGTAGCATATTTACTCTCACAAATGACAAGTGTTAAAGTAAGGTTTTCAATAAACTTTATAATCTTACTGACCCCCTGTTCTTCATGGGGGAATAAAAAGAGATTCATCCTAACAGCGATACTTAATCTTAGAAAACTTCTTTTTGATAATTGGTCCAAACCTCGAGTCCCCTCAGTTAAGGAAGCAAAAAAACTTCTTTCTGATACTGCAATACTCGCAGCCCATGACTACAGGCTAGAAAAGAAAAAAGATAATTCATACTTAAGGGTTTGGAAAGATTTTATCCTAAGCCAGGGTAAAGACTTCACTGTTAATATAGAACGTATTATTAATATAAAATTATAGTGAGAAAGCCCCGAGCGGGAGGCCCAATTGGCCCGGAGTGGATGGGGGGGTGGGGCGGGAGGTGATCATCCTTTTTTTTTTTTTTTTTTTTTTTTTTTTTGCTGATTGGACTCTCTCGATGTTTGAACATATTTGTGTATACCAATATGTATGATAATGGATACCCAGGCTGGCTCGATGGGTATAACTGACTCCCCCTCCCCTTTTCCCTTTGGGATATATAATATATATGTAAAATTTTGATATATTTACTCGGATACATGTGAGTATCCTATTTTGAACTGTATGTATTGTTGATCTATTTTCATTATTAAAATAAAAATTTAAAAAAAAAAAAAAATACCCCATTACATAAATTAAAATAATCCTAAATTACAATTAAAACAACAAAAAACTAACATTGCTTTAAAAATAAAAAAACTAAGTTTAAATGAAGCTAAAATTACCGAAAATAGTATAAAGAAGTCTTACTGTTAGAGGGGGGGGGGGAGACTTTTTTTTTAAGGAAAAGAGCTGTTTAACTTAGGGCAATGCCCGCCTAAAGGCCCTTTTTTAGGGCTATTGGTAGTTTAGTATTAGATTGGGGGGTGTTTTTATTTTGGGGAAATTTTTTTATTTTCATAAGGATTAGGTTTAATTTTTTTGATTTTGATCATCTTGTTTATTATTTTATGTAATGTTACACATTATTTTCTGTAATTTTAGCTTAATTTAAACTTAGTTTTGTTTTTTGTTTTTAAAGTAATGTTAGGTTTTTTATTTTAATTGTAATTTAGGATTATTTTAATTTATGTAATGGGTTTAATTTGGGGGTGTTAGGTCATTGTGCTTAGTGATTAACGTATGTACAATATTTACCTCTCAACTGCAACCACCCCACCGCAATAACTAATGTATTAACCCTTAATCCGCAATGCACCCACAACGCAAACTATCTATTAAATATATTAACCCCTTATCTGCCATCCCCCACAACACAATCTAGCTATTTCAACCATTAACCCCAAATCCACCAATAACCCACATCGCAATTAACCTAATAAATCTATTAACCCCTAAATCACCAATACTCCACAGAACAATGAACTAATCACTAAGCCTGGTACTAAAATAGAGCTGTAAATTACTTTTAGCTGTTGGCGGCTTCAGTAGCTTACGGCTCCATTTTTAACGGCTCGATGGAAGCGCGCTATTATTCAGAATTTGGGTTGTAAATAATTCCCTCCAATACCTAGAAAACTACTAAATTTAAATATGTGCAGAGGGACATCCAGTTCTTGTTCTACCAACTTTTTGTAATTGTCTTTGTTTCTGCTGTTTATTATATTTCATACTCAGATCTTTGTGTTATAATGTACCAATATTACCTAATGGCATTACAATAGATTTTTATTGCATTTTTCATTTCTCTACAAAGCCTCAAATAAAATCTTAGTAACAGACACAATTTTGATTAAAAAAAAATACATACACATTAATTCTTTTATTATTATACTAAAAACATTTTTATTTTCATAACTTCCGTTAATATGAAAAAAAAAAATGTTATTGATTTGTAGTAAAACAGCAACTGGAAAAAAAAAAAAAAATCCTATTGTATATTAAGGTAAACACAGCTAAAACAGAAAAAAGAAATTCTCTCCATTCAGTAACTAAGAGAGCAATATGCCAAATAAATTATTCAGTTTAATTTATCCCTTAAGCAGTGGTTATACATGTGCATTCTGGATATTATAGTAACCACTTTTCTCATGACACTGGTTCAGTTTCCCATTGATTCTCTTTAATATTAGGAGATACATTTTATCACTGTTGTATCTGCTTCATTAGGCAATGGTTTATCTTCTTTTTCTCAGGTTGAGTGTTGTGTGGTTCAGAAAAAAAAGATGTTTATCACAATGATAAGCAACCTGGCACCTTTTAATTTCCTATAAATAGTCAAAATAATGAGGAAACTGTAACTGTGCACTTTATCGATCTGACTTAAATCTGAAATCCTTCCAGGTTCTTGAATTTGATATAGTGCCAGATAAGGGACAGTAATTTAAGAACCAGTCAGCGTTCTGCCAAGAATGTGGCGACCTTACTAACTTGCATGTTTTACGGCATTCTCTTCTCATTGTTTCATCCTATGTTGTGAGAAAGGGAAAATAAGCACCACAGATTTCCCCTAAACTCATTGAATTAGGTTCAAGGGACCCAACCCCCTTTTAGCAACAGCAATACTCTGCAATAAGCACCAACTGAAAGATAGATGATTGGACTTGCTTAACAGCTGCACAGTCTGCGTACAAATAGAGAGATACACACTTCTACTGTATTGGTATAAAGATTAATACAATCTAGCCTGGATTATAATCATCATTATGCCAATACAGTTGTAAAATATATAATTTTTATTATCATTATTTTTTTATATGGAGAAAGTGTCCCATAAATGCAAAAGTGCTCACAAAAGTCATAATGCTACTCTGTGCCCAAAAGACATATTGATATTAAGTGTCGCTCATAGCGAATCATGCCCGCTGGACATCGCTAAATGCGGACAGTATATGCTGTCTGCATTTATCATTGAAGAAACATTTCACAAGAATTGGCCACTACAGGTGCTGTCAATGATCCCGATCGTATCAGGATGATTTCAATCTGCCACCTTTTTAGGTAAAGGAGAGGTTAAGGAACAGTGGTCTTAAGACTACTGCTTAAGGGGACATTAAACCCCAAATTGTTCTTTCATGATTCAGTCAGAGAATTCAATTTTAAAGAACATTCCAATTTGCTTCTTTCTTTAGATATCCTTTGTTGAAGAAATAGCAATGCACATGGGTCAGCCAATCACACAAGGCATCTATGTGCAGCCACCAATCAGCAGCTGCTGAGCCTATCTAGATATGCTTTTCAGGAAATACTATCAAGAGAATTAAGCAAATTAGATAATAGAAGTAAATTAGAAAGTTGTTTAAAATGGTATTCTCTATCTGAATCATGAAATATTTTGGGGGGTTTAATGTCCCTTTAATTTTAGTTTCAGTAATGTTGGGCCTCTGAAGCAGCACCCACTTCTTGATAAATGGAAGCCCATAGTATGGATTAAGGAACATTGGAATTTTTTTTAGTGCCTCTTATGAACTCACTCCTGATAGATTGTAATCCAGGGGTGGGAAACTAGTATTCCAACTATGTATGTCATTTTTTATCTTTAGAGACACATTTTATTTTACCACACAAAACATTGTGCACACCGAAAGTGGATTTAAATACTTTATCAATATAAGAGTCAACTGAACATTTACGTTATTTTATAATTACACAGTTCATGTCAATATGTAGGCTCTGCATTTAAATACATTTTTATACAGCAAATATAAAATAATTTAAACTAATATTTTGCTAACGATATTGTTATTGTTTTGCATTTCAGGGGCACACCCCTTGGAATGTCTTTTAAATATAATTATTTTATCTCCTTTCCTGTGGTCAATTAGGGGCAGATATAAATAAACGCTTATTGTAATAAGACAGTCATTGTGTAGCATGTTCCAGGGCTCTATCTTCTCTTAGGACATTTGAAAAACCTAAAAAAATTGCATTTAATGGTATAGGAAGCCCTGGAAGTATAATTACAACGTGGGGCATTTGACCGCTGCCTAGGTAAATCGGATAGGTAGATGTGGAAGGGGGGTGGAGATAGGAGGGGCCTGTGGAGAAGGATATAGGTAAGGGGGGTGGCCTGGAAAGAATGCCAAAAATTACTTTGTCCGTTGTCGAGAAGCTCCCTCCCTCCCTTAAGTAAGAGATGACATGTTGCAGCAGGTTGGCGGAGTGCTCACCTGGTGGAATAGCAGTTATGGGTACCTCCTGGATTGGCAGGAGAGAGTTTGATGGGAATGATGTGGATAATGGAGAATCTGTGACTGCTATGGACAAGCTCTGTTTTGGGTTTGAGTAGTTGGTTATTTATCACTTGTTACGTGTGTTTTATAAATAAAAAGCTGCGGCCTTTGTACCCCATTTTGGTGTTATATTTTCATTATAGATAAATGCCTAGTTGAAGGGTCATGTCAATTTCTATCACTGCTGTAAGGTCTACTATATCATCATCAGCAGCTTATTAAAAAACAAAAAAAAAACACACCCAAATTAGTTTCCATCTTTCATACATATTGATCTTTTCAGTGGCAGTTTTTGAAATTGTCCCTTTTTTAAGAAATACAATACAACATGAAAACTAAGGTGGTAAGATACAAAATAATGGCATGTAAAATATTCTATTAAATAATATACACAACAGTGGGGTTAAATTACTATATACATTTTTAAATGTAATGGAATAAAAAACAATTTAAGTTGTTTGGTATGAAAAAAATCTATAACTTTATGCTTCATATATATTTTTTAGTACTCTAAATTCATATTTCATCGTGATTATAGAAGCTAAGATATATCTTGTTTGCGATGCCTTGTAAAATAATATTTCTCAGAATAGCTATAGCTGAACCAGGAACTCTTGAACTGTATTTATTTCAGATTTGCTGGAAGCGTATTTCACTTATCTGCAGCTCTGACTATAAAAGTAGTATTTTTTGCAAATTACTTCAGAATCTACTACCTACCAAATTAATCATTAATCATGGCTTCTGATGGTACTTACTGTATCTGCTTCTGAAAAATTGCTTCCCTAACTTTTTTTATTAATTATTTTTTACGCTTTTATTTTTAACACATTGAAATCTAAACAACAATTTAATATATTACATGTCTAAAAGCACAATTTGCCATACATTTATATTAAACCAAACATTATTTTTATGTTTGTGTATTTATATATATAAATATATATATATATATATATATATATATATATATATATATATATATATATATATATTATGTTTGTGTATATTTTTTATATATATATATATATATATATATATATTATGTTTGTGTATTTATATAAAATATATATATATATATATATTATGTTTGTGTATTTTTATATATATATATATATATATATGTATATGTATATATATATATATATATATATATGTATATATATATATATATATATATATACATATATATATATATATATATATATATATATATATATATATATATATATATATATATTGCTCTGATTATCTTGGCAATTTACTTCATTGCTCTGGTTTAGCTTTGCTATGTATTTTTTTTCTATATTTAAATACTAAATACTTGTCTGCCCATACTTGATTTTTAAGTTGTGAACAGACAGCCTAAGGCATTTGATATGCTTGGATTTAAAATTCATATCACATAATTTGTAGACGATAACATTTTAGCATGTGCAAACATCATCTGTAACACTGTGTATATTACAAAAGTTTGAAAGAAAAAAAAATAGTTGCATATATGTTTGCACATAGTTGTGACACACATACACAACGACACTTTAGCACAGCTATAGTTAGGTGTGCTATACTGTTGCAATGTTAAACCCTGCTGTTCAGGGTCTTGTAACTTTGGATTATATTAAATAATTTCTTTCAAATTTGGCAAGTTTTTGATCTCCCTCAGTGACTGGAAATTCTTTAAAAATTGTAGTAAATTGTTAAAAATGTTTAAAGTTACTAATTGCCAAAAAAACGACCTTTCCCTATCACTTAATATTGAAAATAATTAGCAAAACCTACAGTATAAAAAATAAACTGCTGCACCAATATTTATGAAATGATGTATGCAGATGTATAGTATTCTATTGTCCAGTGGGTGTTTTGTTTTGGGGGAAAAGAAGCAATAGTTGCTGTGATATGAAGGTTTAACCTTCATTATTTTGATATATTTTTTACTATACACATCACACACACACACACACACACAATATATGCATACTTTACAAATACTACATAAATATACACCACAAAAACACTACACATTGCATATACACACTAGACAAACACAACAAAGACAACACACTAGACAAACACAACAAAGACAACACACTGCACACTACTACTACTACTACACACACACACACATGCATACAAACACTACTCACACACCTAACCCACACTACCACTATGTACAAACTGTACAAACAATACTTTCACACTATACAAACAAACGTTACAAATTCTACACTACATGCATACACATGTACACAAACACTACAAACACACACACACACACACGTAATACTACATATGCATACACATCATTCACATACACATTTAAACTATCATATTTTTGGAGACAAAAGCACATGTCATGTAAGCTGCATAAACTGATAAAGAAAAGGAACACCTATACTTCTATTATTAGTCTTTACCATGAGAGCAACCTATTTAAGCCTAAATGTATAAGCCTACAATAATACTGATTGGTTAATCTCTTAACTAATCATGATTGCTTAAAAAATAGAAATGCAATTGAAATAGGTCCAGACCTAAGTCAAGGAAATGGATGATGTGGGATCTTTAAAAGGTGTAAGATGGCCATTGCTGGATCAAGGAGAAAGTCAGAATACTATAAGTAGGTAGGGAGTCTCATTTTAATTTAAGAGAGTTGTTTTTAAAGGGGTTTCTTTCATTGATAGTAGGAAGGGACCCTTACATATTACAGGGGTCTTTTTGGTGTCAATAGTTGTTTTTTTATCTGTTGGGAGATTGTGCTTAGGTGGTAACTGATGGGCTCATAATTATAGTGGTTAAATTTAGGAGATTGTGTCCCTAGGGTGCTTTAATGGTTTATACTAGTGGATCACATTCCTTGGGTGCTGACCAGAAGACTGGTTGTTGGTTATGTGGGCTAAATTACTAGGGCTGGAGCAGTTAGGGTTACTTGAAATGGAGGGAGGCTACTGGAGTTATTGGCCTCAATGTATTAAGTGGCATGCAAACAATCTTCTCAGCGCCTTTGCTGCATACGGGCAGTGGATCCTGGTAGTTTAGTGCCCAGTGCATACCATTAAAAACTCCAATGAGTGTGTAATGTCCGCCCCTTCTCTAACAGGTCCAATCATGGGAGAGAAGGGTCTGTCAATCACCCAGTGTGAGCAAGTTTAGGGTGATTTCTTTCCCCCACCTCTGACCACTGCTTCTTATATTGCGGGAAGCAGGCTTGTATGTGCAAACCTGCCCCACAAGAGCAGCTTATGCTACTTAGTACATGGAGCCCATTCTAGTGATATCATTTTATCCATAACATATACATATCAGTGCTTTTTTATGATTGGTTCATAAGTTACTGGACATGATTGCAACTGCTGTAAACATCTAATTAGCTTTCACTGAATAATGGAAAATGCATTAGTATATAACCTCAAAAAATGGAGCCACTATTAAAAAATAGATTGAGATGTATCTCTAAAACTTGTCAATGCTTTTTATTTACCAAAACCAAGAGAATGAACAAATTAGATAATAGAAGTAAACTGGAAAGTTGTGTAAAATCACATCCTCTGTATGAATCCTGAAATCAAAATTGTGGGTTTTATATCCCTTTAAAATGTGCCCTACTGTTTTTTGAAAGGTGCTTTATTGCCCATTATAAATTAACCTACACAGAATATTCTACAATAACAGAGCCACAATAAAAACAAAAACAACAAAACAAATAACTTTACTTTCTGTAACACTTTATATGACCAAGTGTATTAAGAGATAAAGAAATGGGCCAATGCTATCTTTAATCCTACAAGCTCAATGAAAAGCTTTGGGGCCTTAGGTTCATGATATAAATGTAGTTATTATGCTTGAATATGCTAATCTGTTATTTTATTTTAGCTTTGTGATATGTACCGATCAACTTGTTATGGTTTTTCAAATAAGAGGCTATTCCCATCCATTAACAACTATGTATCTTCCTTGAGGTTTACCAGTTGTTTCATTCCACATTCCCTCCAATATTTTGCATTCAAATATTTCAACTTCCATCTATAGGGAAAACCCCCCACAATTGTTAAGTCGCTTTTACATAATTTTTACACTTCCTCTATCAACTGCCCTAATGGCATATATTGGCACTCTTAGAATAAGTTTCTTTTCTTTTAAATATAAACATTTTGTATTAGCTTATTTCACATATTAATAAACTAAATGGTTAGATGTTAAAAAATGTTAATTAGAAAATTAGGCAAAATTAGATGAAAATGTTTACAGTACACATGACAAGAATTTAAATTAGTGCAGAATTATTAGGCAAGTTGTATTTTTGAGGATTAATTTTATTATTGAACAACAACCATGTTCTCAATGAACCCAAAAAAACTCATTAATATAAAAGCTGAATAGTTTTGGGAGTAGTTTTTAGTTTGTTTTTAGTTATAGCTATTTTAGGGGGATATCTGTGTGTGCAGGTGACTATTACTGTGCATAATTATTAGGCAACTTAACAAAAAACAAATATATACCCATTTCAATTATTTATTTTTACCAGTGAAACCAATATAACATCTCAACATTCACAAATATACATTTCTGACATTCAAAAACAAAACAAAAACAAATCAGTGACCAATATAGCCACCTTTCTTTGCAAGGACACTCAAAAGCCTGCCATCCATGGATTCTGTCAGTGTTTTGATCTGTTCACCATCAACATTGCGTGCAGCAGCAACCACAGCCTCCCAGACACTGTTCAGAGAGGTGTACTGTTTTCCCTCCTTGTAAATCTCACATTTGATGATGGACCACAGGTTCTCAATGGGGTTCAGATCAGGTGAACAAGGAGGCCATGTCATTAGATTTTCTTCTTTTATACCCTTTCTTGCCAGCCACGCTGTGGAGTACTTGGACGCATGTGATGGAGCATTGTCCTGCATGAAAATCATGTTTTTCTTGAAGGATGCAGACTTCTTCCTGTACCACTGCTTGAAGAAGGTGTCTTCCAGAAACTGGCAGTAGGACTGGGAGTTGAGCTTGACTCCATCCTCAACCCGAAAAGGCCCCACAAGCTCATCTTTGATGATACCAGCCCAAACCACTACTCCACCTCCACCTTGCTGTCGTCTGAGTCGGACTGGAGCTCTCTGCCCTTTACCAATCCAGCCACGGGCCCATCCATCTGGCCCATCAAGACTCACTCTCATTTGATCAGTCCAAAAAACCTTAGAAAAATCAGTCTTGAGATATTTCTTGGCCCAGTCTTGACGTTTCAGCTTGTGTGTCTTGTTCAGTGGTGGTCGTCTTTCAGCCTTTCTTACCTTGGCCATGTCTCTGATTATTGCACACCTTGTGCTTTTGGGCACTCCAGTGATGTTGCAGCTTTGAAATATGGCCAAACTGGTGGCAAGTGGCATCTTGGCAGCTGCACGCTTGACTTTTCTCAGTTCATGGGCAGTTATTTTGCACCTTGGTTTTTCCACACACTTCTTGCGACCCTGTTGACTATTTTGAATGAAACGCTTGATTGTTCGATGATCACGCTTCAGAAGCTTTGCAATTTTAAGAGTGCTGCATCCCTCTGCAAGATATCTCACTATTTTTGACTTTTCTGAGCCTGCCAAGTCCTTCTTTTGACCCATTTTGCCAAAGGAAAGGAAGTTGCCTAATAATTATGCTCACCTGATATAGGGTGTTGATGTCATTAGACCACACCCCTTCTCATTACAGAGATGCACATCACCTAATATGCTTAATTGGTAGTAGGCTTTCGAGCCTATACAGCTTGGAGTAAGACAACATGCATAAAGAGGATGATGTGGTCAAAATACTCATTTGCCTAATAATTCTGCACTCCCTGTAGTTTTTTTAAAAAACTTTCATGTTTTGCTGTTATTTTGTTCACATAGCTTTTGATGTTGTGATGGTCTGTGAAAACTCATGTAACAACCTTAGTGAAAAGTATCTGAAACATCTGCATGTTTATCAAGATTTTCTTTATATAATATTTATATATAAAAGGGTGTAACCAATATAGGGCTCGTTTCCATTGAGCCGTAAATTGGTTTTCGTACGCAAACATAAATATGTAATCGGAAGCAATATCGTTCAACAACTGCTTCCAACGGCCCGTTATACCTCAATTTTGGCAACCGGCCTCCGGCTAACGAAAACATTTCCGTGTCCCATAGAAAGTATCAGAAGTCGCTGATTTATAAATAATAAGCAAACTGTCGGAGGCTGCCGATACATTAACATAAATTACACCCGACTCAACTAGGTGTAAAAGAGGAAAAAGAAGTGTTTTTAAACCTATTTCCCATTAAAATCTAATCTGCCTCCCAAAAATAAACCTGACACATCAAAACCCCTCTATCCGCTATCCCCCACATCGCAACTAATAATAAATGCATTAACCTCTAAACCGCCATCCCCCCACATTACAACTAATAATAAATGCATTAACCTCTAAACCAAAGAAGCAGAAAAACAGCAGCACCTTATGAATGCAAAAATTCTTCCTTTATTGGTTTGACATCATGGCAGACAAGAGATACAACGTTTCGGTCATACACTGACCTTAATCATGTTCTAAATAACATCATAACTGCTCACACTTTATACCCTTACTTAGAGGGGAGGGGCTCAATTACCTGGTTCAGGTGTAATCAAGTACATTCCTAACCTACATAATCCCTCTAGTGGTTGTTAGCAGAGAGATCATTCTTCTTTAACCCTCAAAAGACCTGTAAATACATACAACCTAAGTTAAAAACAATATATAACATATTTATATATTTAAATTAAAAATACTTGAAACTAGCAAAAAATGTAAAATTCCCAGAATCACATATATTGTCTAGTGTAAGTACATAACCCACATGGTACTTATTTAAGGTTCAAGGAGAGACATGTATGTTAAAGGGTTATCCCCCAATCTATTTCTTTATTCATCCCTATAGGGGCCAAAGATTGTAGGGTATATATCCAAAATGTTTCCCTACTTTTCAACATTTTAACCCTATCACCCCCTCGCCTAGGTCTTTTAACATGTTCAATGATTTGAAACCTAAGTTGCGAGATTGAGTGACCAGCCTGAAGAAAATGACCTGACACCGGGGCATCAAGGTTTTTTGTACGAATATTGGATTTGTGCTCATTTATGCGATCCCTTGCCCTGCGTGTAGACTCCCCTACATAGATTTTAGAGCAGGGGCATTTAATCAGATAGATAATAAAATCTGTATTACATGTGTAGTATCCTGATATATTATATCTCTTTCCTGTTAGGGGGTGTAGAAACATCTCACCTTTGATCATGCTGTTGCAGTTGCAGCATCCTAAACAAGGATACAGTATAGCAAGGTTACACGTGTCATTAGTGTGCACTGTCAGACATATAATTATAGAATGTCGCATTGGGAGTTGTATGTATGAGTTGCGTATCTCTGGTATCTGGGTTTATGTAAAGTGGCAGAGGTAATGGAGTTATGCGGTATCAGAGCATATACATATGTACAACGATAAAATTAAAACAGAATATATATAATATGTCTCTCCCCTTCAGTATCTTGAGATAAACAGTGAATATTCCAACAGTTCAAAATTTGTAACAACCTATGTTAGCTCTACATGAAAGTACAGGTTACTCATATGGAAAGGAATTATTAAGAGAAAAGCTATAACTGCGGTCATAGGGGTAGGCACCCTGAAATAGGCATTTTATGCATCTGTATTATGACCTGTGTGCTGAATTAGGAGATGGAGTAGGAATCTCCCACTTAAGTGAGAGCTGTGTGACAATACAATATATATATATATATATATATATATAACACAATATACTAAGAATAAGTACTTAACACAGTGAACATTATAAACCATCTCAGAGAGTTAACTGTTGTATGTATAGTCCAAATGAGAAGGGAAATCAATAAGAAAACTTTGATAGTGAGAGTTTGTTACTCAGAGGGGTTAATAAATGCAGCAGTAATGCACTTGTATAGTTTAGGTAGCCCTAGTCCCAAGGTCGGCTCTAAGGGGGGGCATTGGGGGGCAATGCCCCCCCAAATGGAATGCTGTGCCCCCCAGGGCAAAAGAAGTGATTTAAAAAAAATATTTTTTATTTTTATTTTTTTTTACATTTTAAAAGTGACGGAACATCCAGGGTCCCAAATGTCGCATCAACCATTTGCAGCCACTGGACCCTGGAGATCCGCCACTAGAGGGCCCAGCTAATCTCTTTATTCTCTTCTATTTACAACCAGATAACAAATAAAGTTGCATTTCCCTGCTGGTGCTCTCACAGTTAACCTAGGGCTTGCAATGCCCCTCCTCCTGCTATCCCACTTACTACAGAGCTGAAGTGAGGTAATGACATCATCAGACCTCTGCAGGAAGTGCTGGGAGAAGCTAACAGACAGTGAGAGGGAAGGCAGAAGTAATTTTGTGAAAAAACAGCCGTATAACCAATGTGTGTGTGAGAGTAGTATCCCTTCCCTATTGTGCTTTATATCCTGGCAGCCACAGATAAAGAAGTGAATTGGGAATTCCTTGGTTTCCCCACTGCAGGTCACACAAAACAAGTTTGCATTGTGCCTGCTTTATCTGCAGTGATCCGTGTAAAATGTGTGTCAGATTATAGGTGCTCAAATACACACACTTCAAATGTATCTGTGGGACAATGAGTGAAATAGCCTTATGTTTATTATTTACATGTTTCAAAACATCTCCTATTTGTCCCCAAGGTTGTTTTATAATATATATATATATATATATATATATATATATATATATATATATATATATATATATATTGTTTGTGTGTATATATATATATATATATATATATATATGTGTGTATATACATATAAAACTTGTGTATGTGTATGTGTGTGTGTATGTATATATATATATATATATATATACTGTGTGTGTATGTGTGTATATATATATAAATATATATGTGTGTGTGTGTGTGTGTGTGTGTGTGTGTGTGTATGTATATATATATATATATATATATATATATATATATATATATATATATATATATATATATATATATATATATATATATATACAGGGAGTGCATAATTATTAGTTGTATTTTTGAGGATTAATTTTATTATTGAACAACAACCATGTTCTCAATGAACCCAAAAAACTCATTAATATCAAAGCTGAATAGTTTTGGAAGTAGTTTTTAGTTTGTTTTTAGTTATAGCTATTTTAGGGGGATATCTGTGTGTGCAGGTGACTATTACTGTGCATAATTATTAGGCAACTTAACAAAAAACAAATATATACCCATTTCAATTATTTATTTTTACCAGTGAAACCAATATAACATCTCAACATTCACAAATATACATTTCTGACATTCAAAAACAAAACAAAAACAAATCAGTGACCAATATAGCCACCTTTCTTTGCAAGGACACTCAAAAGCCTGCCATCCATGGATTCTGTCAGTGTTTTGATCTGTTCACCATCAACATTGCGTGCAGCAGCAACCACAGCCTCCCAGACACTGTTCAGAGAGGTGTACTGTTTTCCCTCCTTGTAAATCTCACATTTGATGATGGACCACAGGTTCTCAATGGGGTTCAGATCAGGTGAACAAGGAGGCCATGTCATTAGATTTTCTTCTTTTATACCCTTTCTTGCCAGCCACGCTGTGGAGTACTTGGACGCGTGTGATGGAGCATTGTCCTGCATGAAAATCATGTTTTTCTTGAAGGATGCAGACTTCTTCCTGTACCACTGCTTGAAGAAGGTGTCTTCCAGAAACTGGCAGTAGGACTGGGAGTTGAGCTTGACTCCATCCTCAACCCAAAAAGGCCCCACAAGCTCATCTTTGATGATACCAGCCCAAACCAGTACTCCACCTCCACCTTGCTGGCGTCTGAGTCGGACTGGAGCTCTCTGCCCTTTACCAATCCAGCCACGGCCCATCCATCTGGCCAATCAAGACTCACTCTCATTTCATCAGTCCATAAAACCTTAGAAAAATCAGTCTTGAGATATTTCTTGGTCCAGTCTTGACGTTTCAGCTTGTGTGTCTTGTTCAGTGGTGGTCGTCTTTCAGCCTTTCTTACCTTGGCCATGTCTCTGAGTATTGCACACCTTGTGCTTTTGGGCACTCCAGTGATGTTGCAGCTCTGAAATATGGCCAAACTGGTGGCAAGTGGCATCTTGGCAGCTGCACGCTTGACTTTTCTCAGTTCATGGGCAGTTATTTTGCGCCTTGGTTTTTCCACACGCTTCTTGCGACCCTGTTGACTATTTTGAATGAAACTCTTGATTGTTCAATGATCACGCTTCAGAAGCTTTGCAATTTTAAGAGTGCTACATCCCTCTGCAAGATATCTCACTATTTTTGACTTTTCTGAGCCTGTCAAGTCCTTCTTTTGACCCATTTTGCCAAAGGAAAGGAAGTTGCCTAATAATTATGCACACCTGATATAGGGTGTTGATGTCATTAGACCCCACCCCTTCTCATTATAGAGATGCACATCACCTAATATGCTTAATTGGTAGTAGGCTTTCGAGCCTATACAGCTTGGAGTAAGACAACATGCATAAAGAGGATGATGTGGTCAAAATACTCATTTGCCTAATAATTCTGCACTCCCTGTATGTGTATATATATATATATATATATATATATCTGTGTGTATCCATATATATCTACATGCATTTGTGTATATATTTGTGTCTATCTGTTCCTGTCTGTTTGTATATATGTGTCTATTTCTTTGAATGTGTTTGTGTGTGTCTTTTTTTGTGTGTGTATCCATGCTCATGTAGGGACATATATGTGGATATAGTCCTGTATATGTGTGTATACTATATTTATCTGCCTCTTGATATTTTTGCACATTTGTATGTAAATGCCAGTCTGTGTTTATATCCTTGTCTGTGAACCTATTCTTGTATGTTTGGTTCCTTGCTTGTGTATTTGTGTCCATGGGATAGATTTACTAAAAGGCGAGCAGGCATGATCCGCTGTAACCAAGAATGTCCGCTCGGCCTCGCTAAATGCCGACAGCATACGCTGTCGGTATTTAACATTGCCCAAGCTTTTCTGGTAAAATGCTTGTGCAATACCACCCCCTGCTAACTGGCGGCCAATCGGCCACTGGCAGGGGCCTTCAGTCATCCCGATCTTATCGGATAGGGAAGATTTCACCTAAAAGGTGGCAGAGAAGTTAAGGAGCAGCGGTCTTACAACTGCAGCTTCTTAGCTTCCGTTTCAGGCAAGCCGTGAAATGATTGGGCCCCCAAAGCAGCATCCGCTGCTTAATAAATGGATCCCCTTGTCTATGTGTATTTATTACTTTATGTCCCTAGATGTGTGTGTGTTAGCATGCATGTGTGCGTTTGTGTATAAGTAGGTATGTATGTGTACGTGTGTTTGTTTCTCTGGGTCATAATAAAGATAATCACAAATGTACGTTTCTTTAAGAAAAAAGTAAATAAATACTGCTTTCTATATTACTACAAGGAAAGTGGATAATTACTGTCATCTAAGTGCGTGGCTGTCAGGAAAACACATTGCAGCTCCTGAGCAGGACACAGCAGTTGACTGGCGACTAAATGTGCATGGTGCTTTTAATTGTCTTAGATCAGGTGCTGCCGTGTATTAATTCTCCGGGTGAGACTTTAACTTGTTTACAAGAGATACTTAAGTTAAATGATCTAATGAATAAGAATATTTATTTTTTTTACATTAGAATGTCCCTTAAACACTCAATAAAGAAAGAAAAGAGAAAGGGACACTAAAATCAAAACTAAACTTTCATACTTTATAAAGTGCATGCAAGAGAATATCCATTTTACTTTCATTATCAAATTTTCTACATTCTTTTTATATGCAAACTTTTTTGAGGTACCAGCTTCTACTGAGCATGTGCCCAACTTCACAGTGTATAAACATACTAGTCTGTGACTGGCTAATGGTTGTCACATGATATGGGGCCAGCAAATGGGGAAATACATTTGTCAGAAATAATCTACTGCTTATTTGAAATTCAGAGTGTTTTTGTGTTGTCTTTCTATTATGCACTTATTTATGCAATTCTTCTGTATCTTGTGGTTCTTTAAGCATAAATAAAACCAGATTTATTCACAACACTGTCAGTCCTGTACATTGCAAGTTAAAGCAAATGACTGAGTTTTAATTTGTTGTACAGACATGTGTTTGGTGACTTTCTATCACATGTGTTAATAAATTCTACAATGAATTAGAAAGCTGGTTATAAGTACAGTAGTAACATTTTTATTTCCTTAATTTTTCACTCTTTGTTAGTGCAGATGTGGTAAACAGAATCTACTAAAATTCAGGGTACCTGGGAACATATGGGTCCTTGAGAGCAATAATAATTCTAATTGAGAGCCATAACTCTGCTGTGTCTTGGGGGGTCTAGAGACATCAATTCTTTTCATTGAATGCACTACAGAGCAACTGATTTATTTTTTTCCAGATAGAGATCACTTAGCTGTTCATTCACTCACTGGTAGGGACACCTTCCAAACCCTATTCTGGTTTCATCTCATCTCTCCCCCCTCCCCTTCATTTGGGCACTGCAGCAGATGTATCCAACTAGGCATGGAAAATAAACTGCAATTTTAACCCTCTGCTATTTTTTCTCATACCATATTCAGCCAAAGAAACATCTGTTTATCTGACCTACCAATTAACACAACACAGCGACAATCAGAGACTAAACCTTTTATGCAAGGTTTTTCCTAGCAGATGGGCATGCAGCGTTGGCATGATACACTCAGTAGTATGTGTGACAGTAGGCACTGATATTCAAGGTGTAGTATGATTAAGTATGCAAAGAAAAGTTTTAATTATTTTTGTATGTATTTGTAGACCTCCAAACCCACACAGTAAATCTATAAAAATAATGAGAGAAAAAAGCAATACAACTTGTTTTAACAATTTCAGCAGAATGTAGGATGATTACATTTACATGTCATTAACTCTTTTGGTATCAGGGAATCTTTTTTTTTTTTTTTTTTTATTAATGTTTATTTCAATTTCACTTTAGATGTATAGATGATTAAATATATACTTTTCTTTTTTTATCCTACCATAGTGATAGAGATATTGGGGTAGATTTATTATTGTGCAGGCAGACATCCATAAATGCAGAC
The DNA here is from genome assembly GCF_027579735.1 of Bombina bombina. Lineage (NCBI taxonomy): Eukaryota > Metazoa > Chordata > Amphibia > Anura > Bombinatoridae > Bombina > Bombina bombina. Next base: position 815,741,615 of record NC_069499.1, on the reverse strand, counting down.
AGCAAACACTGTCTGCATTTCTCATGTAATGCTTGTGCAATACCGCCCCCTGCACATTTGCGGCCAATCGGACACTAGAAGGGGGTGTCAATCAACCTGATCGTATCTGCCGCACATCGATAAATGTAGACAGCAAACGCTGTCTGCATTTATCATTGCACAAGCATTTCTCATGAAATGCTTGTGCAATACCGCTGCTGCATATTTGTGGCCAATCGGCGGCTAGAAGGGGGTGTCAAACAACCTGATCGTATCTGATCGGGTTGATTGCTGTCCTTCACCTCAGAGATGGCGGACAAGTTAAGGAGCAGAAGTCTGCATCTTAACTCCTGTTTCCGGCGAGTCTGAAGGCTCGCGCAGAAACAGATGCATATGGTGCATGATAAATCGGCCCCATTGAGTGAGTGAATGCGTATGTATATAGATTTCAATATTTATAGATTTAACCAAACCTGACAATTTGAGTTTAAAGAGCCATTATAGTCCAAAAATGACATGCTCTAATTCATTAGAATATATACAACTAGCAACCCTGCACCTCAATGTATCTTACCCCTGCAAATGGTTTAAACAAATAGGCCTAGTTTCAATTTTTGTTGTAACTGTGCAACATAAAACATCACCTTTAATGGAGATACTTGTTATTACCACCAGATAACACTGATTACAACAGCATTTCAATCTAAGCAATAGTTAAAGTTGTGACTACCACTGCTGATTGGCTCAGCGAGCAGCACTTTGCTCAGAACCAGTAGTGTTCTGTGGCTTCCAAATAGTAGAGCCGCTAGTATTAATGAATTAGAGGATGTCATTTATCAACTATAATGTCCTTTTAAGTCATCACTTACTGGAAATATGAAATTCTGTACTCTTTGCTATTGAGCACAATTTAAAAAAAAAACAACTAACCCCAAATGTTTAAGGAATTTCTTGGATTCTGTGTTTTTGACTGCAAACTTATTCTCTAGTATTGACTTTTTTAATACAATTATTAGACATGTACAGGCAATTTTTTTTTGTTCATCAAAATTGTTCATCATTGCCAAAAAAAGTCTTTCCTTTCATCCAAGATTAGTTCATATTATTATTTTGGTTAAGATGAATTTTGAAATTATTCATTTAGCAAATAATCATTAATTCTCTTAAATGCTTTTTTGAACATCTTAAGGGCAGCAGAAAAGAAGTTGTACAGAATCAAAAATATAAAGTTAAAGTAGCAGCAGCACAAAAACTTTAAGTTATATAAATATGTGCACATCTAATAATAAGTAATATACCAACGTTCACAAAATAATACAGATAAAACATGTATACAAGATATAGGCTTATATAGATTGAGCATGATAAAAATGTGCAACTTGTTGCATTGACACAAATAAAACAAATACAAAATGTGCAAGTAAAATTGCTAGATGCACACCAAATTCAAATGATGGTGCTAGATATGTCCCAGAAAAAAGTTAGTCATGTACTCCCCACAAAGGGATGTTGTGTGCTCAGCTAAAAGAACGTGATCCCTATCTTCTGTGTCACTCCGTTTTGAAATGGCAATTCTCTTTACCTAAAAGCACCTCTGTACTCCACATGTGCAGCAGTCAGCTTTTATGGAATTTCACACAGTTTTTAACCACTCTTTATGGGTTCTATCAGTGTCCCAGGCCCCTCAATTTTAACCTCCACTGGTAGGGCGATTCCAATAAAGGTTCCTCCAAAACGCTCTTCAAAACACAGAGACAGGAAATAAAACTTACCAGCAGCACCACCACCTTAAATTGAAGCCAACCGCCTCTAGCTGCTGTGGCCCACCGGGAAATCTTCTGCTATACTGGTAGGCCAATCTGGCCTTGATGCCATTTCATTAAGATGATTGATTAATCTATAAAGCATTTCTCTATTCCTTTATGAATCAGCTTTATATTATATCTTTAGAACTGGTAAAGCTGTTCAGTGAGGCCCAAGAGGCTTCAAGGACTTGTAAGGCAACTTAATGAATCATGTCCAATATCTCTATCCATCTAATCACTATGCTAAATTAACTAAAATGTAGCCAAATCCTCCCTATTTGTTTTATATTATGTCACACAGTTGATTAATTAACATCCTCACAATCTCTCTATTTTTGTGAATGAGCTGCACATAATTTTGGAACTGTTGTAGTTCAAAAGGTCAATGAATCACATAAAGTGGTAGAATAAATGTAGTGAATTATGGTCCCTCTATACCTATGCATAAATGTGATGTCTACACTCATAAATTCACAAAAAAACCTTCCAATTTTCTGTAGTTTCATAGGTATCTTTAGGCTACCTGTTTCCCATTCTGTACCATCCATCTGATCCATCTGACATAGTTCTCTAATATAAATAGACAAGCCAAGAAAATTATGTTTTGGTCGTAATTTTCATTACACATATTCAGGGTAATTTGTTTCCCTAAATATACAGTGGCTACACAATTTAGTATGTGTTTAGTTTAAAATTAAATTTTAGTTAAAGGGATAGTAAACATCAAAATGTTATTGTTTAAAAAAATAGATAATCCCTTTATTAACCACTAGTCCTAAAGCCCGTTCACACGGGCCGTGTGGTTTATTTTTATTTTTATTTTTATATTCTCTCTCTCTCTCCCCTATCTCTCTCTCTCCCCTCTTTCTCCCCCCCTGTCTCTCTGTCTCTCTCTCCCCTGTCTCTCTCTCTCTCTCTCTCCCCCTGTCTCTCTCACTCTCTCCCCCCTGTCTCTCTCACTCTCTCCCCCGTCTCTCTCACTCTCTCCCCCTGTCACTCTCTCCCCCTGTCACTCTCTCCCCCCTGTCACTCTCTCCCCCCTGTCACTCTCTCCCCCCTGTCACTCTCTCCCCCCTGTCACTCTCTCCCCCCTGTCACTCTCTCCCCCCGTCTCTCTCTCCCCCCGTCTCTCTCTCCCCCCGTCTCTCTCTCCCCCCTGTCTCTCTCTCCCCCCCTGTCTCTCTCTCCCCCTGTCTCTCTCTCCCCCCTGTCTCTCTCTCTCCCCCCTGTCTCTCTCTCTCCCCCCTGTCTCTCTATCTCCCCCCTGTCTCTCTCTCTCCCCCCTGTCTCTCTCTATCCCGCCTGTCTCTCTCTCTCCCCCCTGTCTCTCTCTCTCCCCCCTGTCTCTCTCTCTCCCCCCTGTCTCTCTCTCTCTCCCCTGTCTCTCTCTCCCCCCTGTCTCTCTCTCTCCCCCCCTGTCTCTCTCTCTCTCCCCTGTCTCTCTCTCTCCCCTGTCTCTCTCTCCTCCCTGTCTCTCTCTCCTCCCCGTCTCTCTCTCTCCTCCCCGTCTCTCTCTCTGCCCCTGTCTCTCTCTCGCTCCCCTGTCTCTCTCTCTCCCCTGTCTCTCTCTCTCCCCTGTCTCTCTCTCTCCCCTGTCTCTCTCTCTCCCCTGTCTCTCTCTCTTCCCTGTCTCTCTCTCTCTCTCTCCCCTGTCTCTCTCTCTCTCCCCTGTCTCCGTCTCTCTCCCCTGTCTCTCTCTCTCCCCTGTCTCTCTCTCTCTCTCTCTCTCCCCTGTCTCTCTCACTCTCTCCCCTGTCTCTCTCACTCTCTCCCCTGTCTCTCTCACTCTCTCTCCCCTCTCTCTCTCCCCTGTCTCTCTCCCCTGTCTCTCTCCCCTGTCTCTCTCTCTCTCCCCTGTCTCTCTCTCCCCTGTCTCTCTCTCTCTCCCCTGTCTCTCTCTATCCCCCCTGTCTCTCTCTCCCCTCTTTCTCCCCCTGTCTTTTTTTTCTCTCTCTCTCTCTCCCCTCTTTCTCCCCCCTGTCTTCTCTCTCTCTCCCCTGTCTCTCTCACTCTCTCCCCTGTCTCTCTCTATCCCCCCTGTCTCTCTCTCTCTCCCCTCTTTCTCCCCCCTGTCTTTTCTCTCTCTCTCTCTCTCCCCCCTCTTTCTCCCCCCTGTCTTCTCTCTCTCTCTCTCCCCTGTCTCTCTCACTCTCTCCCCTGTCTCTCTCACTCTCTCCCCTGTCTCTCTCCCCTGTCTCTCTCTCTCTCTCTCCCCTGTCTCTCTCTCTCTCTCTCCCCTGTGTCTCTCTCTCTCCCCTGTGTCTCTCTCTCTCTCCCCTGTCTCTCTCTCCCCTGTCTCTCTCACTCTCTCCCCTCTCTCTCTCCCCTGTCTCTCTCTCCCCTGTCTCTCTCTCTCCTCCTGTACCTGCTCCCCACGCTGCTGTTAAGGCTGCTGTTAAGTTCTCCTGCTCCCCGCGCTGCTGTTTAAACAGCGGAGGTGCGCGTGCGAGGTCGGGTGGGTGTGCGTGCGAAGGTCTCTCAGCTGTGCGCTGTTTAAACAGCGGAGGTGCGCGTGCGAGGTCGGGTGGGTGCGCGTGCAAAGGTCTCTCAGCTGTGCGCTGTTTAAACAGCGGAGGTGCACGTGCAGGAAGGCCAAGTGTTTGTCTCTACTGCGCATGACGGCTTCAGACAAACACTTGGCCTTTTATAATATAGGATTCTCCAGTTTTGCATAACAAACACTGTTATAGAAATATACTTTTTACCTCTGTAATGACCTTGCATCTAAGCTTCTGCAGACTGCCTCCCTATCTCAGATATTTTGACAGACTTGCATTTCAGGCAAATTAGCGCTGACTCTTAAATATTTCTACGTGTGTGAGCCCTTTAGCTGTGAAAAACTGTCAAATGCATTCAGATAAGAGGCAGCCTTCAAGGGCTTAGAAATTAACATATGAGCCTACCTAGGTTTAGATGTCAACTAAGAATACCAAGAGAAAAAAGCTAATTTGATGATTAAGTACATTAGAAAGTTGTTTAAAATTGCATGCTCTATCTGAATCATGAAAGTTTAATTTGGACTTTACTATCCTTTTAATCATTTACATTTTTTTTTTTTTTGTTAAATGGAATGTAAATTATGCAAAGTTACAGATGAAAAGTTTACAATAGTTACCTTAATGTCATCTGGAGAGCATGCTAAAGTAAGTATTAACCGCTTAATTTTTTTTTAAAGAAAACAAATGAATACTGATAATTTTTGTCAGTATTTTTTTAGTTTTCATTATTTCTGTTGGTGCATTCATTTGTATTTTCGTTTCAATAAAACGCAACAAAAATCCAATTTTCCTGATGAATGTGTATTAGTCAGAAAACAAATGCACATCTCTAATTCTTAATAAATAGCATGGATTAACTTTAAAAGTGGTAAAACTGGAAAGATTAGTGCATTAAGCCTACTGTTTTCACTATACCATGTGTAAATGTTGTTTCTACCCTGCTAAATTTCTTAATACCTATCCTTATCTTTTCAGGCCTTTTTTCCATCTTATCCATATTTACTTTATTTATATGTAGATGATTCATTAAAGCTCTCACATATCTCTCTTTTCCTTTTTCATTGAATGGTACCAAACAACAATAGAACTGGTGAAGCTAATGAGGCAGGTAAAATCCACTAAAATGTTAGAAAATGGACATACAATTTAGGGCCAGATTTCAAGTGGAGTGATATTTAACGCTCCTGCTTGAACAGTGACTCCACTAGAACTAAGCTTTTTGCACACTTCAGGTAGTGCTCGTATTACAAGTTGAAAGTAAACAGTTTTTTGCTCGAGCGCTAACCCAATGCACGTAAAAAGTCAAAATTAGAATATTGCACATTAAGTATCCCTCATAGAAGTGAATGGAGCAAACTCCCTACTCGCGTGGAAACCAGAATTGTATATTCTCAAGTGCGCTAACCCAACATGAAAATATTTCACATTTTCAATTTTCTACACATAGAATAATATGTTCTATTTATTCATAAATACACATTTCTACATATATCTGATGGTATTTTGGTACAATATATATATATATATATATATATATATATATATACATATATATATATATATATATATATATATATATATATACACATATATATATATATATATATATATATATATATATATATATATATATATATATATATACATATATATATATATATATATATATATATATATATATAAATATCTATTTCAAAATACATAAAACATATATGTGAACATTGGAATGTAGAATATTTAGAGTGAATATTGCACAAATATGATTTTACATGTTTGTATCTACTTGACTGCAATGGACTCCAATGCACTTCTATATATGTCTATATGTGTGTACATATGTATTTGTGTTTATATGTGTCTGTAAATACATATATACACATATAAATACATATGTAGACACATATAAACATATATAAACATACATATACATCTTTAGACATGTATATGTATGTATCTCGATGTTAAAGCCCTGTGCGTGCCTTTTTTTCTAACACCTTAGACCTATCTTTGAGCACTTGTAACTTTTTTGCAATATTTTTTTTATTATTATTATTAATTTTATTAGATGATGTTATTATTAGAGTAACTGTATTTTTTAGTGTATTTGTTATGTGTTTTCTGACACGTTTGTTTTGCAAAACAGTTAACCAGAGCTCTGAGGACACAGTAATTATTCTAGTGTAAATCATGATTGTGCCCAAGCGATCGCATTTACTTTCATATTGCAATACGTGTGGTATACCCGATGCATGCAAACAGCCGCAATAAACTACTTTTCACTTGCTCGCTTCGTAACTGTTAACTTGTGATTCGGAATCTGACCCTTAGTGAGATAAACCTACTATTTCTAGCTCCCCAGATTAATTGCCTAATCTTGACTTTTCAGTGACTTTCCAGTTTCATCCGTTACAATTTTACGGCATACGGTTCTTTAAAAGGATTCCATCATCAAAAAATATTATTTTGTAATTCAGTTATATACCTGTACATTGATTGAAAACTTGATTTGTTGTTTAAAAATAATTTCCATGAAGGTGTTTTGAGTAAATACACGTCAAAGTGCTGTCTGGGGGGCCATCTATTTTAAAAGGTCTATTTGGCTAGATTTGTCAAATTCATACTTTAGGCTGTACATATTACCGTAGTACATGTAATGAAAGTGCAGCTGGTTTAAACAACAAATCAAGTTGTCAATCAATTTACAGGTATATAACTGTTGCTAGGGTAAATGTGGATAGCAGAAGACATGAGATGTCAATGGTGAGGTGATGCAGGGGTTGATAAATGCTACTCTGGTAAAAAGCACTTGTTTTATGATAAAGTTATGCAATAGGAAAAATAAAACATGAAGCAAATGTGCGCTGATATTACAAGTGAGGTTCAATGTGAATGCGACCTCGTGTTTACATTGCATGCAAGCATTGTGTTAACAAGAGCATGATTCCTTGGGTTTTAATGGGAGCCTCGTTCTTATGCCGTCAGACACGGCATGAGAACTAGCACAGTGAAGGGGGTAAGTCGTGCAGCAATGGGCAGCAAATATAAATATATATGTAAATGCATATACATGTATATTTATGTGTTAATATTAACACATAAATAAATATATATATATATATATATATATATATATATATATATATATATATACACACACATTTACAGGGAACACACAGTTCCCATAGAGCGCTATGTAAAGGAACTTTCAGTGCCGTCACCCCACAGCTGCAAACTCTAGCAGTAAAAATTTGCATAGTGCAGTTATATATAAATATTGTTTTTTTAAATGCCACAGTTTTTTTGTTATTTAAAAGGGACATCACATATTTTGGGGGGCCAGTTGGGGCACACTTAAAAAACTAACCAGAGGTCTGACCTCTTTGTTAAATTTTTAAGTGCTAATTGTAATGGCTTGCTATTATTATTATATATAATTATATATGTAATTATATATGTAATTATTATAATTAGCGCTCCACTTGTAATCTAGCCAAAAATTGTTAAAAAAAAAAAACAACTAGGAAATTAGGAAGACTTGATTATTTTAAGTAGACAAACTCTGCTGAAAGTCCATATATCAATTAATTTGTTCTGTTAACAAAATAGTTTTTAAGAGAGATATCAAAAGGACAGAAAATAATTTTCTACTTTATTGACTATGATCAGTACTTTGCTATATATAATGTAGGTCACACCACCTTTAAAGAATTTGTCTGTTTAGCTGTTTGGGTTTTCTTACAAATATTACTCTCTCCAATGTAAAGTAATGGTAAATGTCAGACTTTAAGAATGTAGCAATGAAAAATATATTAGTGTACAAGCAATTTTTTTTTTTAAAAAGTGTATGTATATATATATATATATATATATATATATATATATATATATATAATTGCTTCACAAAATGCAGGCACTCATTGGTCTTGTTAACATATTCAAAAATGTATTAAGGCATAGTTAAAAATGAGGTGTGCTAGCTGGAGGCGCTGGTTCAGCTTGTATCAGCCGTTGGTATCTTCCTTTCCTTCCTCGGTTGTATAACTCTAGGTGCAAAATAGTGGTGCTGAAATATCAGACAATACACCATACAAAGGTGAATATCTACTCACAGTGTATATTGCAGGTTACCGGCTCCTTCCCAATATGAAAAGACAATATCACAGATTCAGTAAAAAAGTTTGTCTTTATTTGGCTAAACGCAAAAGCATTTCAACGGTCCCAGACGTCTTTCTCAAGAGCAATAAAAGTGCTTTACAAACCAAAGCATACCTTTCCGCTGCACAGGCGGCCTTTAAATACATGTCAGTTACGCTACCTGCTTCCACATTGGAGGAGAGCAGGTTTACACCCGATTCAAAATTTCAATTGTAAATTTAAAATAAACATCTAAAATAACATAAAAAACAATATTAATTATATTAGAAACTATAAGTTTGTTTTAAAATATAAAATTTCTGTAGATATCATCATTTTCACCGGTTTTGTAGTTCCCTTTCAGGTAGTTTTCTGTTTCAAGTTCTCTTTTAGGTCCGGTATGTCAGTGAAGATCACATGTTATAGGTTGTCCAATGAAATTCAGTTTCTGGTATAGTGATGTTTTGTAGTTCCCTTTCAGGTAGTTCTCTATTTTAGGTTCCCATTCAGGTCTGATATGTCAGTGGGTATCACATGTTATCGAATGTCCAATGAAAAACAGTTTCTGATATAGTGATATTGATTGCCTTTTCTTTTTTTCTCAAAATAAAAAGACATAAGTGTTATTCACAGATACAAGGTTTCTTATATGAATTCTACTTATCCAAATATTTAGAGGAGGTAGAATACATTGCCACTTAGAAGTTTGTTACAAGTTAGAATAGATACTTTTCATAATTAAACATCCATATTATAAATAGACTTCTATACTTATTGAATGTTAAATATTGACACAGCGACTTGTGTGTTGCATATAATTTCTTGAAATTAAGTGTGAGAATTATATTCTTTTGTACAATATGTGTATATATATAAACATTAAGTGTGATGATATAACATCAACTGTCTGTATAAATTCATGTTTATTTTGCCCCCCTTTCATGCACTAATGTTTTTCAGTATATTCACTTTACACAAATTTTACTGGTTTATTCAGGCCCCATTTTTTCTTAGGAACACATTATAGATTATCATCTGTTTTGCTCCCCTTTCATATGTTGAAGGTTTTTAAGACAAAAACAGCATTTTTTTTTTATTTTATTTTTTTTTGTGTGTCCTTATACTCGTATTCACCTCAACATGAACAAAAAATGTTACTGATTTATTTAGGCCCCATATTTTCACCTTTTGAATTTATCATTTATTTTGCCCCCCTTTCATATGTTAAGAGTTTTTTTTAGACAAAGGCAGCAATTTTTGTGTCCTTATTTAGACCCCATTGGGCATATGTTCTAAGTGTATGTATCCATTTTAATTCTCTTTGGTCTAGTTGTTTTGCCAGATTACCACCCCTCCAATGAAGTTCAACCTTCTCAATTCCTATCCAAAGAAAGGATTCTTTTGTGAAATGTTCACAATTGTTGCAGTGTAGCGGCACTCCGTGGTCATCATGATTTTTTTCTATTTTGTTTTGATGTTCCATGATTCTTGTTTTTAAAAATCTGGACATTTGTCCTAAATACTGGATTTTGCAGCCACATTGCAACAAATATATCACATTTTTACTTTTGCAAGTAATGAATTCTTTAATTTCAATTTTTTTTCCCGTAACTGTGGAGTCAAATGTTTTGTGTGTTCTTCTGGTGTAGTTACAACCTTTGCATTTTCCACAAGTGAAGAAGCCTGTCATGTTGCTTATTTGTAAGGTTTTTTGGGGGGCTATGCCTTTTATGAGTGAGGGAGCTAATTTTTGTTTCAAAGTTTGTCCTTTTCTGAAGATAACTGTGGGCTTAGCTGGAATTATAGGTCCTAGATATTCATCCTCCTTTATAATGTGCATGTGCTTTTGTATAATTTTTTTGATTGTATGATGTTCTACATTAAATGTGGTCACGAATTTAGGGAAATTATTATTAAATGAGGTCTCATTTTTGTGTTTGTTTTCTAACAGGGTTGTTCTTATTTTATTTCCAACTTCTTTTCTTTCTTGTTCTAAAGCTCTTTGGTCATATCCCTTTTGTATGAATCTTTCTTTAAGTATTCTTGATTGTTGTTCGTAATCATCTATATTGCTGCAGTTCCTGCGTATTCATAGGAATTGGCTTTTTGGTACTGACTTTAGCCAGTTAGGATGGTGGCAGCTATCATGTCTAATGTAGGTGTTAGTGTCACACTTCTTAAAGTATGTTTTGCTGTGGATTTTTTAATCTATAGTGTAAAGAGTTAAATCTAAAAAATGTATTTCTTTTTTGTTATATTCTACTGATAATGTGACTTGCTGATTATTGTTATTAAGTATTTGTACAAATTCTATGAGTTTGGACTCACCCCCCTTCCATATGCACAGAATGTCATCTATATATCTATGCCAGGACACCAGGTCTGCACCAAATTCTTGATTATGCCATATATGAGTAGTCTCAAAATAGTCCAAGTAAATATTGGCATAACTTGGTGCAAACCTGGTGCCCATGGCAGTCCCACAAATCTGTAAATAGTAGTTCCCATTGAACCAAAAAAAGTTGTGATATAGAATAAATTCTATGGCTCTAAGTATGAAATCTAGTAATTTTGGTGATAAATCTTTATCTTCTGATAGTTTCCATTTAACTGCCTCAATCCCTTTTTTGTGATCGATTATGGTATACAAAGAAGTCACGTCCATGGTGACCCAAAAGTAATTTTCTTGCCAGGGTATATTTTGTATGATTTGTAAAACATGTTTGGTATCTTTTAAATGAGATTTTGCCTTGCAACAAGGCCACCAGGAAGGCCGATTATTAGTGGGATAGATTCTTTAAGTTCAAACTTGTCAGCATTCATAGATTTTTTTCTCCAACCCTATGCACAGAAGGCAAAATCTAATTTAAAAGATACCAAACATGTTTTACAAATCATACAAAATATACCCTGGCAAGAAAATTACTTTTGGGTCACCATGGACGTGACTTCTTTGTATACCATAATCGATCACAAAAAAGGGATTGAGGCAGTTAAATGGAAACTATCAGAAGATAAAGATTTATCACCAAAATTACTAGATTTCATACTTAGAGCCATAGAATTTATTCTATATCACAACTTTTTTTGGTTCAATGGGAACTACTATTTACAGATTTGTGGGACTGCCATGGGCACCAGGTTTGCACCAAGTTATGCCAATATTTACTTGGACTATTTTGAGACTACTCATATATGGCATAATCAAGAATTTGGTGCAGACCTGGTGTCCTGGCATATATATATATATAGATGACATTCTGTGCATATGGAAGGGGGGTGAGTCCAAACTCATAGAATTTGTACAAATACTTAATAACAATAATCAGCAAGTCACATTATCAGTAGAATATAACAAAAAAGAAATACATTTTTTAGATTTAACTCTTTACACTATAGATGAAAAAATCCACAGCAAAACATACTTTAAGAAGTGTGACACTAACACCTACTTTAGACATGATAGCTGTCACCATCCTAACTGGCTAAAGTCAGTACCAAAAAGCCAATTCCTACGAATACGCAGGAACTGCAGCAATATAGATGATTACGAACAACAATCAAGAATACTTAAAGAAAGATTCATACAAAAGGGATATGACCAAAGAGCTTTAGAACAAGAAAGAAAAGAAGTTGGAAATAAAATAAGATCAACCCTGTTAGAAAACAAACACAAAAATGAGACCTCATTTAATAATATTTTCCCTAAATTCGTGACCACATTTAATGTAGAACATCATACAATCAAAAAAATTATACAAAAGCACTGGCACATTATAAAAGAGGATGAATATCTAGGACCTATAATTCCAGCTAAGCCCACAGTTATCTTCAGAAAAGGACAACATTTGAAACAAAAATTAGCTCCCTCACTCATAAAAGGTATAGCCCCCCCAAAAAAACTTACAAATAAGTAACATGACAGGCTTCTTCACTTGTGGCAAATGCAAAGGTTGTAACTACACCAGAAGAACACACAAAACATTTGACTCCACAGTTACGGGAAAAAAAATTGAAATTAAAGAATTCATTACTTGCAAAAGTAAAAATGTGATATATTTGTTGCAATGTGGCTGCAAAATCCAGTATTTAGGACAAACGTCCAGATTTTTAAAAACAAGAATCATGGAACATCAAAACAAAATAGAAAAAAATCATGATGACCACGAAGTGCCGCTACACTGCAACAATTGTGAACATTTCACAAAAGAATCCTTTCTTTGGATAGGAATTGAGAAGGTTGAACTTCATTGGAGGGGTGGTAATCTGGCAAAACAACTAGACCAAAGAGAATTAAAATGGATACATACACTTAGAACATATGCCCAATGGGGTCTAAATAAGGACACAAAAATTGCTGCCTTTGTCTAAAAAAACTCTTAACATATGAAAGGGGGGCAAAATAAATGATAAATTCAAAAGGTGAAAATATGGGGCCTAAATAAATCAGTAACATTTTTTGTTCTTGTTGAGGTGAATATGAGTATAAGGACACACACAAAAAAATAAATAAAATAAAAAAATTAAAAAAAAATTATGTTTTTGTCTTAAAAACCTTCAACATATGAAAGGGGAGCAAAACAGATGATAATCTATAATGTGTTCCTAAGAAAAAATGGGGCCTGAATAAACCAGTAAAATTTGTGTAAAGTGAATATACTGAAAAACATTAATACATGAAAGGGGGGCAAAATAAACATGAATTTATACAGACAGTTGATGTTATATCATCACACTTAATGTTTATATATATACACATATTGTACAAAAGAATATAATTCTCACACTTAATTTCAAGAAATTATATACAACACAGAAGTCACTGTGTCAATATTTAACATTCAATAAGTATAGAAGTCTATTTATAATATGGATGTTTAATTATGAAAAGTATCTATTCTAACTTGTAACAAACTTCTAAGTGGCAATGTATTCTACCTCCTCTAAATATTTGTATAAGTAGAATTCATATAAGAAACCTTGTATCTGTGAATAACACTTATGTATTTTTATTTTGAGAAAAAAAGAAAAGGCAATCAATATCACTATATCAGAAACTGTTTTTCATTGGACATTCGATAACATGTGATACCCACTGACATATCAGACCTGAATGGGAACCTAAAATAGAGAACTACCTGAAAGGGAACTACAAAACATCACTATACCAGAAACTGAATTTCATTGGACAGCCTATAACATGTGATCTTCACTGACATACCGGACCTGAAAGAGAACTTGAAACAGAAAACTACCTGAAAGGGAACTACAAAACCGGTGAAAATGATGATATCTACAGAAATTTTATATTTTAAAACAAACTTATAGTTTCTAATATAATTAATATTGTTTTTTATGTTATTTTAGATGTTTATTTTAAATTTACAATTGAAATTTTGAATCGGGTGTAAACCTGCTCTCCTCCAATGGGGAAGCAGGTAGCGTAACTGACATGTATTTAAAGGCCGCCTGTGCAGCGGAAAGGTATGCTTTGGTTTGTAAAGCACTTGTATTGCTCTTGAGAAAGACGGCTGGGACCGTTGAAACGCTTTTGCGTTGAGCCAAATAAAGACAAACTTTTTTACTGAATCTGTGATATTGTCTTTTCATATTGGGAAGGAGCCGGTAACCTGCAATATACACTAGTTATACAACCGAGGAAGGAAAGGAAGATACCAACGATTGATACAAGCTGAACCAGCGCCTCCAGCTAGCACACCTGATCTATTCACACAGACCTTGGGAGAGACTGTGGGACGGCTGCGGTTCACCAGAAGGGGAAAGTATTAATACATAGTTAAAAATGAGACATAACGTTTCGGCACCAAATTGTGCCTTTGTCAAATGTCAGCAATTTTAAGTGTGCTGTATATTTTTTGATCACATGCTGACATTTGACAAAGGCACAATTTGGTGCCGAAACGTTATGTCTCATTTTCAACTATGCCTTAATACATTTTTGAATATTTTAACAAGACCATTGAGTGCCTGCATTTTGTGAAGCAATTGGATGAATTTCAGCAGAGCACCGTGGCATCAATGGAGTGGTGAGATTGTGCTATCCCTAAAGGAACTGTATATATATACAGTGAAACCTGTTTAAGACGGAATGGCATTGGACAACGGAAATTTTCCGTCTTGGACAGGTTTCCGTCTTATACAGTTAGTAACTGATGGAGCATCTTTTGACATGTGCAAATTCAAAAATGGCAGAATAATGTTACTGTATTGGTCATGAAGCCAGTCTGACCTGCCTTGCCGCAAGGGAGCATAGGATTGAATTCCTGACCAATTAGGAAGTCGGGCGGCAGGTAATGACCTGCTGTCCAGCTTCCTGATTGGCTGGGAAGCCATTTCCATGTTCCCTCGCGGTATTGCAGGTCTCCCTCTGACCGTCAGTTCTGGTATCAGAGCATTTTGGCGCAAATGCTCAGGATCAGCACCATATCATAAAGTACCAATATCAGTGCATCCCTAATCAGAATCAATTTCTTGTTTTTCTTGCATTCAAGTAACAAAGACAGTACAATTTTTCTGCTTAATCATTACAGTCTTTTATTTAGTTTTTATCTGGATTGCCTTTTTTTCTCTAACACAGAAAATGGGTGAGAAAACATAAATTGTATACAAACACAGTACAGTACTGTATTAAAAGATTATGTGTTGCATCAATTACTGTTCAGTAATACAGTACACAAACTTTAAGTCTTCTAAACTCTACCTGTACAGTATGCAGTACAAAGACATCTACAGGTGCAGTATCTATTGTGCACAATTACAGTAATCACACCTTATGCAAACATTTTAAATACTGTACTGTAAAATGTACAGTAAAATACTGTAAAAATAAAAATACAGGTACAGTACTGTACATGCTTTTTATTTTTTTAGTGTACACCTGTACTGTACAATACTGTATCTGGATTTATTTTTACAGTTCTGTACTACAGTACTTTTTTATTCTAACATTAAATGGAACAGTACTGAACATTATTACCGGTAAAAGATTAACTGTAATTGTTGCATCAACTTGGTTCACAATTACAGTAATACAGTACACAAACTTAAACTCTTCTAAGTACAGTACAATCACAGCTACAGTATCTATTATGCGCAATGCCCACTAATACAGTAATCACATTCACATACAGTAATATGCAAACATTTTAAACTACAGTACTGTAAATACTGTCCAGTAAAATATTGAAAATAAAAATACCTGTGCAAGTACTGTTAATAAAATACAGTACTGTAAATAAAAATACAGGTACTGTACTCTACCTGTATGTACTTTTAATTTTTTTAGTGTACACCTGTTCTATACAGTACAGTATCTGGATTTATTTCTACAGTACTGTACTTCAGTACTTTTTTTATTCTAACAGAAAATGGAACAGTACTGAACATTATTAAAAGATTCATTGTTGCACACAATACACAAACTTCAACTCTTCTAAATACAGTACTGTACTGTACAGTACAATTACAGGTACATTATCTATTGAGAGCAATGCCCACTAATAATCACATCTTATGTAAATAAAATATGTACAGTACTGTAAATAAAAAAACAGTACAATTACTGTAAATAACATAAAATACCTAAAATAGTGTACAACTACTGAAAACAAAATTCTGTAAATAAAAACACAGGTACTGTACTCTACCTGTACATACCTTAACATTTTTAGTGTACACCTGTACAGTACAGTACTGTATATGGATTTATTTTACAGTACTTTACTTCAGTACTTTTTCATTCTAAAAGAAAATGGCTCTGAAGACATGAACTACCTGTATATTCTATACAAATACAGTACTGAACATTATTAAGTGTAAAAGATTAATTGTTGCATCAACTTGGTTCACAATTACAGTAATACAGTACACAAACTTAAACTCTTCTAAGTACAGTACAATCACAGCTACAGTATCTATTGTGCGCAAAGCCCACTAATACAGTAATCACATTCACATACAGTAATATGCAAACATTTTAAACTACAGTACTGTAAATACTGTCCAGTAAAATATTGAAAATTAAAATACCTGTGCAAGTACTGTTAATAAAATACAGTACTGTAAATAAAAATACAGGTACTGTACTCTACCTGTATGTACTTTTAATTTTTTTAGTGTACACCTGTTCTATACAGTACAGTATCTGGATTTATTTCTACAGTACTGTACTTCAGTACTTTTTTATTCTAACAGAAAATGGTACAGTACTGAACATTATTAAAAGATTAATTGTTGCATCAACTTTGTTCACAATTACTGTAATACAGTAAACATTTTAAAGTACAGTACTGTATAGTTTTTTGTATCCAATCCAGTACTGTACTTTAAAAAGTTTTTAGCTGCAGATGGAGACAATGTACTGTATTTAGATAGTGTACTACAATTACTGTCTACTGTATGTTTTTACTGTACATACCTGTACCTTTATTGGTTTTCTTGTCCCCACAGTGCCAATAATGTTGCTTGTTTTCTTGGGGCATTGGTTATCCTTTTTTCAATTAAATGTCTAGTGGGTGTTATTGGTTCTAGAAGCTCCGGGCAGTTATTAAATAATGCAAACTCTTGCAACTGGTGAACTATCTCTAGAGCATCTTGGTAGCTTTTGATTGCTGGCTCACTGGGAATTTCTGTGGTTTCAGCACTTTGATCGTCATCCATGTTTTCATCACTATCTTGTTGTTGATCTATAAGTTCCACAGCATTTGTAAATGTGCTTTCCGTCGCAAGTTCTTTGTCTATGTCAATGTAACGGTCTATTTCACTGTCAACAAGACCTCCTTGCTGGAATAATGAACGAATATCATTGTTTTCTTCTACAGTCACCTGTATTATTTCTGGCAATTCTTCATTATCGTTCCTGTTTGAATTAGAGAAACCAGCTTTTACAAAGCACTTGCAAATGGTATCAGCAGAAATAGACTTGCATGCCATAGAAATCCAGTTGACAGCATCAAGGACTGTTATGGACTTGGCAAGCTGGTGTACATTTTGTGTGGTAGAAATGTTTGCAACCAAGGACTGTAGCAATAATTTTCTATAGTGTGTCTTCATTGTGTAGATAACACCTTGGTCCATTGGCTGTGTTACGCTTGTTGTGTTTGCAGGGAACCAGGCTAATTTTACATTGCTAAGTTTCAGATGTGGATGGCAGGTAGCGTTATCCAAAAACAGGATGACTTTATGACCTTCTCTCTTCATTTTTCTGTCAAAAATCTTGAGCCATTCAGACATTAGTTCTGCTGTCATCCAGGCTTTTTTATTTGCAAATAACGGGAAGCTGTGTAGTGTCTATGTTTTTGAAGCAACGTGGCTTTGCTGCCTTACCAATCACAAGAGGCTTCTCCAATCTCCCATCCATGTTTCCACAGAGGAACACCGTCAATCTTTCCTTGGATAACTTTCCTCCTGTGCATTTTTCACGTTTAACAGCCAGAGTTTTTGAAGGTAGCAACCTAAAGAATAGGCCAGTTCCATCGCCATTGTAGATATCTTTTGTAGCGTATGGTTCCTTAAGCATTTTGAGCTTTTCTTCCCATTGGCTAACAGTTTCTTGATCTACATCCTTTGCTTCTCCACATATTTCATTCCATACAATGCAATGCCTCCTTGTAAAACTTTCCAACCAGCCATTAGATGCCTTAAAATCTGTTTTGCCTAATTCTTTGGCTAGTGCGAGGGCTTGTGTTTGTAGTATAGGACCAGAAATTGGTACATTTTTAGAGCGTGCAGCTACAAACCATTCCCACAGGAGCTTGTTTAAATCTTCATTTCCAGTTGCCTTCGCTTTCCTCTTCACTTCGCCATTGCCAGCTAACCATTCTTCCATGATTTTCTCTTTATTTTTGATAGCTTCATAAATTTGTGTTTTGCCACACTTAAATTTCTCAACACATTGTTTTACAGACAACTTATCTTTTGTGTAGGCCTCAATCACTTTAACTTTCATAGCAAGAATAAGAGTGTTGCACTTTCTAGGAGCCATTCTTTGTCACACACCTCTTAAGTCTCTTAAGTTTCAGGGTCCTTCCAACACCCCTCCGCTTCGTTCCCACACCACTAACGTTTCAGCGTCCTTACAACACCCCTTCCGCTTCCTTCCTACACCACTAACGTTTCTGCATCCTTCTCACATCACTTCCGTGTCAGCGTCTGTTCCAATACCCCTTCCGCTTCCTTCCCACACCACTTAACACCCCTTCCACTTCCTTCCCACACCACTTAACACCCCTTCCGCTTCCTTCCCACACCACTAACGCTTCTGTGTCCTTCTCTCATCACTTCCGTGTCAGCGTCTGTTCCGTCGTCTTGTTCTTACCTCACTTCCGTTCCACATTACATTTTCAGGCTTATCCAGGTTTTCCGGCTTGTCAAGGTAAGTGAACCAAATGTATGTGTAATTAACACTGTGACCACTTTCCGTTTCCGCGTTGGACAGTTTCCGGCTTATCCAGGTAGTAAAACAATGAAAGTATACACTAAGCGCCGGGACGGAGGGATATTTCCGACATGGACAGGTTTCCGTGTTATACAGGGTCCGTCTTGGACAGGTTTCACTGTATATATATATATATATATATATATATATATATATATATATATATATATATATATATGGCTGGGCTGTAACATAGGTCCTGATATTCAAAGATTCCCCAGCTTGGAGAGAAATTGTATTTCAGACTTCACAAAGGCTGAACTCACTGAATTTTTAAAAGAAAAAAGGTTGGAACTCTCCAGCATTGTGAGATCTCTTTCATTTCCGTATGTGAAGCAGAGACAAGCCCAGTGCAATATAATGCTGCATATGAGAGTTTTGTTACACTTACACTTTGTGCATTGTATTTTATATTACTATACATTTCAGATTGGGTCATTTAAATTTTATTGTTTTAAAGTTTGCATTTTCTCATTTATATTTTAATACATTTAAATTTTGATCTAGCAGTGATTTTACACATTCTAGTTATGCTTTGAAAGTTTCTGTGTTACTTTAATAATTTAGGATTATACTTTGGGGTAGATTTATCAAGCAGTGGATGCTGCAATATACACCCGTAGTTTCAGGTTCCCCTGAAACATAAGTTAAGAAGCAGCGGTCTTAAGACCGCTGCTCCTTAACTCGTCTGCCACCTCTGAGGTGGCGGACAGCAATCATCCCGATCAGATACCATTGAGATGATTGACACCCCCTGCTAGCGGCCAATTGGCCGAGAATCTTCAGGGGGCGGTATTGCGCAAGTATTTCACAAGAAATGCTTGTGCAATGACAAATGCAGACAGCGTATGCTGTCAGCATTTATCAATGTTGGGCGGATATGATCCTCTACAGCAGATCATGTCCGTCCGACATTTGTTAAATCGGCCCCTTTGTATATTTCTGTAGCTTTCAGAAAAATACATTGTATTGTATTTGTTGCATTGCAAAATAAAAATTACACTTTCAGAAAGTGCTAGGGACAGGGCAGTTCCCTAGGCTAAACAGGGGAGTTCTAAGGGTATGTCTTAAGCTCTCTCACAAGTCTTGAAAATGTTTACCATTTTAAACTAACTGGTCTCACTAGTCGTATGCAGGTGAAGTTTGCTTAAAATGGACAATACACATTTTTTAAATAACACAAAAGTAATATATACTAAAATATAGGCAAATTCAAGTTAAATTGTAGTGAAAACATTTCAGTTTAATTTGTAATTGATGCAAATGAAGCCTTTATATCAGCCCCAGGCATTCTCCAGCTACCATCTTTCTCCCATGTGAAATTTTGTATCCCAGAAAACAATTACTTTCTATGGAAAGCATCTCTCATCTCTCTGGGATTTCCAGATGCCTCACCTTTTCTTAGAAAATTCAGTGAATTCTGCCTCTGTGAAGTCAGTACTATAATCTCTCTCCAAACTAGAGAATGTTTGATTATCTGGCCAATAGCAAGTAATGATGCTCTCTTGGAAATTGAAGCTGACAGTTTTTCATTTTTAATTAAGACATGCACTTCATATGAGATGTATATCAGTAAAAGCCCATACATTGCAGAGGATCTTCTTATTTGCAAACCAATACTGGACTGCTGTCTTCTCCTGGCTTAAAGAGTAGTAATGCTACAAACAGTAAAGCCACCCAGATTGCAACTTTCACAAAGGTGCAAAATCCGGCCTTGCACATCTATTTTAAAAAAAATATTTACATCATACATGGAAAATATGTAATATGTTGATTAATCACTGAAAAACTCATTATATTACATCAAAAATACAAGATGTGTCTAGAATATCAATATTAGTTCTAATGGAATAAAATAGATTGGATAATAGTTTTAAACAGATAGATTAATTTAATAGTTACATATATTAAAAAAAATATATATTTTTTTAGATTTTTCAAGTGCCAAAAACAGAGAAATAGGCAAAACCCTGCTATCACATATACCCCCTCAAAAATTATGCAGATATTTTTTATGTTTCCATATTTTTTTCAACTATTTATGTTATTCAATTATAACAAATTTTAATATGTTTGATGATCTAATGTACTGTACTTTAAATTATGAAGTTAGAAAAAATGTAGTCTATCATCATTTTTATAGGGCCTATTTTTTTTTTTAAGAAATAGGCAAAATGAATTTATCCCCATAAGTCTGAAAATTGATATTGGGGGGGCTTTACTGTTTGGATCATTGCTGCCATTCAAGCCAGGAGAAGATAGAAGTAGGGTTTTAGCACTGAAGATTACCTTGATACATATATCACATACGGATTAAGGAAATTTATTAAGCAAAGTTAATTTTCCAGTTGAGAAGTACTGCAGATTGGATATGTTAAGGTGACCAGATTTTTCAGAACCCAATTCAAGACACCTCAGACCCAAAATTGGAACCCTTCATAAATGTTGAGGAGGTGTTCAAAAACTGTTGAGATTTTTTCATTTTATACAGACATGAAAATAGTAGACATGGGCAGCCACAAAATATTTGGTTTGTCCAAATTTTTTAGAATTAATATTTTTTGGTAAAATATTTTCCCCAAATATTTGTTGGCTAAACTATTCGGTATTTGTTTTATTTTAAATGAAATGGATACTGAACATTTGTAGAATATTTAGATTACTTTTATTTTTTTTTTTTTAACTATTCCAAAGCAATAGATGAAAAAGTTCACGTGTAGCTTGAACTGCACTAAAAGACATTCACCTTTATCGCAGGCCCTTGGATCTGTCGCACTAAGCCTCCTATCAGTGCGTCTCTCCAGTGCACTGAAGGTAAGTATTTAACCATTTAAAGGAAACAAATGAGTACTGATGAATGTCATCAGTATTTATTTGTTTTCTTTCAATTTTGTTGGTACATGTGTTCACATGTTCATTTTGTGAAATATCTGTGTTTCCATAATGAATTTGCATTCATAACAAAACAAATGGACATGCTTAGAAAATAGTTTATCTATAAAAAATAAGTCAATAGTAAGAACTATTGCTAAGATAAAACTGTTGTTATCCTTACTTTAAAATGAAGAAGAAAAGAGCTGTTGTATTTTTCATATCTGTGAATATTACTAAGGAGGCCTTTCTTCATCAGAAGCATCTGAAAAATCTTGACACAAGTTTACCTTTATCACTAACATTGCCTCTACAGTGTCCACACCAAGCAAAATTGTGTTACTGGTCCATATGCTATTCATGAGGGAAAATACAGTGGCATCATAGGTTCCAGTTTACATTGGTTGTCATCTGGTTCCGTATGCAAGCCCATGATGTAGTTGTAACTGTTGCCTCTGTATACAAGGACATGCTGTAAGTGTACCTACATATTTGAATTAAGTTATAGCATACTGAGATATGAGCACATACTTTGTTTATCTGTCTAACTTATATTTATGGTTTTGTACACAGATTACTACTATTACTATTCCGCTGCCAATTTGGTTAATTCCGAGAGTGAGTTCCACTGGGAGAAAGGTGCTATATAAATACTAGTTATTATTATTATTATTATTATTATTATTATTATTATTATTATTATTATTATTACCAACTTCCTGCTCGGCATAACTTGAAAGTTATATGTTACATGTAGGATGTAATCAGAAAGCACAGTTAGAATATTGAGAAGCTACATATACAGCTTTATGAGCCAGATAACAAATGTATATATACATATAACATATTATAAACTTTGTAGCCATGATATCAATATTATGAACTGTGGAAGTGCAATTTTCAAAACCCTGCTATCACATAGAACTACCCCTACTGTACCTGGCACAGATGGTCCCTGCATAGCAGCAGCAGACCGACATTGATTACTACTATGAAGATCTCCAGAGCTATACTGCCTCACTCTGCAGCCACTAAGGACTGCACCAGATCTGTCATCTCACTGGTCTGTAAAAGCACATGGAGGTTCCCAATAAAAAGTGGACCAGACTCTTCCTCCACCAGCCTCATGCCAGATTCCTGCTCAACACAAAAAGCAAGTGGACTACTACTTCCTATTGTGACTGGGAATGTTAACTGTGATATGCAATAATAACCCTTGCTGGATTGAAAAATTAAATGCAGCTGATTTTGTGGAAAGTGAAGTGGGACAAGGTACAGGGAACGCATTTAGGCAAATTTACAATAACCTGTGACAGCATAGCTTAGAGGCATAGCTTAGGCTTAGGGACAGACTGGCCAAATTCAGCATTGTCCCTAACAAAAATAAATTAGAGACACACTGCTCAAATTCAGGACTGTCCCTAAAAATAGGGATGTCTGGTCTACTTAGACATGAAAATGTATTTTACCTCAGCTGGCTTTATTATAACATCTGGATAATTTTGGATAAACTGTTTATATTACCATTCCTTTAGATCCAACAGGATTTACAGATGCTTGAATATTGACCATATAAGCATTTTTTTAATTTTCTTTACTGACTGCATTTTTTAAATACTGGGTTTGGATGATTTTTCTCCCCACTTTTTAATTTTTCTTTGATTTTGTCCCTTTTCCCTGGGGAAGTGTATGGTTTATTATTTTTGCTTATCTCCCCTCTTAGATAAGGTTTTGACATTACATTGTGAAACTGATTCAGTATTAGGGACCAATTGACTAAGGCTCGCCGGAATCAGGAGGTAAAGGGACACTGTACCCAAATTTTTTCTTTTGTGATTCAGATAGAGCGTGCAATTTTAAGCAACTTTCTAATGTACTCCTATTATCAAATTGTCTTCATTCTCTTGGTATGTTTATTTGAAAAACAAGAATTTAAGTTTAGATGCCGTCCCATTTTTGGTGAACAACCTGGGTTGTCCTTGCTGATTGGACAGCACCAATAAACAAGTGCTATCCATGGTTCTGAACCACAAATTTTGCTGGCTCCTTAGCTTAGATGCCTTCTTTTTCAAATCAAGAGAACGAAGAAAAATTGATAACCAAAGTAAATTAGAAAGTTGCTTAAAATGCATGCTCTATCCGAATCATGAAAGAAAAAAATTTGGGTTCAGTATCCCTTTAAGAAGCAGCGGTCTTAAGACCACTGCTCCTTAACTTGTCCACCACCTCTAAAGGCGGCAATCCTCCCGATCATTTATGATTGTGATGGTTGACACATCCTGCTAGCGGCTGATTGGCTGCAAATCTGCAGGGGGCGGCATTGCACAAGCATGTCACTGTATATGCTTGTGCAATTATAAATTTAGTGACATTTAGTAAATCGGCCCCTTAGTATGTTACATTAAACTGGGTTTAACCAATAAAATTACCCAAATTTGTTAATGCAGCTGTTTATTTTGAAGATCAATAAATTAATTTTATTATAGGGATAGTCAACACCAGAATTTTTGTAGTTTTAAAAGATAGATAATCCCTTAATTACCAATTCCCCAGTTTTCCATAACCAACACAGTTATAATTATACATGTTTTACCTCTGTAATTAACTTGTATCTAAGCCTCAGCAGACTGACCCCTTATTTGAGTTCTTTTGGCAGACTTGCCGTTTAGCCAATCAGAGCTGTCTCCATGGTAAATTTGCATGCATTAACTCAATGTTATCTATATGAAACATGTGAACTAATCCCCTCTAGTGGTGAAAAACTATCAAAATGTATTTAGATTAGAGGCCGCCTTCAAGGTCTAAGAAATTAGCATATACACCTCCTAGGTTTAGCTTTCAACTAAGAATACCAAGAGAACAAAGCAAAATTGGTGATGCAAGTAAATTGGAAAGTTGTTTAAAATTGCATGCCCTATTTGAAACATGAAAGTTTTTTTGGAACTTGACTGTCCCTTTAAATTGGATTATTAATATAATATGTGTATATATGTTTTAGCATTGAACTTTGAGCATAACTCTATTATTAGGCACACTTGAGTCAAGTGTTAAAAAAGTATTCTGAAATGCTGTACTTTTACACAATTATGGAAGGTGTCTAGTCTAGTCATCTGCTGCATCTTCTACGTTTCATTGCTTGCAATCACTCAGGTACCTTCCTCATCTCATTTTCCATCATGGCAAAAAATGATAAGTAACTATTGCATGATATTTTCAGAAGCACACCAGGGGCGCGATCCGATATCGATCGCAGTTTGCGGCGCAAGCGAGGGAACCGGCGTCGCCCGCAGTTTCAGCTCGCAACTCGAGCTATCCCATATAGGTCGCCGTCAGATGCTAACGTGCCGTAAGTCTCACAAACCAGCGATGTCCAGAAATCTGCGTAAGTACAAATTTCTGGCGTCGCCAGTGACTTGCGCCACGTTAGAATCTGCCGGCGCCTATAAAACCTGACTAAAGTCTAAAACACCCGCACTGTCTAACACGCCTCCCTAACATAGCCCGCACTGTCTAACACGCCTCCCTAACATAGCCCGCACTGTCTAACACGCCTCCCTAACATAGCCTGCACTGTCTAACACGCCTCCCTAACATAGCCCGCACTGTCTAACCCTCTATCCGCTATCCCCCCTCACTAGCCTAACAATAAAAATGCTATTAACCCCTAAACCGCCGCTCCTTTACCCCGCCGCAACCTAATAAAATTATTAACCCCTAAACCGCCGCTCCCGTACCCCGCCGCCAGCTATATTATATCTATAACCCCCTAAAGTGAGCCCCTAACACCGCCGCCATCTATATTAAAATTATTAACCCCTAATCTAAGCCCCTTACACCGCCGCCATCTCTATTAAAATGATTAACCCCTAATTTAATCTACCTACCCTGCCGCCAGCTATATTATCTATATTAACCCTAAGTATATTATAGTTAATATAGTTATTACATTATATATATTAACTATATTAACCCTAATTATATTAGGGTTAATATAGTTAATATAGTTACTATAGTATTTATATTAACTATATTAACTCTATCTAACCCTAACACCCCTAACTAAATTTATATTAAATTAATCTAATTCATTTATAAACTAAAATATTCCTATTTAAATCTAAATACTTACCTATAAAATAAACCCTAAGATAGCTACAATATAATTAATAATTACATTGTAGCTATGTTAGGGTTAATATTTATTTTACAGGTAAATAGTTAATTATTTTAACTAGGTATAATAGATATTAAATAGTTATTAACTATTTAATATCTACCTAGTTAAAATAATTACCCAATTACCTGTAAAATAAATACACCTACACTATCAATAAATGTAATAAACTACAAACATCTATCTAAAAATACAATTAAATTAACTAAACTAAATTACAAAAAAAAAACAAACACTAAATTACAAAAAATAAAAAAAAGATTACAAGATATTTAAGCTAATTACACCTATTCTAAGCCCCCTAATAAAATAATAAACCCCCAAAATAACAAAAATTCCCTGCCCTATTCTAAATTCAACAAATTTCAAAGCTCTTTACCTTACCAGCCCTTAAAAGGGCCTTTTGTGGGGCATGCCCCAAAGAATTCAGCTCTTTTGCATTCAATAAATACAATCCCCCCCCCCATTACAACCCACCACCCACATACCCCTATTCTAAACCCACCCAAACCCCCCTTAATAAATCCTAACACTACCCCCCTGAAGATCTCCCTACCTTGTCTTCACCACACCGGGCCGAACTCCTGATCCGATCCGGGCGATGTCGTCCTCCAAGCGGCAAAGAAGAAATCTTCCTCCGGCGACGTCTTCCTCCAAGCGGCAGCAAAGTCTTCAGTCTTCCGGCGGCATCTTCAATCTTCTTTCTTCGCTCCGCCGCCGCGGAGCATCCATCCCGGCCGATCGCTAAACTTGGAATGAGGTACCTTTAAATGACGTCATCCAAGATGGCGTCCGCCGAATTCCGATTGGCTGATAGGATTCTATCAGCCAATCGGAATTAAGTTAAAAAAATCTGATTGGCTGATTGAATCAGCCAATCAGATTCAGGTTCAATCCGATTGGCTGATCCAATCAGCCAATCAGATTGAGCTCGCATTCTATTGGCTGTTCCGATCAGCCAATAGAATGCGAGCTCAATCTGATTGGCTGATTGGATCAGCCAATCGGATTGAACCTGAATCTGATTGGCTGATTCAGTCAGCCAATCAGATTTTTTTAACTTAATTCCGATTGGCTGATAGAATCCTATCAGCCAATCGGAATTCGGCGGACGCCATCTTGGATGACGTCATTTAAAGGTACCTCATTCCAAGTTTAGCGATCGGCCGGGATGGATGCTCCGCGGCGGCGGAGCGAAGAAAGAAGATTGAAGATGCCGCCGGAAGACTGAAGACTTTGCTGCCGCTTGGAGGAAGACGTCGCCGGAGGAAGATTTCTTCTTTGCCGCTTGGAGGACGACATCGCCCGGATCGGATCAGGAGTTCGGCCCGGTGTGGTGAAGACAAGGTAGGGAGATCTTCAGGGGGGTAGTGTTAGGATTTATTAAGGGGGGTTTGGGTGGGTTTAGAATAGGGGTATGTGGGTGGTGGGTTGTAAGGGGGGGGGGGGATTGTATTTATTGAATGCAAAAGAGCTGAATTCTTTGGGGCATGCCCCACAAAAGGCCCTTTTAAGGGCTGGTAAGGTAAAGAGCTTTGAAATTTGTTGAATTTAGAATAGGGCAGGGAATTTTTGTTATTTTGGGGGTTTATTATTTTATTAGGGGGCTTAGAATAGGTGTAATTAGCTTAAAAATCTTTTAATCTTTTTTTTATTTTTTGTAATTTAGTGTTTGTTTTTTTTTGTAATTTAGTTTAGTTAATTTAATTGTATTTTTAGATAGATGTTTGTAGTTTATTACATTTATTGATAGTGTAGGTGTATTTATTTTACAGGTAATTGGGTAATTATTTTAACTAGGTAGATATTAAATAGTTAATAACTATTTAATATCTATTATACCTAGTTAAAATAATTAACTATTTACCTGTAAAATAAATATTAACCCTAACATAGCTACAATGTAATTATTATTTATATTGTAGCTATCTTAGGGTTTATTTTATAGGTAAGTATTTAGATTTAAATAGGAATATTTTAGTTTATAAATTAATTAGATTAATTTAATATAAATATAGTTAGGGGTGTTAGGGTTAGATAGAGTTAATATAGTTAATATAAATACTATAGTAACTATATTAACCCTAATATAATTAGGGTTAATATAGTTAATATATATAATGTAATAACTATATTAACTATAATATACTTAGGGTTAATATAGATAACATAGCTGGCGGCGGGGTAGGTAGATTAAATTAGGGGTTAATCATTTTTATATAGGTGGCGGCGGTGTAAGGGGTCAGATTACGGGATAGATAAGGTAGATGGCGGCGGTTTTAGGGGCTCACAGTAGGGGGTTAGTTTATGAAGATGGCGGCGGGGTCGGGGAGCGGCGTTTTAGGGGGTAATAACTTTATTAGGGATTTCGGGGGGGGGGGATCGCGGTTGACAGGGAGATAGACATTGCGCATGCGTTAGGTGTTAGGTTTATTTTAGCAGATCGCGGTTGACAGGGAGATAGACATTGCGCATGCGTTAGGTGTTAGGTTTATTTTAGCAGATCGCGGTTGACAGGGAGATAGACATTGCGCATGCGTTAGGTGTTAGGTTTATTTTAGCAGCTAGTTTAGGGAGTTACGGGGCTCCAATAGTCAGCGTAAGGCTTCTTACGGCTGCTTTTTGTGGCGAGGTGAAAATGGAGTAAGTTTTCTCCATTTTCGCCACGTAAGTCCTTACGCTGCATATTGGATACCAAATTGCGCGGGTTTGGTATACCTGCCTATGGCCCAAAAAACTGCGGGCGACGGCAGAAATATACGGGCGTAACTTCTAGCTTACGCCGTATATAGGATACCAAATCCGCGCAATTATTGGCGTCGCCGGCTTTTGCGGGCGACGCTTTATATCGGATCGACCCCCAGCTCTGTCTTTTTTCTTTCAGGTCATGACAGAGGTTTTTTTACACATATATGTTTTCATGAAATATGCAAGAATGTATTTTAACTTGCATATTTATGTCAAAAACAAGACATCTTCTATTCCCAGTTTGATAAATGTGGGCCTATGTCTGTTTATGTGTAACTTAATTTTAATAGCACTTATAGTAACAGAATAAATATAAAAGTTTACTTAGTGGTGAAGAATATTTAGATATGTAATTTAAAACAAAAATGGTTGCCTTAAGTGGAAAAAATATGTTGATATATGCATTTAGCACCCAGAACATATTGTAATCTATAGTAAAGGTCATAGGTTAAACCAGAAGGTCTGTATTCTTCTAGCTTAGACATTTCCTCTTAAGATAGCTGTTGCATATTCAGTGGGTTTGTTTTAGTCAGGTATCTGCTTGTGTGTCACAATTTAAAATGATTTAAGCAAGCTTGAAAACATTCAGTCTCAATAATAATTGTAATATTATTTTAATAATAACTGAACTATAGTTTAAATAGTTTAATAATACATTTACAAATATAGATTAACATAAATGATCTTAAACACACCTTTACACCATTATGGGAAAAATTACCATGTTAAAATGTTAAAACCAACAACATCAAAAGTCTTTAAGAAAAACATGCCTTAAATTATAAATTCATTTCACCTTACATTTAAACAGGTTTTAGCTAACCTAATCAAAATCCTGTAGAGAGAGAAAAGAGGCGCCTCATAAAGCAGTAACATCTAATGTAAGATAAACAACAAAACGAACGATTGCCAACTCACATAGATTAAGGCACTCATGGTACCGTGAACAGCAGGCCAGGACCTCTTAGTCGCCCGACAGACTCACTCCCAATGTCCTGCAGCCGATCACGTGTTGGTGCATTCACCAATCAGGATTCCTTCCTCCGCTCAACATCAGGAGATGTGTCCTAGGTAGCAGCACCAATCAGCTAAGTTGGATCAGGGGTGTGTATGAGACAAGGCTAAACCTCTCACAAACAATATTCCAAGAAGCAAAATTCACAAAGCAGGGGTGAATTACTCACAGAGCAGGGGTGAATTAAATCAAGTTTATTAAAACAAGTAGAAATACAGCAACGCATTTCTCAGTCAACAGTGCAGTTTCACCAGGCTGTTAACATAAAATGATACCCTTAGCTCTACATATACCCCCCCTTTGACCAATCACTTATTGTTTCAGCAACACACCCTTACACCCGCTTTTAAAATAGATTGCAATAGCAACAAGTGTCATTGTTGTAATCAATATTTGTTGTAATCAATTAAAAACACACATATATTGTATCAGACTTTTGGTATCTCTTGGAATTGCTTATAATATAATTAATCATTACCTGAGAGTGCCCAAAATAGTTTAACAATACCTAAATACAAAATGTCAGTGCTATGGTGCGTACTATAAGTGACATCTATATAGTAACAGAGAGAGACCTGCATGAGCAAATCATGCTAATATTATCTTTCTTTTAGTATTACATGAGTACTTACAAACATAACACATAAACATAAATATATAATGGCCTATAATTTAGAAGGAAAAAAATCCAATTAAGTGTACTGTGAATGTTAACTCAGCTAGATCGATACGTAATCAAGTTATCAATAAAGATGGATCGTTATATAAATAAATGACCAATATCTAATATCTAGTAATCAGTGCAAATTTATATGTGCTAACAACATAAATATAACTAATATAAAATGTGTAAGATAATGAATATAAATTCACATAATAACATTAAATATACCATTAAATATAGAAGACCTATGGTGGAGGATAGTTTTACTAGTAATATAATAATCCTACTAGAAACATATAATATATTTATTATTTTTCAAGTTTGTCATATTAGATATATGCGTGCATGTGAGCTCATAAAGGCCTAGATTTAGAGTTTTGTCGATAACGACCCGCGTAGCTAACACCGGCTTTTTTCTGGCCGCACCATAAAAATAACTCTGGTATTGAGAGTTCACAAAAAGGCTGCGTTAGGCTCCAAAAAAGGAGCGTAGAGCATTTTTAACGCAGCTTCAACTCTCGATACCAGAGTTGCTTACGCAAGCAGCAAGCCTCAAAAACGTGCTCGTGCACGATTCCCCCATAGGAAACAATGGGGCTGTTTGAGCTAAAAAAAAACCTAACACCTGCAAAAAAGCCGCGTTCAGCTCCTAACGCAGCCCCATTGTTTTCTATGGGGAAACACTTCCTACGTCTGCACCTAACACCCTAACATGTACCCCGAGTCTAAACACCCCTAGCCTTACACTTATTAACCCCTAATCTGCCGCCCCCACTATCTCTGACCCCTGCATATTATTTTTAACCCCTAATCTGCCGCTCCGTAAACCGCCGCTACTTACATTATCCCTATGTACCCCTAATCTGCTGCCCCTAACACCGCCGACCCCTATATTATATTTATTAACCCCTAATCTGCCCCCCTCAACGTCGCCTCCACCTGCCTACACTTATTAACCCCTAATCTGCCGAGCGGACCTGAGCGCTACTATAATAAAGTTATTAACCCCTAATCCGCATCACTAACCCTATAATAAATAGTATTAACATCGCCGACACCTAACTTCAAACATTAACCCCTAATCTGCCGACCGGAGCTCACCGCTACTATAATAAATGTATTAACCCCTAAAGCTAAGTCTAACCCTAAAACTAACACCCCCCTAAGTTAAATATAATTTTAATCTAACGAAATTAATTAACTCTTATTAAATAAATTATTCCTATTAAAAGCTAAATACCTGTAAAATAAATCCTAATATAGCTACAATATAAATTATAATTACATTGTAGCTATTTTAGGATTAATATTTATTTTACAGGCAACTTTGTAATTATTTTAACCAGGTACAATAGCTATTAAATAGTTAAGAACTATTTAATAGTTACCTAGTTAAAATAATAACAAAATTACCTGTAAAATAAATCCTAACCTAAGTTACAATTAAACCTAACACTACACTATCAATAAATTAATTAAATAAAATACCTATATTTATCTACAATTAAACCTACCACTACACTATCAATAAATAAATTAAATACAATACCTACAAATAACTACAATAAAATAAACTATCTAAAGTACAAAAAATAAAAAAGAACTAAGTTACAAAAAATAAAAAAATATTTACAAACATAAGAAAAATATTACAACAATTTTAAACTAATTACACCTACTCTAAGCCCCCTAATAAAATAACAAAGACCCCCAAAATAACAAAATGCCCTACCTATTCTAAATTACTACATTTCAAAGCTCTTTTACCTTACCAGCCCTGAACAGGGCCCTTTGCGGGGCATGCCCCAAGAAATTCAGCTCTTTTGCCTGTAAAAAAAAACATACAATACCCCCCCCCAACATTACAACCCACCACCCACATACCCCTAATCTAACCCAAACCCCCCTTAAATAAACCTAACACTAAGCCCCTGAAGATCTTCCTACCTTGTCTTCACCCTACCAGGTTCACCGATCCGTCCTGAAGAGCTCCTCCGATGTCCTGATCCAAGCCCAAGCGGGGGGCTGAAGAGGTCCATGATCCGGCTGAAGTCTTCATCCAAGCGGGAGCTGAAGAGGTCCATGATCCGGATGAAGTCTTCTATCAACGGCATCTTCAATCTTCTTTCTTCCGGATCCATCTTGCAGACCTCCGACGCAGAACATCCTCTTCTCCCGACGCCTACTAGCCGAATGACGGTTCCTTTAAGGGACGTCATCCAAGATGGCGTCCCTCGAATTCCGATTGGCTGATAGCTGATAGGATTCTATCAGCCAATCAGAATTAAGGTAGGAATATTCTGATTGGCTGATGGAATCAGCCAATCAGAATCAAGTTCAATCCGATTGGCTGATTCGATCAGCCAATCAGATTGAGCTTGCATTCTATTGGCTGTTCCGATCAGCCAATAGAATGTGAGCTCAATCTGATTGGCTGATTGGATCAGCCAATCGGATTGATCTTGATTCTGATTGGCTGATTCCATCAGCCAATCAGAATATTACTACCTTAATTCCGATTGGCTGATAGAATCCTATCAGCCAATCGGAATTCGAGGGACGCCATCTTGGATGACGTCCCTTAAAGGAACCGTCATTCGGCTAGTAGGCGTCGGGAAAAGAGGATGTTCCGTGTCGGAGGTCTGCAGGATGGATCCGGAAGAAATAAGATTGAAGATGCCGTTGATAGAAGACTTCATCCGGATCATGGACCTCTTCAGCTCCCGCTTGGATGAAGACTTCAGCCGGATCATGGACCTCTTCAGCCCCCCGCTTGGGCTTGGATCAGGACATTGGAGGAGCTCTTCAGGACGGATAGGTGAACCTGGTAGGGTGAAGACAAGGTAGGAAGATCTTCAGGGGCTTAGTGTTAGGTTTATTTAAGGGGGGGTTGGGTTAGATTAGGGGTATGTGGGTGGTGGGTTGTAATGTTGGGGGGGGGTATTGTATGTTTTTTTTTTACAGGCAAAAGAGCTGAATTTCTTGGGGCATGCCCCGCAAAGGGCCCTGTTCAGGGCTGGTAAGGTAAAAGAGCTTTGAAATGTAGTAATTTAGAATAGGGTAGGGCATTTTGTTATTTTGGGGGTCTTTGTTATTTTATTAGGGGGCTTAGAGTAGGTGTAATTAGTTTAAAATTGTTGTAATATTTTTCTTATGTTTGTAAATATTTTTTTATTTTTTGTAACTTAGTTCTTTTTTTTTTTTTGTACTTTAGATAGTTTATTTCATTGTAGTTATTTGTAGCAATTGTATTTAATTTATTTATTGATAGTGTAGTGGTAGGTTTAATTGTAGATAATTATAGGTATTTTATTTAATTAATTTATTGATAGTGTCGGCAGATTAGGGGTTAATAATTGAAGTTAGGTGTTGGCGATGTTAGGGAGGGCAGATTAGGGGTTAATACTATTAATTATAGGGTTAGTGAGGCGGATTAGGGGTTAATAACTTTATTATAGTAGCGGTGCGGTCCGCTCGGCAGATTAGGGGTTAATAAGTATAGGCAGGTGGAGGCGACGTTGTGGGGGGCAGATTAGGGGTTAATAAATATAATATAGGGGTCGGCGGTGTAAGGGGCAGCAGATTAGGGGTAAATAGCTATAATGTAGGTGGCGGCGCTTTGCGGTCGGCAGATTAGGGGTTAATTATTGTAGGTAACTGGCGGCGACGTTGTGGGGGGCAGATTAGGGGTTAATAAATATAATACAGGGGTCGGCGGTGTTAGGGGCAGCAGATTAGGGGTACATAAGTATAACGTAGGTGGCGGTCGGCAGATTAGGGGTTAAAAAATGTAATTGAGTGGCGGCGATGTGGGGGGGCCTCAGTTTAGGGGTACATAGGTAGTTTATGGGTGTTAGTGTACTTTAGAGTACAGTAGTTAAGAGCTTTATGAACCGGCGTTAGCCCAGAAAGCTCTTAATTACTGACTTTTTTCCTGCGGCTGGAGTTTTGTCGTTAGATGTCTAACGCTCACTTCAGACACGACTCTAAATACCGGAGTTAGAAAGATCCCATTGAAAAGATAGGATACGCAATTGACGTAAGGGGATCTGCGGTATGGAAAAGTCGCGGCTGAAAAGTGAGCGTTAGACCCTATTTTGAGTGACTCCAAATACCGGAGTTAGCCTAAAACCAGCATTAGGAGCCTCTAACACTGGTTTTCACGGCTAACGCCAAACTCCAAATCTAGGCCATAGTGTATTAAAAAATGTAAGTGTAATCAGTGAATGGCTGCCGGCTCCACATTCATATTAAGACCATAAGAGTGCAAGGTTCTTAGTTTGTGAATCCAGTAGGTCTTTCTCTGTCTAAGCCTAAAGAATTGGTTGTAAAGATGGGATTTTAATATATATATATATATATGTAAAATAGAAAAATATTCTAAATCACTGTTGTGTTTTGCATGACAATGTCTAGGGACACTATGTAATTTATAATAATTTTTTCATATTCCGGTAATGTTCAGACCATCTGATACCGAGACGCCTACAGGTGCGACCCACGTACTAGATCCCACAGTTGCAAGTCAGAAGATAAATCACATAGTTCGATGCACAAGATATGCCACCAACTATGGGATAAATTATCTTGTGTGATCTCCAGTGATTCCAGTTTCTTAATGAGATCTGATGAGTCTTCAATATAAGATTCTAATCCTAACACATATTTTTGAAGAAAATAGTCGACATAGGAAGAGACATTGTCTGTCAAACTCCCTATGCTGGCTATTATAGGATGACCCGGAAGCAAATAGGGTCCTTGTGGATCTTTGGGAGGTGAAGTAGAAGGCATGGTTCTTTGGGCACTAAATATTCATCTTCATGTTTTGATACCATGCCTTCACCATATGCAAACTCAACAAGATCTGAATGGCTATAAACTTAGTAGAGTCATGAGTCAGGCGAGTATAATAAGATACGTCCTGCAGGATCCTCCTAGCTTCCTTGAGATAGTAATTTAGATCCTGCAGTACTATCCCCCCACCTTTGTTCGCTTGTGTAATCACCAAAAATTGATTACTTTTCAGGGACTCTAATGGTCTTTTCTCATTTGCATAAAGATTGCTTTTCTCCACAGTATTTCTGGGGATCAGGTCAAAATCCTCACTCACTAACTGTTTAAAAATCGCTATGTTTTTATTATTATTAAGTTTGGGAACAAAATTAGATCTATATTTAAAATGGGTATGAATATAACCATCACACAGTGTATCAGCAAGAGCATCTGGTTCATAAACAGGAATCTGTTGGTTGTTAAGTCTCATGCTCATTGCCTCTGTCAGTATAGGTAATCTGTATAGTATTGTTTTGCCCCAAGCTATGCCAACCTCTTTATGGGGTCTTTTGAACAAGAATACATCTATGATTCAAGGTAAGGGGCGAGCCTGGTATTCTATGGTCGGTATATTGACGATCTTATCTTTGTCTGGAGAGGAGATATAGAATCAACACTTTTGTTGAGCATCAGAATTGCAACAATAAGGGATTAAAATGTACTATTTGTATCTAGAATGAGACAATTGTCTTTTTAGACCTCAATCTTCATTTTGATAATGGGAAGGTGATCAGTACCACCTATTTCAAAGTGGCTGACATCTATAGTTACCTGGATTTTACCAGTAATCATTACCATCCTTGGAAAAGGAATGTCCCCTATAGGCAATTTAAACGAGTGCGCAGAAATTGCAGCACACTTCCTGATTATGAGGCACAAAGTTTGATTTTAAAAGAAAGATTTCAGGAGAAAACATATCCATCTAATATCATCGATAATGGATACAAAAAAGCCAAATGTAATAATAGGGAAAATTATTTTATAACCAGGAAACACACCAAACAGAATGAGAATTTTGTTAAAAATGAAACTATGTTCATTACACAATATAATTGTAATCACAGTTTGATGAAATAAATAATTAATAAACACTGGAAAATATTAACAAAAGATCCCATTTTGGGTGATTTGATTGAAAAGAAACCTGTAGTAGTGTTTAAAATGGCACCCACTCTTAAGACGATTTTGGCACCGAGCAAAGTAGTCAAACATAAGGAAACTATTCCTAAGAGCCATATTAAAAGAAATAGGGGTATGAATCAAGGATCCTCCAGATGCGGTGTCAGGAGATGTAAAATGTGTGTTCATATAGAACATCATAAACAAACTAAATTATCCCATAGTTGGTGGCATATCTTGTGCCTCGCACTTTGTGATTTATCTTCTGACTTGCATCTGTGGGATCCAGTACGCACCTGTAGGCGTCTCAGTATCAGATGGTCAAAACATTACCGGAATAGGAAAAATAATTATAAATTACATAGGCCTAGATTTGGAGTTTGGCGTTAGCCGTGAAAAACAGCGTTAGAGGCTCCTAACGCTGGTTTTAGGCTAACTCCGGTATTTGGAGTCACTCAAAATAGGGTCTAACACTCACTTTTCAGCCGCGACTTTCCATACCGCAGATCCCCTTACGTAAATTGCATATCCTATCTTTTCAATGGGATTTTTCAAACTCCGGTATTTAGAGTCGTTGCTGAAATGAGCGTTAGACATCTAACGACAAAACTCCAGCCGCAGGAAAAAAGTCAGTAGTTAAGAGCTTTCTGGGCTAACGCCGGTTCATAAAGCTCTTAACTACTGTACTCTAAAGTACACTAACACCCATAAACTACCTATGTACCCCTAAACTGAGGTCCCCCCACATCGCCGCCACTCGAATACATTTTTTAACCCCTAATCTGCCGACCGCCACCTACGTTATACTTATGTACCCCTAATCTGCTGCCCCTAACACCGCCGACCCCTGTATTATATTTATTATCCCCTAACCTGCCCCCCACAACGTCGCCGCCAGCTACCTACAATAATTAACCCCTAATCTGCTGACCGCAAAGCGCCGCCACCTACATTATAGCTATGTACCCCTAATCTGCTGCCCCTAACACCGCCGACCCCTATATTATATTTATTAACCCCTAATCTGCCCCCCACAACGTCGCCTCCACCTGCCTACACTTATTAACCCCTAATCTGCCGAGCGGACCTCACCGCTACTATAATAAAGTTATTAACCCCTAATCCGCCTCACTCCCACCTCAAAAACCCTATAATAAATAGTATTAACCCCTAATCTGCCCTCCCTAACATCGCCGGCACCTAACTTCAAACATTAACCCCTAATCTGCCGACCGGAGCTCACCGCTACTATAATAAATGTATTAACCCCTAAAGCTAAGTCTAACACTAACACCCCCCTAAGTTAAATATAATTTTTATCTAACGAAATTAATTAACTCTTATTAAATAAATTATTCCTATTTAAAACTAAATACTTACCTGTAAAACAAATCCTAATATAGCTACAATATAAATTATAATTACATTGTAGCTATTTTAGGATTAATATTTATTTTACAGGCAACTTTGTAATTATTTTAACCAGGCACAATAGCTATTAAATAGTTAACAACTATTTAATAGTTACCTAGTTAAAATAATAACAAAATTACCTGTAAAATAAATCCTAACCTAAGTTACAATTACACCTAACACTATACTATCATTAAATTAATTAAATAAAATACCTACAATTACCTACAATTAAACCTAACACTAAACTATCAATAAATAAATTAAATACAATTCCTACAAATAACTACAATGAAATAAACTAACTATAGTACAAAAAATAAAAAAGAACTAAGTTACAAAAAATAAAAAAATATTTACAAACATAAGAAAAATATTACAACAATTTTAAACTAATTACACCTACTCTAAGCCCCCTAATAAAATAACAAAATGCCCTACCCTATTCTAAATTACTAAATTTCAAAGCTATTTTACCTTACCAGCCCTGAACAGGGCCCTTTGCGGGGCATGCCCCAAGAAATTCAGCTCTTTTACCTGTAAAAAAAAACATACAATACCCCCCCCCAACATTACAACCCACCACCCACATACCCCTAATCTAACCCAAACCCCCCTTAAATAAACCTAACACTAAGCCCCTGAAGATCTTCCTACCTTGTCTTCACCCTACCAGGTTCACCGATCCGTCCTGAAGAGCTCCTCCGATGTCCTGATCCAAGCCCAAGCGGGGGGCTGAAGAGGTCCATGATCCGGCTGAAGTCTTCATCCAAGCGGGAGCTGAAGAGGTCCATGATCCGGCTGAAGTCTTCATCCAAGCGGGAGCTGAAGAGGTCCATGATCCGGATGAAGTCTTCTATCAACGGCATCTTCAATCTTCTTTCTTCCGGATCCATCTTGCAGACCTCCGACGTGGAACATCCTCTTCTCCCGACGCCTACTAGCCGAATGACGGTTCCTTTAAGGGACGTCATCCAAGATGGTGTCCCTCGAATTCCGATTGGCTGATAGGATTCTATCAGCCAATCGGAATTAAGGTAGGAATATTCTGATTGGCTGATGGAATCAGCCAATCGGATTGAACTTGATTCTGATTGGCTGATTCCTTAAAGGAACCGTCATTCGGCTAGTAGGCGTCAGGAGAAGAGGATGTTCTGCGTCGGAGGTCTGCAAGATGGATCCGGAAGAAAGAAGATTGAAGATGCCATTGATAGAAGACTTCATCCGGATCATGGACCTCTTCAGCTCCCGCTTGGATGAAGACTTCAGCCGGATCATGGACCTCTTCAGCTCCCGCTTGGATGAAGATTTCAGCCGGATCATGGACCTCTTCAGCCCCCCGCTTGGGCTTGGATCAGGACATCGGAGGAGCTCTTCAGGACGGATCGGTGAACCTGGTATGGTGAAGATAAGGTAGGAAGATCTTCAGGGGCTTAGTGTTAGGTTTATTTAAGGGTGTTTTTGGTTAGATTAGGGGTATGTGGGTGGTGGGTTGTAATGTTGGGGGGGGTATTGTATGTGTTTTTTTTACAGGCAAAAGAGCTGAATTCTTTGGGACATGCCCCGCAAAGGGCCCTGTTCAGGGCTGGTAAGGTAAAAGAGCTTTGAACTTTAGTAATTTAGAATAGGGTAGGGCATTTTTTATTTTGGGGGTCTTTGTTATTTTATTAGGGGGCTTAGAGTAGGTGTAATTAGTTTAAAATTGTTGTAATATTTTTCTGATGTTTGTAAATATTTTTTTATTTTTTGTAACTTAGTTCTTTTTTATTTTTTGTACTTTAGTTAGTTTATTTCATTGTATTTATTTGTAGATATTGTATTTAATTAATGTATTGATAGTGTAGTGTTAGGTTTAATTGTAGGTAATTGTAGGTATTTTATTTAATTAATATATTGATAGTGTAGTGTTAGGTGTAATTGTAACTTAGGTTAGGATTTATTTTACAGGTAATTTTGTAATTATTTTAACTATTTTAGCTATTGTACCTGGTTAAAATAAATACAAAGTTACATGTAAAATAAAAATAAATCCTAAAATAGCTATAATATAATTATAATTTATATTGTAGCTATATTAGGGTTTATTTTACAGGGAAGTATTTAGCTTTAAATAGGAATAATTTATTTAATAAGAGTTAATTTATTTCGTTAGATTTAAATTATATTTAACTTAGGGGGGTGTTAGGGTTAGACTTAGCTTTAGGGGTTAATAAATTTATTAGAATAGCGGTGAGCTCCAGTCGGCAGATTAGGGGTTAATGTTTGAAGTTAGGTGTCGGCGATGTTAGGGAGGGCAGATTAGGGGTTAATACTATTTATTATAGGGTTAGTGAGGCGGATTAGGGGTTAATAACTTTATTATAATAGCGGTGCGGTCC
This sequence comes from Bombina bombina, assembly GCF_027579735.1. NCBI lineage: Eukaryota > Metazoa > Chordata > Amphibia > Anura > Bombinatoridae > Bombina > Bombina bombina. The sequence continues at coordinate 815,701,528 of NC_069499.1, read as the reverse complement.
GCTAGGCAGAATAGGGGTTAATAAGTGTAGGCAGGTGGAGGCGACGTTGTGGGGGGCAGATTAGGTTTTAATAAATATAATATAGGGGTCAGCGGTGTTAGGGGCAGCAGATTAGGGGTACATAGGGATAATGTAAGTAGCGGCGGTTTATGGAGCGGCAGATTAGGGGTTAAAAATAATATGCAGGGGTCAGCGATAGTGGGGGCGGCAGATTAGGGGTTAATAAGTGTAAATTTAGGGGTGTTTAGACTCGGGGTACATGTTAGAGTGTTAGGTGCAGACGTAGGAAGTGTTTCCCCATAGACAACAATGGGGCTGCGTTAGGAGCTGAACGCTGCTTTTTTGCAGGTGTTAGGTTTTTTTTCAGCTCAAACAGCCCCATTGTTTCCTATGGGGGAATCATGCACGAGCATGTTTTTGAGGCTGGCCGCGTCCGTAAGCAACTCTGGTATCGAGAGTTGAAGTGGCGTTAAATATGCCTGTGCGCTCCCTTTTTGGAGCCTAATGCAGCCATTCTGTGGACTCTCAATACCAGAGTTATTTTAAAGGCGCGGCCAGAAAAAAGCCAGCGTTAGCTACGCGGGTCGTTACCGACAAAACTCTAAATCTAGCCGTAAGTGAACTAAGAAAATTAGATGGAAGTAAATAAGAAAGTTGTTTAAAATGTTATGCTCTATATGAATCATGAAATTTTTTGGGGGGGTTTATGTCCTACGTTATTTTGCATTAAATCGCACAAATCAGGTTACTCACATAATACCTGAAATCTTGAGATAGTAAAGTGATTTAGGTGGTGTAGTCTAAACTAAAATGGCAAAAACTGTAGCTCTCTGTTTTCTAGTTATGACATTTATATTGCAGTACCATAGAACTAATATAAAATCACACAATAAGAGAAAAGGAGGATGGAAACTTCAAATTTTAAATCTAGGAATTTATTAAATAAAATGAAATTAACGGTTTTGCTAATTTAATAACATTGATATGATTTAATTTATCTCCCACGGTGCTTTGAGTGTTATATCTAACAAGTTGAATGGTAATAAGTTAAAAAATGATACACAGGCGTGTCCGGACGGCAACGCTGGCAAGTTGCAACTTCAGGAGCTCCTAAGGGAAAAAAATGCTAATTTTGCAGCTATCATCTTAAAATCACAGCATCTTTCAATTAAAATTACATTTACAGTATGCTTATGTGGTGAATATTTCATCAATACTATTTTTGTGGTATATAAGACCCTTGTGTGTATGACTGGAATATTGAAGTCTAAAGCGGAGGGCTCATACCTACCCTCAGCAATCTACCCTGTTGGTAAACTGAGTGAATCAGCCAGGGTTCGATTGCCATATTTTACAGAAATTTACCCAATTGCCTGTCTGTATTAAAATACAGCTCTCTACAAGCTCACATTCCCCTAACATAAGCTGAGGTGACCAAAATAGTGACGACGACGTGGGGAGGAGATATCCTATGCACTCTAGATTACCACTTTCTGCAATTGAATCGCTTGCTAATGGAAGCTTTTGAGAGAGTGTTCCACGGTTCCTCATTGGAAACTCAGGAGGTGGAAGTTCAAGTGCATAATGGATCCCTATACAGGGAATTGGCTAAGAAATGATGAGCTCCTACTATCAAACAGATGTACTATTAACAATTTGTGTGCTGCTTTGACTTATCCCTTGAAAAGTAAATTGGAAAGTTGTTTAAAATTGCATGCTCTATCTGATTCATGAAAGTTTAATTTGACTAGACTGTCCCTTTAATACCTGTTAGTTCTCTTTACATATTTGGGCTGCAGCTGGTCTAAGAGTGATCACTTTGTTAATGAGCTCGATAACACTGTTCTTTTTTTTACTCTTCCGGACACCTCCCCCCCCCCCACATATTCTGGACATCCGGGTTTACTTCTAGAGACTTACTAAGCAGTATCCCTTTAAATCACCGCTGTTAATACATTATCTAATATCCTATTTAACAACATAACAACACTTGCCAATATTAGAACCTTCATATGATAAATAAAGTTATAAAAAATAAAAAAAAAGATTAGATGTTATGTCAAAGATGGCATTACATCTGAATTCACATTATATTGACCAATATTCTACATTTGGTTACATAAATTTATGTTAAACATTGTTCTCAAATAAGATCTTAGGTGATATTAATCCAGTTCAACGAGTCTTTAAACAGTCTGAATAGACATCAAAGAATCTGCCATTTTCTTCTTTTTTTTTTTTTTTAACAGTCCTAACAACGTACCTGATGTCATTTTCCTTGCCACACACAGAAATGTCACATTTTAAACATTGAAATCATAAAGAACAATTCTTCAAAACATTTATGGCAAATAGCTGTTGGCATTTTGGCTGAGCTCTAATGTTTTACCGTCCACTAAAAAGCTTTCAAAAAGAAAAAAAAAAAGAAAAAGAAAAAATTAATTATTCTACTAGCTTCAGCCATATATTAATTTGCATACGAAGAGAGAAGCACCCTACCAGGAATGAACAACAGCTAATCAGCTAGTTCTATGGCGATTTACCACCCAGCCATATACTCCTCATGTATATAATGTCCAACCTGATTTTACGTGCCAAGCTAACTTATAGAATTACACTTCCAAACATTTATTGAGCATCAAGTTCTACAAAACTATAATTAAATGTCTTAAGCTAGAGGCTTTTTAAGGTATACTCTGAGGCCTTTACATGACTCCCCGGAGTGTCCACATTAAAATGCTTGAGAGCTCAACTTTTTCGGGTATTGGGGGCTGGATCTAACTGCCACTCACCCCTCAACTGTGCATTCATCAAGTAATCTGAGTTCCTAAAAGGTGAAAGTAATTGCTTTTGAATGGCTGGCTTTAATAATTGCAGATATGGTTCCCATTTTCTCATGAAGATTGATGTTCTAGTTTGTATGTCCCCTATTGTTTCTGTTTGTTCGTAGGTAATTTGCTGCAACATGTTATGTTTGAGTTCAGTCAGAGTGGGGGGCTTACTATCCAACCACTTTCTAAGAATGAGTTGCCTTGCCAGCAGAATCCCATTGTAATAAAACAGTTTTGTATTTTTGGGCAGCTTGTTTGTTTGTAGAAATAGTATTGAATCAGGTTCAATTTTTACTGATGTGTGGGCTACTTTTTGTAACCATTTTTCAGTCATTGCCCAGAATCTATATAGTCTGGGACATGTGCAAATCATGTGTACCAGGTCTGTCTCTGTTGCAGAGCATCTTGGGCAGCCTTTAGGGAATGTCTCAGACCATTTATTGAGCATCTTTGGAGTAAAATAAGCATTGTGTAATATTTTGATGGTGAGATTTTCATATATCCAACAAAAGTGTGGCCTTTTTTGTTTTCTGTAAACTATTATGGACTACATCTACTGTGATTTCATGACCCAACCTACCAGACCATTTTTCACTAAGTGGGGAGAGTGTATTGTTGGTGAATTTCCCTAAAAGGGCTTTGTACATGGGTGTGATGGAGGTCATTCTCTTTGCATGTAGATTAATTAAGTTATACAGTACATTATTGCTATCTGGGAGGTTCTTAGTTTTTTCAAGACTTTGAAGATAATGTTTTTAAATATGCAAAATGTTGTGCAGAGGGGAGGCTGAAGCGCTCTTGTTGGTTTTTGCATGTTAGCATATCTCTACTATCTAACATTAACACCTGAGAGATAGAATATAATCCCAATTTCTTCCATATCTAGAAATGTTTTGTTTTGTATCCTGCTATAAAGTCAGGATTTCCTTGGAGAGGAATACATTTAGTTACAGCATGATCAAACCACAGAGTTTTACATATTTTTACCCAAGCTCGTATGGGTTGTTCTAACATTATAGATTTTGCTGTCAATAGTCCCGATTGCGCCTTGTTCATGTGAGGTAGCATGACCAGCGCAAAAGGCTGTACTACTTGTTCTTCTAACTCTGTAATTGTAAAGTATTAATTACCTGTCACCCAATACAGAGCATATTTTGCCTGGTCTGCGCAATTTTAAAATTGCAAGTTGGGTAAGTCTAAGCCTCCCTTCTCGGGACCCACCATTAGTTTCCTATAGCTAATTCTATGTCTTTTCTTTCTCCATATGAAACCCATAAGTAGAGATTTTAGATTGTTAAGGTCTGATTTTTTCAGTAATTCTGGGATCATCTGGAAAAGATACCATAACTTGGGGAACAAGATCATTTTAATTAGATTTACTCTGCCAGATAACGATAAATTCAAGTTTTTCCATGTATCTACCAAATATGCCAATTTCTTAAAGAGTTGTTTATAGTTATGGTTGTACCAGCGCTTAGGATCTCTGCACAATGTGATCCCTAAGTATTTAAATGTATTTTTTACAATTTTAAAGTCATATCCTAATACCTCTGAACCGACGTTTTCATGAAGCAAAAAAAAAAAAAAAAACGTATGTTTTGTACTGAGGATCTCCCCTTTACAAAGCCTGTCTGATCCTCATGCACGAGATCTGGCAGGACCACGGCCAATCTATTAGCTAACATTTTTGTGAAAAGTTTAAAATCAGAGTTTAAGAGTGAGATTTGTCTATATGACTCCGGCTTCAACGCATCCCTTCCCAGCTTGGGAAGGACACGTATGTGTGCTTCAGAAAATCTCTGCGTCAATGTGAGATTATCCGACATGATTTTATTATAGTGACTGGTCAAAGTGCCCGGCACCTCTGTTTTAAAAAATGTATAAAATTCCCTGGGTAAGCCATCTTTCCCCGGAGACTTTTCCAAAGGCAGATTTCCTATCTCTTTGATAACTTCACTTTCTGATATGAGATTACTTAACATCTGCACTTGTTCCTCTGTCAGTGTTGGTAGCTGAAGGCTTTGCCAATACTTACTTTTTGAATCCAAGTTAACCTCTTAACCTGTGTATAATTTTTGGTAAAAATCAGAGAATATACGTTGAATATCTATTCTTTTTGTGTAGGTTGTGGATCCCTCTTGTAAGCCATATAAAAATATTGGGTTTTCTAGTTAGTCTAGTAAGTCTTGCCAAAAATTTCCCCATCTTGTTACTAAAACGATAAAATTTTGCTTTAGTTTTAATGAAAACTCTGCATTTTGCTGTATGAATGTGTCTCTGACCTTTTTGATGTCTCTTTATTTGTCTCTGTTACTGCGGGTTGGATTGAGTAAATATCGGTTCCTATCGTTTATGATCTGATTGAGGAGGAGTTTTTCATTTTGGTTATGTTTTTTGTTTATTCCAGCTGCTTAAGACATTGCTACCCCCCTCAACACTGCTTTAGCAGTTTCCCAGTAAAAATGTGTTTGTGGGGTGTGTTGGTCATTTGTGGTTTTAAATGCCTTCCATTTTCCAATCATAAATTTATGCAGATTAGTATCATGGTATAGGTAAGATGGGAACCTCCAGCCCACCGTTTTTCCAGGGTATTGGTATTAACTGTCAGTAATATTAAGGCATGATCTGATAAAATGATTGGGTCTATCTTAGTGTCTGTAATGGCCGGGCCTAAGGACCGGGATATGAGATAATAGTCTATACGGGACAATGAGTCCTTAGATGGTGTTGAACAGGTAAAGTCCCTTGCCTCTGGGTTCCTTACCCTCCATACGTCCCATATGGAACATTTTTAAATTTATTGAGTATGCAAGTTTCCCTTTTGGCATTTAAGTTCTTAGGTCCATGTCTATTTGATGAGTTAGGATTTCAAAATCTATCTGCTGGCATCTGGGGCGCTATGTTAAAGTCCCCTCCCAATATAATGTGTGCCTCCTCTAGGTTTATAATACGGCTTTCAAGTTGTTCAAAAAAAACCTTCTTGTTTGTGGGCCAATTATCCCCCCTATCACTTGTGGGCCAATTATCCCCCCTATCACTAGCTGTTGACCATCAATTTCTAGCTTGACCAGAAAATGTCTCCCCTCCTGATCGGCTCTAACTTGTTTAATAGTGTACTCTAAATTTTTATGGAGAAGAAGAGCTACTCCACTTGCTTGCTGTCAAATGGCATGAACAAAACCTTGTATTTCTAACAAAAATATTTAAGTTGCGCCTCTATAACCCAATATAAGGGATATACAGTTTTAAAGTTAGGAGAGAAGCTTACAGTGTAATAGTTGTTTATATTGTATATTGATCAAGTATAATCTGCGTTACTCAAAATCATTACTTGATTAAATAACCACACTTAATATTAACTTCAAGACTTCAAAAAGCATGTGTTATTAAAGTAACCTTTCTTATTGTATATGACTCAAAATCATTACTATGATTAGATAACCACACATATTCTTAACGTAGAAGCTCCAAAAAACATGTGTTATTAAAGTAACCTTTCCTTTTCGTTGGTTTACTTTATAATCACTGAACAAAATTTATTTTACAATGTAAATATCGAATGACATAAAAAACTAGTTAATCAAAGTGGACAATTAATAATAATAAAATTCATCAAATAATGAATAGATAAATAATAAAAAATGCTCAAATAATAAAATTCTTTGAATAGTTTAAGTACATAGATAAAGAGTGTCTCTGGCCAGAGATAAAAATTGTCTTTCAAAGTAAAATCCAGCAAGTATTCCATGGAATTTAACCGACACTAAGACACTTGATAATACAGTTCTAATCTGATTAAACCTTTTTAGGCAATTACCGGTAAGAGCCGTTTTCTTGTCTCTATTCCAAATCACTCTGTATCAGCTACCACCACTTGTTACTTTGGGCTTGGAGGTGAACAAAACCTCCCCAACCCACCCTTGTTTCAACTTTTGATGTTCGATCGGTGTTAAAGGGACACTGAACCCAAATTTTTTCTTTCATGATTCAGATAGAGCATGCAATTTTAAGCAACTTTCTAATTTACTCCTATTATCAATTTTTCTTTGTTCTCTTGCTATCTTTATTTGAAAAAGAAGGCATCTAATCTAAGGAAACAAAATCAATTGAGGAAACAAGAGCAATGGGTGTGAAGTTAGCTCAGGGTAATTAGAATATCAATATGGCTAGCAGTGTCCACACATAAATCCTGTTAAGTTGACACAGAGCTCATGAAAAAATCCTCCTAAGGTTATGAGTGCCTAACCAAAATGACAAGCAGGGTTTCCTCCCTCCCCGCGTTCATTAGACTGCAGGAAAACAGACCTTATGGTTACTCACGGTGTGAAAATAAGAACACAGTTCAATTAGTAGAATAGTAACTTGGTAGCCTTTCAGTGATGGTGCACATACCTCCTTCAGACAGGCAGACAAACTCCAGCGGCTAACACTGTTTCACACCTGGAGTGTAGTTCCAGTATTAAAGCAAACTCACTGTTACGAAGGCAATCCTCTGTCCCCGGTCCTGCTGGCACTCCCACGTAGCACCAACCCTGCAGCCTTCAGCTAGAATCCCCGTGCTCACTCCGTCCAAAAGATAAAGTCAAACAAACATAGATGAGAGAAGCAGTGGAGCACGGCTGGTTCAAGTGTTTATTGGACAGGGTGTCCAAACATGTAGATGAAAACATACAAAGTGTACAAAGGGACTCAGTCCCTGGATAAAATACAGAGAAGTTTTAAATAAACCTGGAGCTAGTAGTCCTGTCGGCTAACGCGTTTCGGCGTGAGCCTTACTCATAGCCTCGATAAAAAAACAAATAAACCCAAAGTGGTTTAAAAAACCTAGCTCTCAATTTGGTTGGTTGTCAGGATGCACACCTTTTCATTTAGGCAACCAATCCTTAGCGTTAATCACACACACCTCCTCTGAATGCTTCAGCGTAATAGAGAAAGGTAAACTCCCACGTCGGCCATACACGTCATTACCTAGTACTCCAATTACTACACTATAACAAATTGACAATTTAACCATTTCAAGTGAACACACCAAGACATCGCTAGTCCTTGTGATGCAATCCCAGTGAAACAGCACTCATGACCGAAAACCACCAAAGGGTGGGAGAATATTAGACCAATCAGTCCAATTACAAGTCTGCACAGGCAATTAGGTCTAAGCAACCACAAAGTACACATCAAAGCAGCCCTTCGTAGAGCCTCTAATTCACATACGAAACAATCCGTGAGTACTGATATACAATACAAAAAAACAAAATAATAAATAAAAGCTGGCCCTCGCACTAGACTCAAAAAACACAAAGCTACTGCAACTCCCCTCCACTACTAAATCTGACATCATATAATTAAAGGGACAGTTGAGAGGAGAAAATGCTGGCGCCTTAAAGGTACACTCAGCACATGAAGAGCCTTGTGAAACTGGACTTACCAGTGAAAAGGGGAAAAGGGACCTAAAAACACCTCCAAAATATATGATAGCAAAAAGAAGGACCAAAAATAAAAAAAATAAAAAATTCTAATTATGGGGAATAAACAGAGTTACGCTGTCAAAAAAAAGGGTAATTATACCCCCAATAGGGATCACTGAAAAAGTGATGTTACAAATAGAGATTCTGGAAAATAGAGAACTAAGGGGTAACAAAAATTTAAAAATAGCATGCTAACCCCCCCTAGGAAATACCAAGTACTGCATACACACTCCTCCCAGCAACTAATGTACCCATAAAGGGTCCTAAGTTGTCCAGAAATTAATCAAGTAACACTCTCTGCACCAGGGTCACCTTCATTACTGAGTACTCCAAACTCTGTTTATTCCCCATAATTAGATTTTTTTATTTTTGGTCCTTCTTTTTGCTATCATATATTTTGGAGGTGTTTTTAGGTCCCTTTCCCCCTTTTCACTGGTCAGTCCAGTGTCACAAGGCTCTTCATGTGCTGATTGTACCTTTAAGGCGCCAGCATTTTCTCCTCTCAATTGTCCCTTTAATTATATGATGTCGGATTTAGTAGCAGAGGGGAGTTGCAGTAGCCTTGTGTTTTTTGAGTCTAGTGCGAGGGCCAGCTTTTATTTATTATTTAGTTTTTTTGTATTGTATATCAGTACTCACTGATTGTTTCCTATGTGAATTAGAGGCTCTACGAAGGGCTGCTTTGATGTGTACTTTCTGGTCGCTTAGACCTAATTGCCCGTGCAGACACGTAACTGGACTGATTGGTCTAATATTCTCCCACCCATTGGTGGTTTTCGGTCATGAGTGCTGTTTCACTGGTATCGCATCACAAGGACTAGCGATGTCTTGGTGTGTTCACTTGAAATGGTTAAATTGTCAATTTGTTATAGTGTAGTGATTGGAGTACTCGGTAATGACGTGTATGGCCAGACCTGTGTGGGAGTTTACCTTTCTCTATTACGCTGAAGCATTCAGAGGGTGTGTGTGTTATTAACGCTACAGATTGGTTGCCTAAATGAAAGGGTGTGCATTTTGACAGCCAACCGAATTGAGAGCTAGGTTTTTTAAACCACTTTGGGTTTATTTGTTTTAAAATCAAGGCTATGAGTAAGGCTCACGCCGAAACGCGTTAGCCAACAGGACTACTAGCTCCAGGTTTATTTAAAACTTCTCTGTATTTTATCCAGGGACTGAGTCCCTTTGTACACTTTGTATGTTTTCATCTACATGTTTGGACACCCTGTCCAATAAACACTTGAACCAGCCGTGCTCCAGTGCTTCTCTCATCTATGTTTGTTTGACTTTATCTAATCTAAGGAGCCAGCAAATTTTTGATTCAGACCCATGGACTTGTTTATTGGTGCTTTCCAATCAGCAAGGACAACCCAGTTTGTTCACCAAAAATGGGCCGGCATCTAAACTTCCATTCTTGCTTTTCAAATAAACATAACAAGAGAATGAAGAAAATTTGATAATAGGAGCATGCTCTATCTGAATCACGAAAGCAAAATTTTGGGTTCAGTGTCCCTTTAAGTGTGTCTCCTCTAGTATGGTAATGTCTGTTTTTGTTCGCTTTAAATACTGTAAGATTGATTTGCGTTTTATGGGTGAAGTTATTCCCCCCACATTCCACACCACTATCCTAATGATTGCAGAGTGTGTATTGTATTTGTATGTGTAAAGAGTCATTCCACCAATTACCTACCAGAGAGGGGATGTACACTTTGTCAAGAAAATGTTATGTCTTGTATTGTTGTGCTTCCACCTCTGGACAGACCTGATTCTCTTAGACACCCAGAGGAGAAAAGACCAGGCCAACACCTCTTTTTCTAATGTTGAAATCTAGCAATTCAGTATAGAAAATAAGATAAAAAATAAAAAAAACAATAACATTAACACATAGATTAAACAAGATGCTCTGCAACTGGTTAACTTATATAACTCTCAATATTACTATTTATTTTTTCTTTCTCTTTTTTTCAAACAATATTCAGAACAAAATGCCAACAAATTCCAATATTTCACAAAAAAACAGTATGGTACAATACAATTCCCCCCCCCCCCCTTTGTTAAAGGATATATACGAGTCAGACGGTCAGTTGACAGTCCTCAACACCAAACACCTTAAGAGGTATTTGATTATTGCCCTTGCTTAGGTCCAATTTCCAATAAACTACAATTTCCCCAAGACATACCACATAAAACAGTTTATTAATTTCAAAACTGAGAATGTCATTTATTTATTATCCTGTAGCTGTCCGACCTTCTATGTACGTAAAACTAGGCATATGTTGAAGGAGAGGGTGACCGAGCACAGAGATGATATAAAGGCAGCAAGCAAAGGAGAGATTAAAAGTGGGGTGGCTTTACATTTTGCCACACACCATGGTTGTAACTTAGCTGACTTGAGAGTATTAGGTATTGAAGCATGCTCCCTATATGGGAGCGGAGGGGATATTGATAATGTACTCCTTAAAAAAGAAACAGAGTGGATGTATAAACTTCAAACACTCACTCCAAAAGGCCTTAATGAAAAGTTTGAATTTGCTGCTTTTCTGTGATATGCACATTTAGTGCAATATAGGGAGGAAATATTTCATATTTGAATGTGTCTCGTTTGACCAGCTCACACCACTTTTGGAAACCAAAGTAACAATTTTGGCAGTAGTACCAAGTTGTCATAAAGTATAATAACAATGAGGAAACAAATTTTGACATGACTTTTGGACCGCTTGTTAGACTTATGTGTGGCGTTCGATTACGTTCCCACATATATCTCTTTATGTTCTAAATAAGAAAATTGTTTTTAGATGTATATATTCAATTTTATTTTTGCATTTTTATGCTTTGTATTCAATAACTTTGTGCTAATTTTTTATTAGCATACAAAAACTGTTGATTTGTTTTCCTTTGTTCACAAAATCTTTTCACCTATCCGAGAAAAGGGAGGCATGTGTATAAGCAGCTTTGCCTGTTGGTTTTACACCTGACAGCAGCATCCAATCATATTGAAGCATGCACGCCGGTTAAAAGGCCAATGTTAACATCAAGAGAATAACCATTAGCCCTGAGGAAACCCCTATGACGTAGTTTTACGTGGGGGGTGAAACGCGCGTCGGCAGTGACGTGCATGGAGTGAGATACACTGTTGCAGAGCATACAAATGACCACACAAGTTCCAAATGTGCGATGAATCAAGGGGGATTTGCAGTAGGTAGTAACACCTGCCCTTGATAGCCGTGTTTGATGGCTTAATGAACTGCTGAATATTTAATAGGCACCACAAAAGAGTCTAAGTTTATACGGTTTGCATTGGGAATAAAAGAACTTTGCCCTTTCTTTACTTGTGGATACTGATTTGCAAGCATAAGTTGGAAAATGCCTAATATTTGGAAATCTAACCTTAACTGGTGAACTGCTACTGGGACCTTTTTCTACACCTAAGTCCTTCAATCCCTTTTGTATGGAGAACTATAGCTGCTAGTTCACTTCTTTGGAAATATATGAACAGTTCGATTGTACAGCTGCCATGTTTGATAACTATGCTTTGTATACCTATCATTGTGGTTACTACTTGCCGTTGCCGTTGCATTAATAAGACTTGCTTTGGGGGTGTGTACATACAATCCTGCATGTGGTTTTATTTTTCATGACACAGAGCTATAGATTTTATAGTGGTGCCCTCGGAACGTTTAGATGTTGTATGTACTAGGAATTAAAGGTACATGCTTTATTTGACACAGTTATACTATATGTTTTACTTAAGGACATTAGTGGTATCTAACAGACATGGATCCTCAAGGATCACTATGATAGCCAATTTATGCGTCTAGGGCACTGCTATCCTCTAGTGGAGGTATTGTCTTGTTGATACTTTGTCAATATGCTATTCTATATTGGTCTCTTGGTCCACAACGGTTTAATGCTCTAGAGTACATTTATGGTTCATTTGTCTGCTTATGGGAACTTTAATACCCATAAACATTATGTGGATGTGCAATTTTTGAAAACACTTTGTAATCTTTTCAACTGTATTTGCCTGAAGTTTTGAATATTAAATTTAAGTAAAATAAAAAAAATTGTGCTAAAATCCCCGTCTTGTATGTAGTTAACTTATTTTGGTATCTACATTTTCTTCCTTTTTCCTATTTTTCAAACTACAATGTTCCCTTGTATTCTGTTCTGATCCATGTTCTCAAGCACACTATTTTGCATGGTCTATGGATCCAAATCAGACTGGGTTGTGTGGAATATCCTCCATCTCCCTAGGTAGCTGGGAGTGTTTTTTTTTGCAAGTATGACTGTAAGTGCTGTGGCATTTCGAATAGTTTAGGGCCCTGTGGTGTCAGTTTAAGGCCCTGTGGTGTCCTCTAGCAGTTGCTTGCAATAAAGGGAGAATTCCCTTCTTCTCTTGGCCACCTCTGTAGAGTAGTCCTGGAATATATAAATTTGTTTTTCCTTCATATATCAGTGCCAGTATTTGCCAATATGCTTTGAGGAGAAGCATCTTATCTTTAAAGCTAAGATACTTAATCATTATTTGTCGTTGAGGTCCTCCAGGGGGAATTTTGCCGTTCCATTGACCCAATCCTATGATCTCTTTCTGCAGTACATGGTATTTTGTCTGGGGAATATTTTTGCAACTGTGGTAAAATGGTTTGGAATTTGGGAATTATTCTGGTAACCCAACTATTCTTACATTGCTCCTCCTTGAACTATTTTCCAGGTTATCAAGTTTAGCCTGTATGATTTTATTCTGTTTTTGCAGGTTAGAGATTGTTGATACAGTATCTCTCATTCTTTCTTCTCCATTAGACACCCTCTGCTTCACTGTAATAAGTCTAGCAGAGAAACTTTTTAAGTCTGCTGATATGGTATCCATGCCAGTTTGCAGCTGCTCTATCTTTGGTAAGAAAAGCGCTGACATCTGCTTCACAATTGGATGCGTGTCTTGTGGTTCAATGTGGGTGGCAGGATTCATTGTGTCTGGGTTAGATTTAGCTTGATGTCTGAGCCTCTTGTCTGCATGTTTTAGTTTTCCAGACATGGTATCTGTAGCTTTATTAAATGATGTATCTCCTCATACAGGATAGGCTCTCGGGATGGGTTCTGCTCTCAATGTCCCTGGAGTTTTATGTTTTTAAAGTAAACTTTTCTGTGAGACCCGTAGTTTTCGGACTCCCCAGATTGGCCTCTGTAAATTTTATAAAGGTGTGTGATGCTCGAGGATCGATACTGGGGTGTGGGGTGGAGTGCAGACTGTCCTTTAGCCTTGCATTCCATGTGTAAAGATGCAGCGTTAGAATTCTGTCTGCCATGCCCTAAGCGTGATTAGAATAACACCAGGAAGCCCTTCAGCTTAGTACTACAGCTTTCTAGCCGTGACTGTAGGATAATATCAAATGTCCTAGTATAACTCCCTTTATGGAGTCAGCCATATTGCGTCTTACGTGTAAATAATGTATGCCTTATAGACAGGTCTTATGAATCCTTGTGTGTAGCTCGGATCTTACTATTTCCTCTGGTGATGGCGGCTTCGCACCACTTTACACGTCTCCGTGCAGTCCGTCGACTTCCAGTGTCGGAACCGATGCAAGTTCCAAACTTGTCCAATACCAGATGAGTGAAGATCCCCCATCAAGGTAGCGTAGTTTCGGAGTGTTAATTCCAAATAGTTTTTGCGGAGCTCAGTTAAACCGCGGCCATACCAGTTAACTCCGCCTACCCGAAGTATGATAACATCTAATCTTACTAAGTAACTACTCTTCTCTTAAAACTATCTGTTTGTTTTTAATTGACAACACTATTAAGTTTAGCAAAGTCAAAAGCAATCTTGGGCAATTACTATATCTAAATCAATTTTGGTACATTTATTGTTCTTCAACTATATCTCTATTGACTTGACACATTTTGCAATGATCTAATTTAACTCTACATTCTCTGTTCTAGTCAATATATTGTCAATATATATAGTTGCTTAATTAATATTGTTATAGTTGTCCTTGTTTTATCAAAATAGGTTCCTAATTTCTGAGCCTTCAGTCGTTGGCTACATTTTATAACCATTTAACTTGAACCTAAGGAGACCATCTTAAGAAGATATATGTTTTTATATTATATATGTCATTATATTTTTTACCTCAACACTAACAATTTAAATATTATTTATCTTGTTCTTTTTACTCTACCTATAAATCTTATTTGAGGGTTCAAGAGTGGCCCTATATTTTTAGATTAAAAAAAATATTGAAAATAAGTAATATACATTGCTTTTTGTTGCTTATAAATAGGAAATAATATATATATATATATATATATATATATATATATACTGTATATATATATATATATATATATATATATATATATATACATACTATATATATATATTATATATATATATATATATATATATATATATATAATATATAAACTATAAACAAAATTAGATTTATGAATGTTGTATTTGTATTTGCAACCAGTGTTTTTTTTGGAGGATGAAGAAGCACATTTCTTCTAATACACAAATGATTCAAATATTTGGTTCATGGAAAGGAACTGATTTTCTCTTTGCTGTTAATTCTTATTTTCTTAGTTCAACAAAAAGATTAACATTGGAGATGTGTATTTTCCTACTTTAAAATTTAGGGAACACAGCACTCCTTTTTTATAGAAAAAAACAATAACCAATCTTTATTTTTAATTCAATTTAGCACTCTATCATAAAAACATGAAATATAAGCATAGTGCAAGAATAACAAATTATTATTATAAAAATATACACACATACAATTTTAAAAACTAAAAAATGTTGATGTACCATATTGCCTCTCTACATTAAAAAGTAAATCCATATGGATGATATGTCAGACCAGCAAAACCCAGCTGCTACCAGATCATGCTTATATAAAAAACAGGTAATGCCTGGGCTAGTAGTAATAAACGAATCTATGCTGTCTGGTGTTCCTCCATATATTGCAAATTGTCACAAATATACATAATGATAGTATATAAGATGACGTACAACAACCTATGCTGAAAAGTTATTAGTATTAGTTATATTGCAGTTTGTAGCACCTCAAATCAGCTGTGCTGAAGCAAGCATCAAAAGTTCCTCAGTTTTATTGCAATTTTGCTTGTTAAATGATCTGTTACTTTCTCTGGATAACATAGATTACTTATGCACATCTTTACTCACATACAGTCATGGCCACAAATATTGGCACTCCTGCTTTTTTGTCAGATAATGCATCATTATGCCCAGAAAATTGTTGCAATTATAAATGTTTGGCCATTCTCATGTTTATTTTATTTTTTTGTATTGGTATGACACAAAAAAGTAGAGAGAAAAAAAAGCCAAATATGACACATTCCATGCAAAACTCCAAAAATTGACTGGACAAAATTATTGGCATCCTCTCAAAATTGTAAGAAATAATTGCATTCCAAGTTTGTGATGCTCCTTTAATTTGTAATTAAACTTACCTGTATCGATTAACAGGTGTTGACAAATAGAAATTACACCGTCAACCAGTTAAAATGGTGAGAAATGTACCTTTCTGTTGCGTGTCTCTGTGTTCCACACTGAGCATGGGGAAGAGAAAGAACAGCAAAGAATTGTCTGAAGACGTGAGAACAAAAATTGTCGAAAAGCATGGACAATCTCAAGGTTACAAATCTCTAGAGATCTTAATGTCCTTGTGTCCACTATGTTCAACATTGTCAAGAATTTTACAGCCCATGGCACTGTAGCTAATCTCCCTGGACATGGACAAAAGAGAAAAAATAATCAAAGATTGCAATGAAGGATTGTTTGAATGGTGGATAAAGAACCTTCATAAACTTCCAGACAAATTCAAGTTGATCTTCAGGCATAGGGTACAAATGTGTCAGCTCACACTATACGTCTCCATCTGAATGAAAAGGGACGCTATGGTAGGAGACCCAGGAGGAGCCCACTGATGACACAGAAACATAGAAAAGCTAGATTGGAGTTTGCCAAAACCCTTTTGGGAGAATGTGCTGTGAACAGACTAAACAGAATTACATCTTTTTGGTAAAGCCTATCATTCTACTGTTTTATGGAAATGAAATGAGGCTTTTAAAAAAAAGAATACAGTCCCTACAGCCAAACATGGTGGAGGTTCACTGATGTTTTGGGGTTGCTTTGCTGCTTCAGGCACTGGATGTCTTGACTGTGTGCATGTAATTATAAAATCTGAAGACTACCAAAGAATTATGTGGTGCAATGTTGGGCCCAGTGTCAGAAAGTTGGGTCTCCGTCCCAGATCATGGGTCTTACAGCAGGACAATGACCCAAAGCACACATCAAAAAGCATCCAGAGGAGGGGGGCGGAGCCAGCAGTGGTTACGATGGCCGCATAACTCTGGAGCTCTGTTGAAGAGGACTCTATAACGGCTACCCTGGGGCTTACATAGTGACTTCAGCAGGTATAAACGAAAGCCTACACCTCCTTATGTCATCGCTCCTGCTGGGGGACGATTATATTGGACATTGATGCACTCAGTGAATATACAGCTTCTTCTCTTGTGAAGAACTACTCAGGCCGGTCGCCATCTTGCCATCCTGGGAAGTTGTGTGCAAAGCCCTTCTTACCCACCCTGCATACCTGATATGAAGGCACCTTCTTCTTGCTCTCACTCCGGGGCACAAAACTGCTAATCTCTCTATCTTGAGCCTGTGAGGAGACAAAGAATCTGCTGGATGCATGGGGGTAAGCAGCCATTTACCGCGCTATAAGGCTTTTCTCAATAATGTATACCTGACACTTGCTAAGACACCATCATCATCTGTTCTGCAATACTGTATACACAAATACAAATTGAAGCACATACAGCATAATAGGATAACCGACAGCAGGATAATAAAAGGATTGTCAGAGTTTAGAGTTACACAAACTAGACTTGTGTACATGGGATGTGTGTACTATTAGTTATCTAGAAAGGCCCACCTACGCATC
The DNA here is from genome assembly GCF_027579735.1 of Bombina bombina. Taxonomy (NCBI): domain Eukaryota; kingdom Metazoa; phylum Chordata; class Amphibia; order Anura; family Bombinatoridae; genus Bombina; species Bombina bombina. The sequence continues at coordinate 815,684,269 of NC_069499.1, read as the reverse complement.
ACTATTTATTCACAACAAAAATCATATGAAGTACATGAGTTTGGAGGCGCATAAGTATTAGTATTAACAGAATATAAGCCTATCTGTGTGCCATAACATATTTGTTTTTAGAATCACTGGATCCTTGCCTCTTCTGCTCTGAAATGGCGGCGAGTAAATCATCAAAGACAGACAAACCATCAAAGCAAATGGCTATCAAAGTGCACACTATGCCCTCTTATTTTTCTGCTAATCCGTTAATGAGCACTCTCCATCCTCTAATCACAACACCATCAAAAATAAAACACCATCAACCACACTGTCTCAAGACCCTATTACAACTTCTCCTACTACTGAGAATGTGCAAATACCACCTGCTATACTTTCCCAGTTTGCGACAAAGCAAGACACTTCTGATATTTTTCGTACATGTCTAAGGGAGGAGCTGACTGAAATAAAACAAGATCTTCAAGCACTGGGGTCCAGGGTTGAAATGTTAGAAGCTGTCAGTGAGGAAATCCATGAGGATATACAATGCATTGATGAAAAATCTACAACACAACAAGATACAATTGACATATTGATGGATAAGATTGATGACTTAGAGAATAGAAGCAGAAGGAGAAACCTCAGACTTAGAGGCATCCCTGAATCTATACTGCCACAAGACTTCCCTGAATACCTACATGCCTTATTTTGCACTCTAAAGGAATCTTCATACATTGATAATATTCTCTGGGTAAGAGCACACAGAGCCCTTCGCCCCAAGCCTCCTGAATCAGCCCCACCTAGGGACATCATCATCCGATTTAAAAACTTCCTGGAAAAAGAGATGTTGCTCAACCAATCTAGAAGACATCAACCAGTGAGATTTAGAGGAAACGTTATACAATTTTTTGAAGACCTCTCTATGAGAACATTACAGATTAGAAAAGAATTTGCCCCTCTTACAACGTTATTACACAATAAAAGAATCCCATACAGATGGGGCTTCCCGGTTCAATTACTAGTCATCCAAGATAATAAGAGACTGATTTGCAAAACTCCAGCGGACATTCCATCCTTCAGCAGAGAACTTGGATTAGAAACACCTTTGGAACTTACAACAACATCCACATCAGAACCAACGCCTGTTAAAAGGCCTAACCGTAAACCCCCGAACTGGCAAACAAAGATACCACGTAAGAGCAAGTCTTCACAATCATCTGGCAGACCAGACAATCGACAGGCCTCACCACCTTCAAACCACTCTTCCTCATCTGGAGAGGACTGTCCATAACATTCACTTGTACACTTCTCTCTACACACTTATGATGAAAGTGGTTACCCACTTGGTGTGTAAACTACTTTTGTGTCTCTAGTATGTGTGCTTCCTGCAATACAAGGTGCTGGACATTGTGTGAATTTCAACCGAGAAGGTAATATAAATCCTTTTACACATTGCTTGTTGCATCTTTATTGTATAAATGTACTTTTACCAGGCATCTTCAGGTGGCCCAGGACACGGACGTATTCATCTTAATGCTTGGCCCTGACATTTTGGGACCAAGTCCTAATAAAAGACACTGTAAGAGATACCCACTTCCTTCTCTGTTACCCCTTAAATATGTTTTCTCTATTTATGTCTAAAATTAGACTTAGAGATTTATTTTCTGTTGTTTTTATTATGTCTCAAAATGTTTGGTGTTCACTGTTTATTTTTTACCGCTGGCATGGTATCATGGCGATAGGCACTACTACATATCTCTCATTCTTATCCCAATATATAAATGCTGAGCCCTAAAACTTTTCCCATCTCCATCACTACTCAGAATGTCAAGGGGTTTAATTCTCCAAGCAAAAGATCTAAAGCCCTGAGTGACCTCTATAAGAGAGGTGTTGATGTACTTTTATTACAGGAAACCCATTTTAAAAATTCACAGATTCCAAGATATTTTGGCAGATATTATACTCAGTAGTTCCACAGTGCGGCCACTACTAAACACTGTGGGGTTAGTATATTAATCCCTAAGCACATCCCCTTCCAACTGACACAACAATTTAAAGACTGTGAAGGAAGATTTCTAAGCATTACGGACTTGATGTATGGCAGACTCATAACGTTCATTAATGTCTATGCCCCTAACACCAATCAGCTTACATTTTTTAAATTCCTTTTTCAAAAATTCTTAGGATGTATCTAAAGGGCCCACTTTTATAGGCAGTGATTTAAACTGTCCTTTTAAATCAAAAGTAGACAGTTCCAACCCACTTTCTAGAATTTCAAAACGCACGTCATACCTATGGAAAAATCTTAAAAATTGCAATCTATTTGACACTTGGAGGTTCGTTTACCCCACAACCAGGGATTACACTTTTTTTTTTCACGTCCTGCACATACATATAGTAGACTAGATGATATACTTATCGATCAAACAGGCCTTTCAATGATAGTTAAGTCTAAAATTACTCCTACCTCTTGGTCGGACCACTCTGCGGTTACCACACTGATTAATTGGCCCAATACACCATTAGACCCCTACCAATGGTGCCTATAACAGAATAATTTCATGCAAACACTGACTCAGTCGCGAATCCATTCACGGTATGGGAAGCACATAAATGTACACTTAGAGGTGAGTTTATCCAGTATAAGGCAAGGCTTCAAAAAAACACGAGACTGACTTATAACACATTGACCACGAAACTTACTCATTTAGATTGCTCCCACAAAAAAGATTCTGACAACCATACTATATTAAAGGATCTTCAAGACACACAAGAACAATTAAACACTTTCCTAGCCATAGAACATCCAAAATCCTCTCTTAAAATTAGACAAAGATACTTCCATTAAGGAAATAAAGCGGGTAAAATATTAGCTCGCACACTAAAGAGAACTAAATTGAAATCCTTCATTTATGAACTTAAAACACCACAAAACACCTCTGTCAATACTACACCAGAAATACTTGCTCAATTTCACCAATACTATTCAGACCTATACAACCTCCCACATACATCCAACCACCGACATGAAAGCAGCTCCGGGTCCCTATCAGACTACCTAGATACTTGTAAATTCCCCTTTCTCACTGAGTTACAAATAGAATCTTTAGAGTCGCCTATAACAACAACTGAAATAGCAGCAGCTATTAAAGACCTGAAAAATGGAAAAAGCCCTGGTCCGGATGGATTCTCAGCTAAATACTATCAAATGTTTGCCCCGATTCTTATTCTGCACCTTTTAAACTTATTCTCCCAACTCACCCATTTCCATCCTCCATGTTGGAAGCGTATGTGGTGATACTGCCCAAACCTGGAAGGACCCCGGATTCTCCCTCAAATTTTAGGCCTATTTCCTTGCTGAATATAGACACTAAATTATTCTCTAAAATTCTGGCACAACGCTTAAATAAAATTCTCCCTCACTTAATCCACCCCAATCAAGCAGGATTCACCCCTGGTAGAGGGCCCGCGATAACACTCTGAAAATCATCAGCTTAATTGAACATATGGATAATACCAAGACACCTTCTTTCTTCGCGTCCTTAGACACGGAGAAAGCTTTTGATAGACTGAGTTGGGGATTCCTTGAGAAAACACTAATCAAATTTGGTTTTCCGACAGCTTACATTTCAAAAATATTTACTTTATATAATTCACCAAACGCCAAGATAAAACTTAATAACTCACTTTCTTCTTCATTTTCAATATACAATGGTACATGACAGGGCTGCCCACTTTCTCCTTTGCTGTTTGCTTTAGTGATGGAGGTTTTAGCTACTAGAAATAGGCTGAACCCTAACATTTCAGGTATCAAAGTACATGATACGGAATACAAGGCTTCATATTATGCCGATGATATATTCCTAACTTTAACTAATCCCGTAACCTCATTACAAGAATTAAATATAGAATTTCTCTTATACGGCACCCACTCCAATTTTAAAATGAATGCGTCCAAATCCGAATTTTTCACCCTAGCGATTTCTGACGACATTAACAACTTAATAGCACGAGATTATTAATACACCCAGCGTAAAACATCAATAAAGTACTTGGGGATTATGATTACTAAAAAACCAGCAGACTTATTCTCCGCAAACTACCCCTCCTTATTAAAAAGTATACAACAAGATGTCAATTCATGGCAAAACAAAACGCTATCTTGGCTAGGCAGGTTACATGATATAAAATGACAATTATACCGAAAGTGTTGTACCTTTTTCAAACTGTACCACTTAAATTGCCAACAAACTTTCTCAACAAACTTCAAGGCACCATAAATACCTCTGGCAGAACAAAATCCCTAGGATTTCTAACTCCACATTATATAGACCAAAGGTGAGGGGTGGTCTGGGCATGCCCAATCTCCAATATTACCATACTGCGGGTGCTCTAACACGAATTGTAGACTGGTGTAATAACACAACCCATAAAGAATGGGTAAGGATTGAACATGACTTAGTGGGAAATGGACAATTAGGCACATCCTGCTGGACTCCAAACATCAGCAGAAATCTGGCCCCTCACACAACCAACACAACCAAATTAACTTTGGACATCTGGGACAAACAAATAATTAAACGCCATAGTCTATCTACGATCCCCTCACCACTCACCTCACTGACAGACAATCCAGAGTTACAACTGGTCAACAGTACATCACATACACAACTACGTCCTTTAAGGGAAACAATAACTTGCTACTCTGTTCTGGAAAACGGTAAATTGAGAACAAAAGCAGAACTGACAGATAAATGGGGAACATTTTTCTCACATTGGTATAGATATTTTCAGATACACCATTATCTCACTACTCGTCCCCATGGGTGTCAACTTCGTAGGTCCCTTACCCCATTCGAATCTATGTGTTACTCCACATTATCTTCTAAGGGCTCCCTTTCGCGCATCTATAAACTGATTATCGAACACCACTCTAAAGATCTTCCGACTTACACTCATAAATGGTCAGAAGACCTGTATACACAAATCTCAGAGCAAGACTGGTCCAAAATATTTGTAAACATGAGTAGCCATACCTCTTCTATCATATATATAGAAATGAATCTGAAACTTATGAGCCGATGGTATTATACACCAGCAAGATTGGCTGCAATGTTTAAAAATGTAGATAGGCAATGTTGGAGAAATTGTGGTGGCATTGGCGATTTTCAACATATTTGGTGGACATGCCCTCATATTAAACAATGATGGGTGGAAGTTCAATTAGCTATTGGAAATGTCCTAGGTGTTACTATACCTCTGGAATCTACCACCTTTTTATTAAACAAATTCCCTAGAATTAAATGCAAGCTGAGATCTAAACTCTTATCTATTATGATAAATTGTGCTAAACGATTGATTCCAAGAAACTGGAAATTAACTATCACCCCCACTGTAATGGAATGGAAGTCGCTAATGACTCACACATTAATGCTTGAAAAGTACCATTATGCCAACAATATAAGGCTGGACGACTTTCTAAACATGAACTTTCTTTGGGAAGAATTCTGTAATTCCCATAAATAGATAATGTAATAATCATTCTGCTAGAAGGCTCAAAGCAGAGCTATACAATATTTTATATTGAGAAATATAGGGTTAAACCTGTGTTATAACGCCTTAGCCAATAATGAATCAAAATGTTCAAAATGTGATTCCCTGATATATTGTGCCAGATGTATTTTGTTATTTTTCCATTATTTTTGTCTTATTATTTCATTTGTATTGTTGATTCTGTTTGACCTAATTTCATTCAATAAAAAACTTTAAAAAAAAAAAAAAAAAAAGCATCCAGAAATGGTTTAAGACAAAGCGCTGAAGAGTACTGAACTGGCCAGCAATGAGTCCAGATCTCATTCCCATAGACCACCTGCAGAGAGATCTCAAAACAGCATTTGGGAAAAGGAACTCTTCCAATCTGAGAGACATGGAGCAGTTGGTGAAAGAAGAGTGGTCCAAAATTCCAGTAGAGAGGTGTAAGAAACTAATTGATGGTTACAGAAAGCTATTGATTTCAGTAATTTTTTTAAAAGAGGTGTGCAATCAAATATTTAGGGTGCCAATAATTTAATCCAGTCAATTTTGGAGTTTTGTGTGGAATGTGTCAGATTTAACTTTTTTTCTCCACTTTTTATGTCATACCAATACAAACAAAATAAATAAGCATGAGAATGCCTAAACATTTGTAACAATTTTCTGGCTGAAGTGGTGCATTATCTGACAAAAATGCAGGGGTGCCAATATTTTTGGCCATGACTGTATATCATATACCAATGCTGCAATACTTCAAACTCACTCTATCTCCACAGCCAAATTCAGTTCCATTGTTACCAATAATCATCAATGCCTCACATACAAAAAATGGTGTAGATGTTATTAGTGTAAGTAGATCTAGCAAACTCATCTCTTAGCTGGAGGTTGGTTTTCTTTCCATCTCAGATGCACTTCTTAGTGTGGCATCAGCACAAACATAGGCTTACGCACTTTTCATCCCCCACCTCACCCCAATAGATAAACAAGGCTTTGTCAGGACTAACAAGCTTAGAGGTTTTTGCACTTAATATGTTTTGAGCACCAGTAAGTGAAAATTGATTGGCTGTCCATTTATTGGTCATTATGAAGGTATCGTCATTCATCATAAAGATCTTTCAAAACGAGAACAGATTAATAACAGTGTGACGAACCAAAGTTATCCAACCCTGTCTAATCTAATAATATATATATATTTTTTTTATCTACACCGCTGCCCACTAATTTGTGAGGAACCAAGGTTATCCAACCCTGCCCCAGTCACTTATTTGGCACAGAAAGGGTTTTCAACCCCATTTTCTGTCACCAACAGGTCACAATCTAATCACACCAGGCAAGCTTGTGATTCAGTTTAGTGGGTGCAAGAGTTAATCCCACTCCCTAGTCTGTACTAGACATAAGAGAAATGCCATAAACTCCCTTTTCATGCCACCCACACTAAACCAACAATCCTATAGCTATCCTATAGCTATACACATTAATTCTAGAAATACAATTTAGCAGAAAATAACCTAAATTATACAGTTCTAATATTCCAGTCTCTTTCAGTAACGTGGTTCAATTATTAGACAACGGCAAAACTTAATAAAGGAATTATTTATTATGCCAAAAATATTATGCACAATGCATTATTAATAAAAAGTGGTTACAAATAAAATTACACACGCAAACAGTGTTTTAAAATAAAAAGGAGGAAAATAACAGACCTAACACTTCACTAGCTTATGAGTCTGCCCCCAGGGAGATGGGCAAGAAGAAAAGTTGTCACTCACGCTGTAGCAAGCAGCCTCCCATTGTAAGAATGACAATCTTATTGTTAAGAAATAAGATTCTTAAAAACTACTTTTCAGAGATCAGGTTGTTTAACCACACCCTCCTGGGCGGACTAAGAAACCCCCCTGTCTTTATGACATTCAATAGACTAATTTCTTGCCTGAATTTATACAATTCATTATAATTCCTGCTAGGTAAGAAATTTCTATATTTACATATCTAGAACATTTTCGTTTTATTGGGAGAATCGGTTTGATATCAAATATGCCATAGGTTGTCATATTTACCTGCCTTTAAGGTTATAACACTTTTAACCCACATATGTACATAATATACCAATGTCCTGTCAGTGACCTGGTCAGTTTTTGTAATGAAGGGCCTGTTTTGCATCATGCATTCTATTGACAGCTTAAGCCATAAACTTTATCCTGTGTATCTCTGGGATGAAGACCTTGAGTGGTTTTATGACTCAATGCATACACAATAACATTTAGTGGGCTAATCAGGGGGCTCCTGGCACTTCAAAGAAAATACAAATACAAACACAATTATTCTTGAAAACAAATAACTGTTTTGAGTGCAAGCTACACAAAGTTAACTCCTTAGCAGCTGAATCCTGAGATATTTGTGACACCTCCCCCAATAAGAGACGCAAAAGGGGGTGGCTACGAGCCACTCCCGATGCGTATCAAAAGGAGCTTCCCCTTGTGGTGAGAACACCATTGCCAGACAGATTGCACCTAGCAGCTTTGGCAGCAGGATGCCCTCCTTTTAAAAGTGACACACTAGTTGCTCTAACCAACCAATTGAATATATTGCAGGGCCCCTCCCATGCAGCCTCTAGTTTGTTCTGTCTCATGGGCGTGAGTACAAGAACATTATGGACCATCTCACACACTCCCTCTCTGGCAGTAACCTCCTGCAACTGTTTTTGTGCGAATATGGCATCTCTGGGTTTTGCAGGTACCTCCCCCAATAAGGTTTGCATCTTATCCAGGAATAACACATCATCCCCTGTTACAGAGGTGCCTGTGAAACCTAGTGTCTTGCTACCTATGGTGTGCTCTCTAAGCATAGTGTGTGCTGTCAGTTGCTGCTTAACTACCATAGGCTCTTGCCCTCCCACTGGCGTAGAATTCCTGTACTCCTGCACTCTGTTATGGTTGGTAGGGGGTTGACTAACTGCCCCCCTCCTCCTTACTGTGGGTTCTAACTGCTGGGGACACTGATGCTGCACATCTATCAGTGTATTTGCTGAATGGCACTGTGGGGATGTGTAAATACACTTCTCTGTACTCCTCCCCCCTGTGCCTGCAGTCTGTGTCAGTCTCTGTCCCCTAGCCTGTGCAGTCTGTTTATAGGTCACAGCTGAGGTTACTGGGGTCTCTGTCACCCACAATCTTTCACACTCACTCTGGGGGTCCCTCAAAGAGTATCCTGTACCCTCTTCCCCCACACACTCTGAAATCTGTGGCTTTGCTGCTTCTGTCATAGAGTGGGCTAGTTTGCCCCCCTGCTCTCTCTCACAGTCAGTCTGCCACTTTGCATAATCACACAGAATCTGGGATCCTTTTGACACTGGTGCAGACAAGCACACATCTTCCTTCTGCCATTTATCCCAACTATTGTGTCTTTTCACAGGGTACGGAATTGTCCCTGGCAGAGACTGGCACACATCATCCAGCGGCCCAGTCACCCAGTCATTCTCTCCCCCGTCAATCTCCCCTCCTTCCATAGAATCCACTGATTCAATCACAGGCAGACACGCACCCCTCATCTGCCTTCTCTCACAAACAGCTTCTCCCTGTACAGGTAAACTCAGTTCAGGCACAGACAGACCCACACAGTCTATCTGCCTTTCTCCTCCATCAGTCTCACCCTGTACAGCTAATGGTAATTCTGCCGATACTGCTGATTTAAGTACAGGAAGACACACACCGTCTGTCTGTCGTTCTCCCCAGTCAGTATCTCCTCGTACAGCTTCACCTCTCAGCACAGACACTCCAAGTTCAGGCACAGCCCTGCGCACACATGCACTCTGTCCTCCCTTCTGGTCATAATGTCTCTGAGCATTTTTACACACAGCCCTTTCCACATAAGGGTCTGCAACTAATGTCACTAGGTCACATGTAGCATTGTCAGGCACATAAAGAGATAACAATCTACCCAAATTAGTACCCAGTAAAACATCATTAGGAATATTTTCAGATAACCCCACATTTCTTAAACCTCTCCCCGATCCCCAATCAAGATATACACGTGCCATAGGCACGGCAAGTTTCATTCCCCCAATCCCTTTAACTGCTAGAGTCTTTCCAGGGATAATGTTCTCAGAGTTCACTAGCTTTGGACGCACCATAGTCACGTCTGCACCCATGTCCCTTAGCCCCAGGGTTACCTTGTCTCCAACAGTCACAGGTTGCAAGTTCTCATGGTTGTTTTCCGCTGGACAGGTTACAAACAAAACAGATGCTGGTACTTCTGAGGGATTACTCCCTCCAGCTGATTGCCCCAAGTTGATCCTCTCTGGGCAAGTGGAGCTGATGTGGCCCACTTTGTTGCAAACAAAACATCTGCGGGTATTCCCCTGCCCAGATGCAGCACTCGCCCCGCCTTTCCCAGAGGGAGTAGACACACTGGATAAAGGCACAGCAGGTTTTGTGAAGGGGGGTCATGCAGCAGCTCCTTTACAGGTGGATCCCCCCTTAGTAAAGGATTTCCTCCCATTCTCTGGAGACCTGTTAGCTGTGTAAAAATCAGCCAGCTCGCCAGCTTCCAATGTTATTATGGGCTTCCGATCTAAAACCCATTCTTGAACTCCGGCTGGGCACAGCTGCATAAACTGCTCCTTGACAATCAAATCTTCCAGCTCCTCCATAGTGGCAACTTTTAATCCTCTGACCCACTGTTTAAAGGCTGTCCTCAAGTTCCCAACAGCTGTAATATAGCTCTCTGACAAACCTTTCTGCAGAGAACGGAATTTCTTTCGGTAAACTTCAGGAGTAAGATTGTATCTCCTCTGCAGTGCAGCTTTAATGGAATCATAGTCCTGATCAAACTCTGGGGGTAGTTCAGCAAACGCCTCCAGTGCAGGACCTTTCAGGCCAGGGGTACGGTACTTGGCCCACTGCTCCCTTGGCAACTGGAACTGTCTGCAAACTTTCTCAAAGCTACGCAGGAATACATCCACATCTTCATCTTTCTCCAGGGTGGGAAAATTCTCTGCACGCACTCTGGGAGCAGGGGGGTCTCTAGGTTCACTAACAACAGGTGAGACCATCTGTAATGTACCTTTAACTGGTCTCCACCCCTTTAGCCTTTATAACTTCACTTCCCCTTGTACACATTGCTTGATTATTTTGTGTACTCTGAGTTCCTCTCTGGCTACTCAGTCACTTTGTCTCAAGTCCTTATTTTTGTTACAATTGATATTCCTTTGATTCCTTTACTGGAACCTTTGTGGCTATTTGTACCCTTAGCCCTCTTCACTTCATTGTGCTTTTCAACTACACCTTGCTCCGCTGTCTGCAGACTATTTTTGGTTTGAGGATCCGGATCTACCTTACTGGCATATCCCTCTGCTCATTTCCACGCTGAGGATCACACGCTGCATACTGCTCACGCAGCTCTCACCTGCATGCTCTGCTGCTCTGTTTGCTATTTCATCTCCGGAACGACCGCATCTACTTGGATACCACCTACCTGGGTTTTGTCACGCAAGTACTTTAGCTCATGTTTGGATTATACTTGTCTCTCTCAGTGTGTTTCATATTTATCTGCTAATCCACTAACTGCATTAAGCTGCTTTCTTCAACTGTGTCTGCTTGCCTGCCTGTGTCTCACTTAACTTGCTTGTACTCCACCCTGAGACTATACTTAACATTTAACTGCAGCTTGCAAGCGTTAACCTGTTACTCTCCAGTGTTGAATATACTTGGAAGAACTCTGCTCTCTGACATAACTTTACTTATAATCTGTTTCTACCATTTATATATGTATATATATTCAAACAGTTATATATATATATATATATATATTCCATTGCTGGTTCTTTTCTGTATTAACTGCTGTTGATTTGATTACCAATTGTTCAGGTTCATAACTTTTGGGGGCCCATTTATCAAAGGGCTTGCGGACCTGATCCGACACTGCGGATCAGGTCCGCAAGACCTCGCTAAATGCGGAGAGCAATACGCTCTCCACATTTAACATTGCACCAGCAGCTCACAAGAGCTGCTGGTGCAACGCCGCCCCCTGCTGACTCGCGGCCAATCGGCCGCCAGCAGGGAGCTGTCAATCAACCCGATCGTATTCGATCGGGTTGATTTCCGGCGGTTCCTGTCCGCCTGCTCAGAGCAGGCGGACAGGGTTATGAAGCAGCGGTCTTTAGACCGCTGCTTCATAACTTGTGTTTCTGGCGAGTCTGAAGACTCGCCAGAAACACGGCCCTTCAAGCTCCATACGGAGCTTGATAAATGGGCCTGATTGTGTTCAATCATTCAGCTACACTTAATCTGTTTGCCAGTTTGAAGTAATTATAAACAGATTATTACACCATCCCTCTCTCCAACCGTGCAAGCTGTAGCTGATACTCTCTCTCCGCCTGTCGTTCAGCAGCCTGTCTTTCAGCTGCCAGAGCCTCTCTCTCAGCTGCCAGAGCTTCTCTCTTAGCTGCCAGAGACGCCTGTCTCTCAGCCACAGCAGCCTGTCATTCAGCAGCCTGTCTCTCAGCTGCCAGAGTAGCCTGTCGTTCAGCAGCCTGTCTTTCATAAAATTTTGTAATCAGTTCTATGCGCAAACTTGCATCCACTGAGCCCATATGCTTAAGAACAGTTTGCAAATAACAGTCCAATGGATCCCCAAATCCTAATGAATCACCGCCCACAGCTGCAGACATCTCTCCTGGGACTTCAACTGGTGTGATTTGGCTGTTATCATATTCAACAAGAGCTTGTATTAGTAAATCTTTGTTCTTTGAACGTATTGGAATATCCCGCTCCTGGCATAGGAGTATAAGTGCCTCTCTAGATCGCTGCTCGTATGCCTCCATAGCAAAAATAAAATAGAAAAGAAAAACAGAGAATAGGGAAGGGGACTGTTTGCAATGTGTGACTATATAATGCACTGAGTTTTAGCCTTTGGAAATTGTAAGAAACAATTTCTTTTAGTACCGAGATTTTCACACTAGCAAATCCACAAGCACTAAAATCTAATAATATATATATATTTTTTTTATCTACACCGCTGCCCACCAATTTGTGACGACCCAAGGTTATCCAACCCTGTGCCAGTCACTTATTTGGCACAGAAAGGGTTTTCAACCCCCTTTTCTGTCACCAACAGGTCACAATCTAGCCACACCAGGCAAGCTTGCGATTCAGTTTAGTGGGTGCAAGAGTTAATCCCACTCCCTAGTCTGTACTAGACATAAGAGAAATGCCATAAATTCCCTTTTCATGCCACCCACACTAAACCAACAATCCTATAGCTCAAAATACTGCCACCACTTAAAATTTATTAAAGGGAAAATCTTAAGGAAAAACCCAGACTTTACACATTAATTCTAGAAATACAATTTAGCAGAAAATAACCTAAATTATACAGTTCTAATATTCCAGTCTCTTTCAGTAACGTGGTTCAATTATTAGACAAAGGCCAAACTTAATAAAGGAATTATTTATTATGCCAAAAATATTATGCACAATGCATTATTAATAAAAAGTGGTTACAAATAAAATTACACACGCAAACAGTGTTTTAAAATAAAAAGGAGAAAAATAACAGACCTAATACTTCACTAGCTTATGAGTCTGCCCCCAGGGAGATGGGCAAGAAAAAAAGTTGTCACTCACGATGTAGCAAGCAGCCTCCCATTGTAAGAATGACAATCTTATTGCTAAGAAATAAGATTCTTAAAAACTACTTTTCAGAGATCAGGTTGCTTAACCACACCCTCCTGGGCGGGCTAAGAAACCCCCCTGTCTTTATGACATTTAATAGACTAATTTATTGCCTGAATTTATCCAATTCATTATAATTCCTGCTAGGTAAGAAATTTCTTTATTTACATATCTAGAACCTTTTCGTTTTATTGGGAGAATCGGTTTGATATCAAATATGCCATAGGTTGTCATATATATATATATATATATATATATATTTACCTGCCTTTAAGGTTATAACACTTTTAACCCACATATGTACATAATATACCAATGTCCTGTCAGTGACCTGGTCAGTTTTTGTAATGAAGGGCCTGTTTTGCATCATGCATTCTATTGACAGCTTAAGCCATAAACTTTATCCTGTGTATCTCTGGGATGAAGACCTTGAGTGGTTTTATGACTCAATGCCTACACAATAACATTTAGTGGGCTAATCAGGGGGCTTCTGGCACTTCAAAGAAAATACAAATACAAACACAATTCTTCTTGAAAACAAATAACTGTTTGAGTGCAAGCTACACAAAGTTAACTCCTTAGCAGCTGAATCCTGAGATATTTGTGACAAACAGTCCTTAACAAAACTAATAATTTGATCATCTTAAAATTACCAAAATCAATAATAATTGTATTTGACATACTATTGCTCCAATGAGCTCATCTACAGTAATTTATCATTTATTAGGGCATCTACATAGTAACATATTTACATTTATACACATATACTTCACGCTGTCAGACTCTACATATCATCTTAATGGCTACAATATTTTCATAGCATTATAACAACAATTGAGAAAGTTTTTTTATTTTTATTTTTATTTCCATAATCACACTATGTTACATTTTATTTCATACAGACAAAAAGGCAGCAGTAAGAGGAAACACAAAGAGAGCAAGATAAATTAAAGTGATATGAAACACAAATTACTTTGTGATTAAGACTAAATCATACAATGTGAAAAAAGTTTACATTTTACATCTATTATGACATTTGCTTTGTTCCCATGGTATTCTTTTTTTGAAGAGATACTTAGATAGGTGTCTGGAGCACTACTTGGTAGAACATAGTACTACAATCTAGTGCTTTGCAAATGGATAATAATATTGCAAAACTATTGCCGTATAGTGCTCCAGACGCTTCATGCTCCTGAGCTTACATGCCTGCTTTTCATCAAAAGATACAAAGCAAACAAAGCAAATTTGGTAATATAAGTCAATTAAAAAGCTATTCAAATTGAATATTCTATCTGATTTATGAAAGAAAAATGTGGGGTTTAAAATATTTCTTATTTTTAAAACAAGATTTGGCTTCAAGATATGAAGTTTCATTTTTACTGAAAAAAAGAATTTTATATATATATATATATATATATATAAATATATATAAATATATATATATATATATATATATATATAGTATATTTATATAGTATATGTATATATAGTAAATATATATATATATGTATGTATATATATATATATATATATATATGTATATAGTATATGTATATAGTAAATATATATATGTATGTGTATATATATATATATATATATATAGTATATGTATATAGTATATGTATATATAGTAAATATATATATATATGTATCTGTGTGTATATATATATATATATATATATATATATAGTATATGTATATAGTATATGTATGTATGAAGTTTCATTTTTACTGAAAAAAAGAATTATACTGTATATATATATAGTATATGTATATATAGTAAATATATATATATATATATATATATATATATATGTATGTGTGTATATATATATATATATATATATATATATATATATATATATATATACTGTATATACATCTCTATTTATTCAACTCATCCTTTTCACCTTTAGTAAAAAATACATCTTTAAGGGAACTAAAGAGAAACATATTTAACATTGTAAATGTTTGAAAGAAACAATTAGATCTAGCTAATGTTTTTATTTCCCTTAGGTAACAAACGGACTTTCAAGGATAATTGAATTTTTACATTCTTTAGTAGATAATCAGTAGGATTATGAAACAATGATATTTTATGTTAAGAGAAGCCAATAAATAGTTTAGTCCAAGTGAAACTTAAGTAATTGGGTACATTTTCTCAAGAATTTCAAAGGTCCTTTTCTCATTGTATTATCGAACATATTATTCTTATCATAATGGTAAATTTATTATATCAATGCAGTATTGTCATACAACATTTAGAAGGGACACACACTCCTTCAATAAGCTGGTATTCTTATATTCTCCTGGGCTTTTGTTTCAAAGTTATCTAAGCACTAGAAGTGTGTTGTGAGTGATATAAGTGCAGCTAACGGGGTCCAGCTCTGTACCCACCCACATGGTCACTAGCAAAGAAGATACTTAGATAATAGAGTTGCAATCTTCCTGGGCACTGGCGATGTGCTAAACATTTTGGCAATGGTTAGTCTGTAAATGTGACTGAGATAGAAAACTTTTAGCAGTGACCACTATGCAAAAAGAGTTTATTAAAAATTAGTCACAGGATCTGGCAAGCAACCCTTAGTCAAGTAACCCTATGGAAGCATATTTTAATATAAAACAGTAACATATAATAATTCATTCTTTAATGAGAAATGCTCTTTCAATATTGTATTATTATTATTTTTTAAATATTTTGTTTTTATAGTGTTTCCATACCAAACATACACAACAATCTTAAAGGGATAGAAATGTCGAAATGTGTGTGGGTGCATTTTAGTTTTTAAATAGACATATTTTTTGTAATATAGTTTATTAGCAAAAAACAATTCTAGTAAAAGCTAATACTGTTTCAGTGGCATATGCACAAATGCTATGTGTTACTAAAAGATCAGAATTCAAACAGTAAGCATGCTCAGAGAGCTGGTGTTTGTGTGGGCTGCATCAGTAAAAACTTAATTTGTGTCATTAGCCACTGCGCATTTCAGGTTTGACCTTTCTTCCCTTTAACCATAAGGTTTCTTGAATAATACATAAACAAAATGCATATGGTTCGGTCCAAAACATCAAGAACTTAATCAGTATGTTGGCAAGCTACAGATGCAGATATGAACAATTTTATGGGCCACATAACTGTATGCCCAGCATCGCCTGCGTATAGGTTAGGAAGCATCAGTCTGACTGCTTTGTAAAGCTGCATCACACAGCTTGAAAAATGGAGCCCTATATCTGAATTCTAGGAAAGGTAAAATAATAGTAACAGCAAACAAAGAATTGAACAGAAAATAACACTGAACTGTCAAAACAGATAGCTTTTGCCATCTTCTTGTAGGCTCTATACTATATTCATATTTATTATGTAGTGCAGAGTAGTATAACATTATTAACTTTATTTATTTTTTTAAGTAATCACAGTTACCATAGCAAATTCTCCTTTTATAATTTGATATAATGTGCTGAATTACCTAACAAATATGAATAATTGAAATGTGACAGATATTTTAGAAAGTCTACCCTAGTGGGGGTACTTAGTGCATTGGCAAGGGTCACTACATGGATTGACCTTCATTATTTTTTCCTGCTATTACAAACATTACATAATCAAAGAAACCTGTGTTTCTCATTTCTACCCTTGAGCACTCCTAAGAGGGCAGAGTTTTAAGTATTTCCCTGCCTAGTTTGGACCACTGTTCTTTCAGTGATCCACATCAAATTGGTAAAACTTTAGATTCTTTCTTGAGAGAAGTCACAGAAAAATGTTCCACCGTAAATTAGGTAAAGTGCATCATAGTAAAGTATGCCACTGAAAAATTAGACAGATAAACTTTGTATGAAAAGGTTATTAAAAATATAAAGATGGTACCTGTTGATACGTCTCAGGAGTGTCCTCCAGTAATGTTGGTGTATTTATCGGCAGCAATTGCCACCAATGTGTTATGTATTGTAATTATGAATATTAATAATTAAAGTGTCAGTAAACCTAAAAAATTATGTTATATAATTCTGCACATAGTGCAGAATTATATAACATTATTTTAGTGCTATTGTTATAAAACCCTTTTTTCCCTTTGAATTTTTAAAAAATATGCCGGTTTTACAGACCCGCTCTCTGCTGAGCGAGTCTGTTATTTTTACACAGCGCATCGGGCCAGCTGTATAGTCACATCCCGGCCCGACCGCGCCATAACATTAAGTGCAGCTCGCTCCTGCTGTCAGACACTATGTGCAGAATTATATAACATTATTTTTTAGGTTTACTGTCCCTTTAATAGCAGTATAAAATTATTGTTACGGGAGACCAGCACTCTATACTGTTGTTTAACTTGGATCATTTTAATGAGCAAAACGAATGGTGAAATACATTGTACTTTATTCACTAAAAATAGGCAAACACACAGAAGTACACAAAATACAGAAAAAACACACTCACTTTGGAGCTAGGAGAAAAATTACCCTGTTCTATCAGCCAAAGTCAGTAGAATCCAGGTAAATACAAATGGTCGTCTTGTTATAACCCCTTAGAGAGCTCTTGGGTAATCAACCCCTGTATAGTTCAGGCAACTTGGAATAACTCTCTCTATTTTTCCTACGCAAAGTGGTTTGGAAAGCTGCCCATCTCTATTGTTATCTCACAACACTCCCCCTAGCAATGATCTTAGCAACCAATCGTAACCCAAAACACAGAGGGGCATCACTGTTAACAGCTGTCAGTCCCACCCCCTGATCACCTGCTGAGATTGTAGTCAGTCTGGCTGAGGATGTACAAATGCATCCTTTTGAAGTGCCAGATCTGAGGGTAATAGATGGACCAGATACCACTTTTGTCCCTAGAAGATTTACTGACATGAGTAATTAACTATCTGCTTTGAAGCAATCTGCTCAGATATGTAAATCAGTCTTTCAAGCAGACTGTGAAAATCTTTCTTTGTACACTGGCTTGTGACATAATTTGTACAAATAGCAATACACCACTGTTATTGACATACATGCATGAGAGGCAAGCCCCAAAAAACAGAATAAGGGAAACCATGTGGGCCCATCCCCCCCCCCATCAGTGAGCTTGGGCACCCACTATTCCGTCACAATTATTGTCAGCGATACTTCCAATTAATATAGCAGAATCTTGTCAATACACTTTAGTAATCTCAATACAAAATATTCCTAAATTTTGACCAGTTAATTTTTTTTACACATTGTTTATACTTATGTAGTAACTGAATATCACCTATAACCAACTTCTAACTATTTTACAGCAACTCCAAATCAATTTCATAAGCGTAAAATACAAAATCTCTCTTTTCCTCTATGGTCATATGACTTAATTTTGAATATGATTATTCTTTCCTAAGCTACCCTAGTCTATGCAATGTTAATTTATAAATACAAAATACCCTTTTAAATCACAGCTACAATTTTACTATAGCTATAGAATACCTTTGATTTAAAATATAATTAACAATTGCTTATACTTTACCAGCTGCAATGAGAGTTCAATCCCCAGATAACTATATTGTCATATGTGGGGAAATATTGCACCAATTTTGGAAGAGAATTAAGTCCAATAATCTCAGAAAAAGGATGCCAACAGGTTTTTCTTACAAAGGCTGTACGGCAAGGGTCAGGTAGTAAGTCACCAAAGAAGCAGCAAGAGCCCTTCTTTTTCTGTGCAAGGAGTTTTTGTCCGAGACCAAACTCCTCCCTATTTTTTAATCACCTGATAGAATCTGTGTATGCCCTTAACTCTCATTGGCTACTGGGAATGCCACTTTGTAATCCAATTTCCTTAATTAGATACCTTCGGCTGCAAATATTGCACTGGACACTGGGGGAACAATAGGCAACAAAATGTAGTTTCAATAGTAAATACTACAGAAAAAATATATTTTCTCATAAATTTTTAAAGTGTTCATTTAATACACTTATATTTTCTATCTCTAAAACTATTTGGTGAATTTGATAGGCTTGTATTTAATTTAACTGAGCATGTGTATTTCAATACCAAACATGAGGGTATTCTGATATCTCTCATATATATATATATATATATATATATATATATATATATATATATATATATATATATATATATATATATATATATATATATATATAATATACATGCAATAATGAATATACCTATCTGATGTATGCTTTCATACAATTCTACTTATAATATCTTTTAAAAAAATTATTTTAAAGGACAAATTTATATTTGGAGAATTAGTAGTTATAATTATATATATATATATATATATATATTGACATTTTGTGTAAATCAGCTGATAATTAGTTATACTAGTATATGCTGAGTGTATAAAAACATATGATATAAGTCACAGCACAAATTACATAGGCATTTATATACTAGTATATACCAGTCATATTTGGAACCTCATTTGTATATTAGATGTCTGAAAAACAAAGAAGATGTTATTTATTTTAAATATATGGCTATATATTCATTTCACTTCATATTTAATACAGTATCTTGGGCATCAGACACATCTTAGATGTATATAACATGACCTATATATATATAAATATATATTTATCAGTGTTTATTATATTAACTCATATGAAAATTACATATCTTAGATGTATATAACATGACCTGTATATATATATATATATATATGTATATATATATATATATATATATATATATATAAAAGAAAAAGGCAAGATGTGGTTCACTACACAGCGCTAATCTCGCAATCTATGTTACACCGATATGGTTTTAGATGTTATTATAAGTATGGAGGCTGACTGCTGTAATATAGTGTTCTATTTCACTCACAGTCGTTGAAAACTAATATGAGATGTTGCTGTAATATAACAACTTAATTGCAGTAAAAAAACATAAGTATAGAAAATTTAAAATTGAAAGGTGATCCAAGAAAATCTTTTTTAAGAGAATATATACACCTTCTGGACAATGCCAAATTTAATGTGATTCTAAATGTACAATAATTTAAATATTTAAACAACCTTTATCCCAAAACTGCTACATTCTATCACCTTCCGAAGGTGTACAAAAGCACCATAAACCCCCCGGGGAGACCGATAGTCTCCGGTATAAATTCGCTCACAGCAAGGTTATCTGAATATGTGGACTATTATATCAATCCACTAGTCCCCCAACTCAAATCCTATTTAAAAGATACTATAGATATGATTAAAAAAATCGAACAAATTAAATGGAACCCTCAATATAGATGGGTTACTATGGACGTAGCAGCGTTGTATACTAATATACCCCATCAAAAAGGGATTGAGATACTTAGATATACACTGAGGGAGAAAACAAATTTTTCTGATAAACTACAAACCTTCATTGAAAATAGCGCCAAATTTGTTCTCGAGAGGAACTATTTTCAATTTGAGGGAGAACATTACCTCCAAATTAGCGGCACAGCGATGGGAACAATTATGGCCCCTAGCTATGCCAACGTATATATGGGATTCTGGGAGGAACAATTTATCTATAACAACAACCCATTTAAGGACAATATTGTGTGGTGGGGCAGATTCATTGACAACATCATATTAATATGGAATGGCAGTGAAGATTCCATTAAAGAATTTGTGAACTATGCCAACTCAAATCCAATGAATCTGTCCTTCACACACAAAACAAACATTCAAGAAATAGAATTTTTGGATCTTGTACTCTTCCATGAAGAGGACCAGATACTTACAAAGCTATATAGGAAGAAAACCGACAGTAACGGGTACCTTCCAGCAGATAGCGGACACCATAGATCATGGGTTCAGAAACATCCCCTTCGGGCAATTTCAAAGACTGAGAAGAAATTGCTCGAAGTTGGAAGACTATGATAAGGAATCAAATCTATTGAAACAACAATTTGCAAGTAAAAACTACAATACAAAGATTGTAGACACTGCATATATAAAAGCTAGAAATTATGATAGAGAAAGACTCTTAGGGAAAAATCAGGAAGACACAAGAGAGATGAGAAATAAAGACATAACAAATAATAAAAAAAGAGATCCAGGATTTATCACCACATACAACGAGGCAGCCCCAGAAATTAAACAAATCCTAAAGAAGTACTGGCCAGTCCTGAAACAAGACAAATTCCTCAAAAACAACATAGGGGACGGCCCTACAGTAACCTTTAGGAAAAACAAATCTTTAAAAAAACATACTGGCTCCTAGTAAACTAAAGGGAAAGAGAACCCAAAAAACTTGGCTCGAAAGTAATAGTCAAGGATTCTACAAATGTAATCGCAAAAACTGCGAAGGCTGTGCACACGCGTACAGTGGGAACAAACCGACACATGTGGTTCAATCGAAATCCAACAACAAAAGCTGCAAAATAAACACCTTAACTAACTGTTGTAAAAGTGAGTTTTGTGTTTATCTACTGGAATGCAGCTGTGGACTCCAATATATTGGTAGGTCCAAAAGAGTCTTTAAAACCAGACTATTAGAGCACATTAAAAATATTGAGGCTGGTTTTAAAGGGCATAACCTCTCAGATCACTATTGTAAATATCATCACAAAGTCCCAAAATGCTTAAAAGGAACAATCCTTGAACATATTCCACAAGACCCAAGTGGGGGAGATAGAGTTAAAAAACTGAGACAAAGAGAAACCTACTGGATACATGCCTTTAACACCTTGTATCCAGGAGGGCTTAACAAAGATGTAGATATTGTAGCCTTTTTATAATCTGTATACACCTTTTGTTAAAACCTTACATTCAAAACATTTATCCATACTAATACTAATTTATACCCAAATCAAGGCTTTATCTTTTTACAGAGTATATCTTTTTATATGGTATATACATATGATATATCCCATGTACAATAAATTAAACTACTAAAAGTAACCACACAAAGATACCTAATAATGGAGGTTTAAAGTGATAAAATATAACATAATAAAATAAAATAATACACTCTATAGGGTTCATATTACGTATGATGTGTAAAAATAACCCTGGATCACTCACCTAATGAATAGGGTGGTGGAATAAAAACCTTGATCTAAATAATTGGCAACAAAAGGCAAAATTAAAATAGGAATTGATAGGTATACCTTACTAAGTACAGACATTGTGCGCTTACAATATTCTTCCTGCACATGTCTAATCTATACTACTAACTAAAACATCAGCCTTACAAAAGAGAATATCGATAAAGGCATATTATTCATGGGGACGCTTTTATTCTAAATTTACCCATATAGTTATCGATACATTTATACACCTAGGTAGTTCGCTTTATGATTAATATCACTGACTTTTAAACTATTGCAGCGAGAATCTTATGTATGTTACATCTAAAATTTGTTTTTTGTTATTTATGAAAATGCTGAAATTCAGGACGAAAATCTGTACAGTCTTTAAGTTTGAAGAAGGATATATACAACTATGTATCAGACAAAAGTTTAACTAAGCATTTCACATAAGCAAGCCTGTCTATTTGTTGTATTGAAACTAAACCGTATTGATTTAACCCCTTAATGACCGAGGACGTGCAGGGTACGTCCTCAGAAAAAAGGCAGTTAACGCCTGAGAACGTACCCTGCACGTCCTCGGTGTGGAAAGCAGCTGGAAGCGATCCTGCTCGCTTCCAGCTGCTTTCCGGTTATTGCAGTGATGCCTCGATATGGAGGCATCCTGCAATAACCTTAGATGGCCATCCGATGCAGAGAGAGCCACTCTGTGGCCCTCTCTGCACCGGACATCGATGGCCGGTATCGTTGGTGGGTGGGAGCCGGTGTGGGAGGTGGGTGGCGGCCATCGATGGCCCTGGTCATGTGGAGGGGGGCGGGATCGTGGGCGTGGAAGTCCGGGCGCGCGCCGGGGCAGGGACCGGGTGGGGACCGCTGCACTACAGAAAAAAATGTGTCCCAAAATAAAAGTGGGACCAATAATTTAAAAAAAAAAACCCTTAGGCGTTATTTAGGTGGTGGGGGTTGGTCCGTGGGGGGGGGGGGGGGAAGCTACACTACAGAAAAAATAAAAAAAAAATAAAAAAAATAAACATTTAATTGTGCAAACTGGGTACTGGCAGACAGCTGCCAGTACCCAAGATGGCCCCCAATAAGGCAGAGGGGGAGGCTTAGAGAGCTGTTTTGGGGGGATCAGGGAGGTTGGGGGCTAAGGGGGGATCCTAAACACAGCATATGTAAATATGCTTTTTTTTTTTTTCTTTAAAAAAAAAAAAAAATCTTTTATTTTAGTACTGGCAGACTTTCTGCCAGTACTTAAGATGGCGGGGACAATAGTGGGGTGGGGGAGGGAAGGGAGCTGTTTGGGAGGGATCAGGGGTTGGGATGTGTCAGGTGGGAGGCTGAACTCTACACTAAAGTTAAAATTAACCCTGCAAGCTCCCTACACACTACCTAATTAACCCCTTCACTGCTAGCCATAATACACGTGTGATGCGCAGCAGCATTTAGCGACTTTCTAATTACCAAAAAGCAACGCCAAAGTCATATATGTCTGCTATTTCTGAACAAAGGGCATCCCAGAGAAGCATTTACAACCATTTGTGCCATAATTGCACAAGCTGTTTGTAAATGATTTCAGTGAGAAACCTAAAATTGTGAAAAAATTTACGTTTTTTTTAATTTGATCGCATTTGGCGGTGAAATGGTGGCATGAAATATACCAAAATGGGCCTAGATCAATACTTGGGGTTGTCTACTACACTACACTAAAGCTAAAATTAACCCTAGAAGCTCCCTACGTGCTCCCTAATTAACCCCTTCACTGCTGGGCATAATACACGTATTTTGCGCAGGGGCATTTAGCAGCCTTCTAATTACCAAAAAGCAAAGCCAAAGCCATATATGTCTGCTATTTCTGAACAAAGGGGATCCCAGAGAAGCATTTACAACCATTTATGCTATAATTGCATAAGTTGTTTGTAAATAATTTCAGTGAGAAACCTAAAGTTTGTGAAAATATTTGTGAAAAAGTGAACAATTTTTTTTATTTGATCGCATTTGGCGGTGAAATGGTGGCATGAAATATACCAAAATGGGCCTAGATCAATACTTTGGGATGTCTTCTAAAAAAAAATATATACATGTCAATGGATATTCAGGGATTCCTGAAAGATATTAGTGTTCCAATGTAACTAGCGCTAATTTTGAAAAAAAAGTGGAAATAGCAAAGTGCTACTTGTATTTATGGCCCTATAACTTGAAAAAAAAGCAAAGAACATGTAAACATTGGGTATTTCTAAACTCAGGACAAAATTTAGAAACTATTTAGCATGGGTGTTTTTTGGTGGTTGTAGATGTGTAACAGATTTTGGGGGTCAAAGTTAGAAAAAATGTGTTTTTTTCCATTTTTTCCTCATATTTTATAATGTTTTTTATAGTAAATTATAAGATATGATGAAAATTATGGTATCTTTTGAAAGTCAATTTAATGGCGAGAAAAACGGTATATAATATGTGTGGTTACAGTAAATGAGTAAGAGGAAAATTACAGCTAAACACAAACACTGCAACAATGTAAAAATAGCCTTGGTCCCAAACGGACAGAAAATGGAAAAGTGCTGCGGTCATTAAGGGGTTAAATGAAAGAACCCC
Organism: Bombina bombina; assembly: GCF_027579735.1. Lineage (NCBI taxonomy): Eukaryota > Metazoa > Chordata > Amphibia > Anura > Bombinatoridae > Bombina > Bombina bombina. The sequence goes on along the minus strand of NC_069499.1, from coordinate 815,659,518 downwards.
GGATGTAAACAGGGGTGTATCAAAACTAACCAATCAGTAAGCAGCCAGCTCACACACCCACCCTCTTCGCTAAGCGGGAGTTTTAAAACAGCCCCAATTATCCAGAATAAACATTGCCTCTGAGGAAGAAGTTTTATATTTTGAAATGCGTCAGGTTGAGTGTTGAATCTGGCTTTTTATTTTAAATTATTTCTGATATAGTGGTTACTTGGGACTCTAGTCCAGCCCGCTATTATCAGAGTTTTTACATTTGTATTATATCTATACAGGGAGTGCAGAATTATTAGGCAAATTAGTATTTTGACCACATCATCCTCTTTATGCATGTTGTCTTACTCCAAGCTGTATAGGCTCGAAAGCCTACTACCAATTAAGCATATTAGGTGATGTGCATCTCTGTAATGAGAAGGGGTGTGGCCTAATGACATCAATACCCTATATCAGGTGTGCATAATTATTAGGCAACTTCCTTTCCTTTGGCAAAATGGGTCAAAAGAAGGACTTGACAGGCTCAGAAAAGTCAAAAATAGTGAGATATCTTGCAGAGGGATGCAGCACTCTTAAAATTGCAAAGCTTCTGAAGCGTGATCATCGAACAATCAAGCGTTTCATTCAAAATAGTCAACAGGGTCGCAAGAAGCGTGTGGAAAAACCAAGGCGCAAAATAACTGCCCATGAACTGAGAAAAGTCAAGCGTGCAGCTGCCAAGATGCCACTTGCCACCAGTTTGGCCATATTTCAGAGCTGCAACATCACTGGAGTGCCCAAAAGCACAAGGTGTGCAATACTCAGAGACATGGCCAAGGTAAGAAAGGCTGAAAGACGACCACCACTGAACAAGACACACAAGCTGAAACATCAAGACTGGGCCAAGAAATATCTCAAGACTGATTTTTCTAAGGTTTTATGGACTGATGAAATGAGAGTGAGTCTTGATGGGCCAGATGGATGGGCCCGTGGCTGGATTGGTAAAGGGCAGAGAGCTCCAGTCCGACTCAGATGCCAGCAAGGTGGAGGTGGAGTACTGGTTTGGGCTGGTATCATCAAAGATGAGCTTGTGGGGCCTTTTCAGGTTGAGGATGGAGTCAAGCTTAACTCCCAGTCCTACTGACAGTTTCTTGAAGACACCTTCTTCAAGCAGTGGTACAGGAAGAAGTCTGCATCCTTCAAGAAAAACATGATTTTCATGCAGGACAATGCTCCATCACACGCGTCCAAGTACTCCACAGCGTGGCTGGCAAGAAAGGGTATAAAAGAAGAAAATCTAATGACATGGCCTCCTTGTTCACCTGATCTGAACCCCATTGAGAACCTGTGGTCCATCATCAAATGTGAGATTTACAAGGAGGGAAAACAGTACACCTCTCTGAACAGTGTCTGGGAGGCTGTGGTTGCTGCTGCACGCAATGTTGATGGTGAACAGATCAAAACACTGACAGAATCCATGGATGGCAGGCTTTTGAGTGTCCTTGCAAAGAAAGGTGGCTATATTGATCACTGATTTGTTTTTGTTTTGTTTTTGAATGTCAGAAATGTATATTTGTGAATGTTGAGATGTTATATTGGTTTCACTGGTAAAAATAAATAATTGAAATGGGTATATATTTATTTTTTGTTAAGTTGCCTAATAATTATGCACAGTAATAGTCACCTGCACACACAGATATCCCCCTAAAATAGCTATAACTAAAAACAAACTAAAAACTACTTCCAAAACTATTCAGCTTTGATATTAATGAGTTTTTTGGGTTCATTGAGAACATGGTTGTTGTTCAATAATAAAATTAATCCTCAAAAATACAACTTGCCTAATAATTCTGCACTCCCTGTATATGTTTGTTGGGACATTTGCTCACATATTTTATATGTGCTGAGTGGAATCTTTTAACTGCTTTCTGGGATACCGATCCTAATATTTTATATGCACGATTGATACCTCATATTAATTGAGGTCCTGTTTGTGAGTACCATTCCTTTCTAGCCCAGCAATAAATAACTGTTTCATTATAAAAACAGTATTATGCTATGTGCTTTGTTTTCTCCCCTTACATAAATACGCCGGAGTTATCAGAGAAAAATCGTCATCACCTGCATTTGAAAAGGAAACTCTTGGCAGTGGAAAAAGTTGAAAGACACAGCACGGAATCTGATTTATATTTGACAAACCAAAGTTCTCCAAGACATCGCACAGGAACCCAAGCTAACCACCTGAGGATCGGTGTAGGGGAATACTACTTACAAACGCCCGTTCCTTACCTCATATGATTGAGGTCATTTAATGTAAGTAGCCTGTGAGCCCGTTTGGGGATTGCCGTTATTCACCTGTTTACACCATCAGGCGTTCAGCCTGAACACGAGAATAATACTGTTTGCATAAGACTTTACCCTTGTGGACATTTATCTATCTCATATAGGATTGTTTGCTACATTGTAGTACAATTTTGTTCTCTTTCTATGCTATGAAATGTATCTAGTGTAGCAGTTTTTTTTTATTTAGAAATTGTTGCACATTCCGGTCTTACCACATTTTGATATCTAACTGTGAATTAATACATGTATCAATAGGTATACTCTGAACAGCTAACACAGTTTAGCAGGATTTTCAGCTTACAATCTTTTTTACGCAATAGAAATGGGTTGTCTCACTGTAGTAACATCCTACACGAGTTACTTAGCTGGAAGTTTTCTATACTTATGTTTTTTTACTGCAATTAAGTTGTTATATTACAGCAACATCTCATATTAGTTTTCAACGACTGCGAGTGAAATAGAACACTATATTACAGCAGTCAGCCTCCATACTTATAATAACATCTAAAACCATATCAGTGTAACATAGATTGCGAGATTAGCGCTGTGTAGTGAACCACATCTTGCCTTTTTCTTCTATTAATACGGTGTGATTACTCATAAGGGTAGTGTGAACACACTCTTTGGCTCACTCCAGCAGCTTTTCTTTTTATAGTGTTAGCTTTTGCGCCTCCAGTGTGGCCCACACCTAGGTGTAGCTCACATTACAAAAAACCCATTTAAAAAAAAAAAAAAAATATATATATATATATATATATATATATATATATTTATCAGTGTTTATTATATTAACTCATATGAAAATGATATATACAATTGGTTTAACTTTAAATCTTCACTCTTATGCTTTCAAATTACACAGGTTAAGATATTTATTTTGCATAATATTCTATATATATATGAATTGGTATTACATATTCTCTTTGAGCGTTTATTATTGCATTATTTTAATGTGCTTTTATACAAATCAATTTATGTTTAGATATAAGTAGGTAATGTCTTTTAAGGATTAAATAAGTTTTCTAACATGATGGATAAAGTTAATATGTTAAATATAGTAAATTAACTGCATGTATAGAATAAAGACTTTCATCATATGCCCCTGCATAAGCTGATGTGACAGGTTATGGAATTGTTGAACCGCACTATTATCAACAGGAGTCACAGCATAAAAAGGGGAATACAAGGAGGAGTGGGCATAAGCCTCTGATGAAGCGGGAGAAGTCCCGCGAAACGCGTAAAGGCCACGCCCACATGCACAAGTTGAGTTACGCTGTAATCCCTCTAGGTCAGGAGAAGCTGTTGCCGGCAACACGGGTTGACCTACCGCATGAGGGAATCTTTTTTTTGAAGGACTGCAACTAGTATCCTGTATCCTGACTTCCTGCAAGTAATAGTGAGACTGGACGGTCACAGCCAGGTTAGCCAGGAGGGAGAAACAGGACACTGTGAAATCGTATAGCATCATCTATACAACACGCTGTTACATACCTCATATTGTTTGAGGTTTTGCTTGTGAGTTTGTTTTTTTGTTATTAATAAATTGTTATTTTTATTCAGACATACTGCACTATGATTTTTTCTCTGTTTTCTTCCTTGCGTTCCATGTTTTTCTTCTTCTAGCTTCTACCTCATCGCTATCACACCAGTGATTTAGAAGGAGCTGCATAAGGAAAAAGAGAATCACTTTTTTATTCACTTTTTTAAGCATTTAAAGAGACACTACCTGCAATAAAGTAGAAAGATTTTCCTTATTACTTATCTATTTTAATTTGTATTCTCATATTTCACTGCATGTTTTAATATCTATTGGAACTTAACTGCACTTTATATATGCTTGTATGTTTATTATGAAATATTTTTAAGACTTTGCTTATTTAGTGGCTTTCTAGGATATATGTGTTTGGCGCTTTTCAAGGTGTTTGTTTATAAGATATCTTTTCCTTTGATACCTTTAGCTCAGACGAGGAGTCTAGGGTTTTGTATATTTACCTCAGTATGGAATAATTAACACTTAGATGATAGATATTTACATTTGCTGTCCATCCTGAGATCTATCCCACACTGCAGACATCTAGGCTGCGGCCCACAGGGGCATCTTCAATTAGGTAAGTATCAGGGCAATTGTTTTAATTGAGTTATTTAGATATACATCAAAATGCAATCTGCATAGTGAGTGGGGACATTTGTCTGCTTTGAACTCTGATGTGTAATCAGCCAGGGGGGTGGTGTCACCCAATATCTGACATCAGACTTGCAATACAAATAAATGCAACGGTCAGAGCATGTCAAAGTTTAATATTTAATACATAAATTAATTATTTTATCTTATCATATATACTGTAGTGATGAGGATAGATTTGCATCGAGTTTTGAATATGTTTCAGGGGACGATGCGAATTCTAGTAACGAAAGAGATGAGGTCCCAGACATGCCAGCAGCAATATGTGTACCAACCATCACACAAAAAGGTATTCTTAAGGGACACTCAGACCAAGGGACTAGACCCAAAACTAATGGCACCACAAGTAGTCAAATCCAAACACATAAATCCACCCCTCAGGTTTTTCGCGAGGACCCCAAACAATTCCAGGGAGGGGGAAACAGGGAAGTTATAGACCCAATAAAGACAAAGAAAGGACAGACAGAACAGAAGAGATACACTTTGAGAGGGAAAAATGCCAAAGTAAAGAAATACCAATAAATATGGTTATCAATATTTCCAACTATACACTATCCGATTTGGAAACTAGAGTACTTAATTTAGGCCTTGGTTTTGTTCCATCAAGAAAATTCAATCTTTTTCAAACCATACTTGATCTCAATAAATTAATAAGGGAATTAACATTAATTAAGTTCTTTAAGACTAACAATGAGTCCAATGTTGATAATTTGGTTCTTCCTCAGCAACAAATTGCATTAAACCCACAACTCTCTTTTGCTGACACTTGCACTCTTATTGATCTAGAAGATCTAAGTAGTATTAATCAAAGGGATGAGGCCTTACAAGTTAGCAAGGTTAGATCTAAAATGAAGAACAAATCAACTTTTTACCCAACTAAAACTAGAGGTAAAATACTAGAAGTTTTCCATGAAAGAGTGGTAGATGACTTAACAGATTTATCTAACTCTGTAAATAAGAATGCTTCTAACTTGACCATAAAAGAAAGAGAAGCATTGTTAAAGCTACAAAACAACAAAGATATTGTGATCAGGCAGTCAGATAAAGGCGGGAGTGTGGTTGTAATGGATCAAACACACTATGTGGCAGAGGCCATGAGGCAACTTAATGACAGTGACACTTATATGGTCTTGTCTAATAATCCTACCAAACAGTACACCAGAGAACTGTCTCTTCTTTTGGACGAGGTGGTGGAGGAGGGTCTCATGGATCAGGACACAGCCAATTTTTGTCTGGTTACTGATCCTGTGACACCCATCTTCCACCACCTCCCAAAGGTACATAAGAGTCTTACTAATATCAAGGGGAGACCCATAGTGGCAGGTATTGGCTCTCTTTTAGAGCCATTGTCCAAATGGGTTGATGACTTGTTACAACCCATGGTGACCCTATTACCTAGTTACATTAGAGATACATCACATGCCTTACAGAGGTTGGAGCCAGTGGTTTGGAGGGAGGAGTACAGTTGGTTGACAATTGATGTCGTATCGCTGTACTCCTCGATTCCCCATACACAAGGTCTCCAAGCTATTGAATTTTATTTGAACCTTTTCTCTGATCTATCATTTGAATCCAAAGTTTTGGTAGTCAGGATTGTGAAATTTTTATTGGAACACAATTTTTTTATGTTCCAAGGACGTTACTACCTCCAGAGGCGTGGCACCGCTATGGGGGCTAAGTTTGCCCCCTCATATGCCAACCTTTTTATGGGTTGGTGGGAGCGGTGCCATGTCTATGGAGGTAGTACCTCTGGATTTAATCGCATTGTTTTGTACGTCCGCTTCATTGATGATTTGCTTATTGTTTGGTCTTCGGACCAAAAATCAGCAAAAGAATTTGTTGAGCTACTAAATATCAATGAGGTGGGAATACAGTTCACATGTGAGTGGCAGAAAGAAACTGTTAATTTCCTGGATGTTACCCTTATTGGAGATATCCAGGAAGGCAGGGTCAACTCAGCCCTCTATCGGAAACCTATCTCAGGCAACAATCTCCTTCATGCCCGCAGTTGCCATCCACGGCACGTTTTTAAAGGAATTGCTAAAAGTCAGTTCCTGCGGGCAAGAAGGAATTGTACGAAAGAAGATGCTTTCCAGAGAGAGAGCAGAGATCTAAAATCAAGAATGCTCAAGAGGGGTTATCCCAGCAAAGTAATTGATAAGGCCTTCTTTGAAATTAAAGATGGAATAGAAACACATGAGTCACAAAAACAAACACAAAAACAAAAACAACACCAGTGTGATACAAAAAAACAATTGAGATTCATTACGTCATATTCCAATCAATATGATGAAGTATGTCGCATTATTAAAAACAACTTACCCATTCTTATGGGAGACAAACAACTGAAAGATGAAATAAAACAAGGGTGCATGTTTGTACCAAAACGAAATGTGACAATAGGGAATATTTTGGCTCCCAGTATGTTACAAACAGCAGGTACCTCTGGCTCATCTTGGTTAAAACATAATGGCACCTTTAAATGTGGAAGAAAAATATGTACCTCTTGTGATCACATCAATATTTCTCCCACATTTAGATCCCATGTAACGGGTGAGGAGTTCCAAACTAGGGGATGCATAAATTGTAGGAGCAAATTTGTCATTTACATCATAGAATGCACCCAATGTAGGAGGCAATATACAGGTAGGACTACTAGGGAGGTAGGCAAACGCATAAAAGAACACCTGTCTTATATCTCTAGCAAAAAAACATGTTCGGCTCTTTCCACTCATTTTATTGAGTTTCATAATCAGGATGTCACAACTTTCAAATGGCAGGCCATTGAACAAATTGGCACACCACCAAGGGGTGGAGATAAGTTGTCCATCCTAAGCAAACAAGAAATCTATTGGATTTTTAAAACAAAGTGTCTTTTGCCTAATGTGTATAACTCAGAGTATGATGTTATTAACTACTGGCAAAAATAAACCATTATAATAGAATACCGTCCATTATTTCTACCCCACTGCAATTAAGTTGTTCTTCTTATTGCAGTAAAGGATACTAAAATATGGCGAGTTATAAGACACCTAAGTTAAACTACATATACTTAATTAATTTTTATTTTCCCCAATGGTTCTGATATTGATTCAACTGTCGCTCTTTTGCATAAGATATTACATATCCTTATCCACAAATTTGTTCAGTTATTACATGACTGACAGATCCCTTTTTCTTGATTTGTTAAAGTTAATTTTATTTGATAGTGATCTGTTTGTGGATAATATATGCCCTATGACCCAAAATTCAAATTGGGTTTAATATTTAATTAGGCATATAGTATGGATCTTATGTGTAGAATAGATAGTAACATTGTATGCAAGCATATACAGGTGTATGCATATATAAGGGTATGTATGAGTGTGTATGTTTGTGTGTATGTATGTACATGCACTTGTGTGCGTGTGCATGTATGCATACATATATATACATTTAAGATGTAGTTATTTCATATAACGTGTCCAGTCTTTTATAATGTGTTTTTTTGCTCTGCTTTGTTCAATTTCTAAAGTCATTGGCATCCCAAATATATATAATGTGTATATATGTTTATAATATTCGAGATCTAAGTTTTTATGTTTATTATTATTTGTATTATTTATCTTCATCTATTTGTTTACTCACTAAGTGTTAACTATCTACACAGAATGTTATTATGGTATGTATAGGGTTAAATTCTGAAGTCTTGTTGTTTTTAACCAATCAACATATAGTGTTAGACTTAAAAGGGTGCACCTCCCAACAGGTGTTATTCTATGATTACGGTCAATACGACCGAAACCGGTCAGAAGTTTTGTCTTCACTAACCCTGTGTTGCTGTATGTGGTCATCATACAATTTTAAGGAATAAAGCTACAACTGATTTTCAAACTCTTGTTCTGGATATACTTCTTTGTCTTATACAGTATATATGTATATGTCACTCATCAATAACCTGACATACCATAAATATTACTTTCCTCATCATGTAGAAAATCATTTGTTTTCCTTTTTTAAATATAAGAAGCATATTAATTGCATTTAATTATTAATATCAATGGACTATATATGGGTTTTATTTGTTTATTATTCTCTTGCTGTAATATTGCCAAATCTTAAATTCCAGAAAACATAAAACAAATATCTGATTCAAATATACAGTATTTACTTCATGAATATATCTGATACAAGATTGTGAAATTAAGTAATACACATGATTTCCATTTTTGTAAAATATTAATAATAGTTGTGCTATAGTTTGGGTACATAGGAAACAACTGTAGAGGGGGTACTTGCTACAAAAAGGTTGAGTAACGTCTGGAGGGAAAGAGAACTTTCTCTTATGTTTCAGAAAAGCTTTAAAAATATATATATACAAACTAAAGTAGATAGTGTCTTTGTCATTGTCTGTATAAGGAATCATTTTAATAGCTCTCATACATGATACTATTTTATGCCACCTTATGAAAAATAGTGGGATTGGGTGATTAATATTTCTATATTTTATTATTTACCCCATTCTATATTATGCAGCAGTAACAGTAAAGACCTTTTTTTTTTAAAATAACTATTGTCACTTTGAAATGGTTTCCAAGCTCAGACAACTGATGACACCATGATAACATTGACAGTCTGTTGAATCCAATTAGTGAGCCTTTAATGCAGCCCAGATTGTAATGTCATCAGTGGGCAGAGCTTGGAAGCCAAAGTAACTAGAAACAATATTCATTTTAAAATAGCTTTTTTACTGTTACTGCTGCATGATATAGAAAGGGTGCAGGAGGCTATTTGCAGCTTAATCTTAAGTAGAATGTGTAGAATGTCCCTTTAAAGCCCAGTTGCATAATGAAATGCATCCATGTGGATTCCAATTTTGTCTGGAATGTCCCTTTAAACAAATTTATCTGAAGTTTAATAGAACAACAGGCCCTCAGTAAGTTACCAGTAAGTGGTAGTAGGATTTTGCTCAAAAGGAGAGAGAACAAATTATCTGTCAGTGAAAATGTGTTCCTTAAAGGGAAACAAAACCCAAAAGCTGTCTTTGATTATTCAGATAGAGCATTCAATTTTAAACAACTTCACAATTTGCTTCTATTTTGTTTCATTCTCTCCATATCCTTTGCATTATTAAGAGCTAGATGAACACAAGATGATACAGACAATATATGTGCAGCAACCAATCAGCAGCTAGCTCCCAATAGTTCATTGCTGCTCCTGAACCTACCTAGCTATGCTTTTAAAAAAAGATATAAAGATAATGAAGCATATTAGATAATAGAAGTAAATTAGAAAGTTGTTTAAAATTGCATGGTCTATCTGATCATGAAAGTTTAATTTTGACTTTACTGCCCCTTTAATTATAGGTATCTTATGCCCCAATTATCCTGCAGCCTCAACTTGTATTGCGAGTTAAAAATAAATGCGCTCACTTGAGTGCATGGGTGTTAGACTTCAATGGAGCACGAAAACCAGAAAAAAACTATGGGGGAATACAATAATATGGTCACGATATTTGAAGTTCAACTTCCATCTAGCTAAGATATGGGGGCCGATTTAGCAATGCCTGGCGGACATGATACGCTGTAGCCGTATCATGAATGCCGAGAGCATACGCTGTCGGCATTTAACATTGCACAAGCAGTTCTGGTGAACTGCTTGTGCAATGCCGTCCCCTGCAGATTCGCAGCCAATCGGCCACTAGCAGGGTGTCAATTAACCCGATCATATGCGATTGGGTGGATTGATGTCCACAGCATCAGAGGCGGCGGACGAGTTAAGGAGCAGCGGTCTTAAGGCCACTGCTTCAAAACTGCTGTTTCCGGTGAGCCTAAAGGCTCGTGCGGAAACAGAGGCATTGGGGCCAATATGTACCTTGTTAAATCGGCCCCATAGTGTGAGCGCGAGCACAAAATATGCAACAAGTATAAACAATTAATACAATGGGCCACATTTAACAATGGCCAGACGGACAAAGTTCGCTCCTGTGAACCTGTCTGTTCGGTATCATGGGCAACAATATGCTGCCTGCATTTAACATTGCACAAGTAGCTGCTTTTACAATACCAACCCCTTCTCACATGCTGTCATCAATCACCCGGTGGGACTAGTCCGGGGTGATTCCAAACTGTCATCTAAGAGCTGGCGTATATATTTATTATTGTGAACCTGCAATGAAGCACTCCAAAGCTGTGGTAAATGGAGCCCAATACCTCAAGATCAAGGAAGTATCTAGTAACATTTCTCAGCTAAGCCCTTACAGAATTTATACCCATCCCAGTCCAGTCAACTTGTTCTATACCATAAATGCAAAGGCTAAATTTAAACTTTAGTTCCCTCATAAGCCTTTCACCAATCTGCATGACATATAGATAATTCCACTGGTGTTGACTCAATTAGAATCAAAGCTAATGTGATGTATGCTACCACCAGCTATATTAGTAGCTGTGGTGTTTAATCATGGGTGCAGTGAGTATATGCCCATGTTCAGTACAATTTATTGCTGGAATTTGATAGCTTTTAGTAGAAGTATTTTTTGGGTATTGCAAACATGTATCTATTCAAACTGAAATTCACTCATACACATTGTAGGTTTGAATACAATGACCCTTCAAACGTTATTTAGAACTAGTAATATCCAAGATTAAAGCCACAAAACGTGTTTTTGTTGCCATGATTGTTGTGGTTAAAAAAAAATTCCTCTTGTTTTTTGTGACATATGTTCTTACATTGTATAATACATAGCATTTGGTGGGTAATAATATATTCACACAAAACACATATTTTGCACATTTGACCGAGGAATCATTATTTTAAACACCGGCTTGTGAAGCTTCCACTGATTTGATGCATGGGGTTTTTTATTGTTTGGTAATGTCTAAATAAAGATTTCTTTTAGGCAATATATCACTGTGCAGTATTCTCGACATCTAACTATAAAACTTTTATACCATTAATCTAGGTGTGTTTATAGTCCCTACAGAAGGTGTATAATTCTCAATAGCATGAAGCTTGTGTACAGACACTGAATACCTAAAATATCAAGAAAACATAAGTGACTACAGCAAAGACACTTCATAGCAGCCAAAAATCAGAACAGTATGCATTTTCATATGCTTATAAATCAGATGCTTGATACTTATCTTGTTTACCATAAATACAATGTGTTTGAGGTTAAATCAAAATTATTGTGTGCAGCAAAACAACTAAAAACATCTGCTGATTAAAGTGACATATTTTTTCTTGTATGATATGATTAATATAGGGGTTTGCCTGAAGACATGCAAATTTGAATACAATTGTGTTTCATGCTACAGATTACTAAGTACAAATACAAATCCCTTTTACTAGACTGATATTTTTAGAAGTGACTCCTAATGAATGAATCAGATCTCATAATATATTCAGCGACGACAGTATTTATTTCCTTTTCTTATAGATTAAAATAATATGCATAGATCATTGTTAATCAAATATATTCCGAAATATTTTGCGCAATCCTAATACAAAAGCTTCTTTATTGCTATTAAAAAGGGTAATAAAAGGGAGAGTTCTTTCTATGCTCTGGCAAAGTAATGTTACTGTATTTGCATAAGTGCTGAATTGGATACAAAATTACTTTAGACTTCAGATAAGTAGAATGCAGTTATGATAAACTCTCTTAGGACAGCACAGTGAAAGCTGTTTCATTTTTATTTTAATTACAATGAATGACTTGGTAAATGAAAAAAATTCTCAACTTTAAGTATAGAGTGGCCTCACATACAAATTTCCTCACTGTCAAGAAGCACTTTATAGCCAGTTCGATAGAATGCATTAAAAGCCATTTTACAAGCACATTACCTGAGCTATTTAGTTGCTTAGCAGTTTTACCCTTACTTTTAAAAATGACATTATTATGTTGGTTGTCAATTTTACAAAAGTGTTTTTTTTTTTAATTATTATTATTTATGTATTCAACGTTAACAGTAAGATGGATTTCTCAATCATAGATACTGAAAAATAGTTTTAGAAAGAGACTTAACAACATAAAAATAAGCATACTACAATAAAAAATGTATGATGCCAATATTGACCTATTGGCCTCCATAAAAGGGTGTTGTAGCCCTTCTTGGTAGCTAAGGGGTTAATGGAAATGTGTGTTTTTCTTTCAGAGGAACATATGTTTCAGTAACCTCATTACTTAGAATATAACTAAGCTAAATACACATGTAATACAAATTCCAAGCTCTTTGAATGTGTAGTTTCTTGTTTGAGAATCATTTTCAAAAGAATTATGAAGCTTTGTGGTGTCAAATGAATACATTTGTATGCTTTTATCACTGATACCCTGTACCCTAGAACAAAGAAAACTTTGCTAACCAATCTCAAACTTTTCCACTACAATTAACTTGTGAACTTGAGGATTTAGTAATAACTTGCAATTTGGTTCACACATGGGAAGTAGGGGAAAGAAATAGGGCTCTTGTTATTAAACAAACAGATCAAAATGAAATGCTTAAGGGCTAGATTACAAGTGGAGCGCAAAATATTGCTTTTGTGAAATAGATATTTGCGCTCCACTAAGTAATACCAGTGCACACAAATTTGCACCAGTATTACAAGTTAGGTGCACTGCAAGCGTAACACCACATTTGCATTGCACTTGCGCTAACGAGAGCGCACTTCCATAGGCTCCAACAGGAGCCTCTTTCTCATGCCGTCAGACACGGCCTGAGAACCTAACGCAACAAAGGGGGTAAGTCAGGCAGCAGATTGAAATATACAGTGTATGTAAATGAATATATAGATATATATTTGTGTTTATATGTGTATATACCCTCATTAACACATAAATATAAATGTATATAAGCATATACTGTACATTTATATTTGCAGACCAGTATGTAAAGGCACTTTTCAGTGTCAGTTTTTTCTAACACCTCAGCCACGTTCACTTTAAGCCCTAAAACATGGTTTGTGCAGTTATGATTTTGTTTTGTTTTTTGATGATGAGAGCAGTCCCACCCACTCTCTACGTAAGCAACCAGGCTTGTTCCCAATGTGCAACCAGGCTTGTTCCCTATGTGCAACCAGGCTTGTTCCCTATGCAATAAGAATTGCGCATGCTCTCTAGATAGAGGGGCAGTTAGGTTGAACTCGTGGCCACCTAACTGCCAGGATTTCAACTGGATGCTGAACAATATGTCACACACGAAAAAAAAAATTGACACGGAGCCTGTGAATGCTGGTCAATAGAATGTAAGGTGCAATTTACTAATTACTTGAATAATACTTAAAATAAAAAAAATGATGAATTATTTATAAAAATGTTGCCAATGCAGCTTTTAATATGGAACAACTTTACCATCACTTTAATGTCTCACTCTTTGTTTTCCTGTTAATCTACAGAATAACTTATATTTTATGTTAGTTTAGTTTCCTTCTGCTTACCTATTGTGGTTGTATCACTGTGGGAATCTTTCATTGCTAAAGGCTCTTGGGTTTTATTCTTATCATATTTGTGTGGTTAAAATGTATTTTTTTTTTTTTTTTTTTTTTTTTTTTTTTTTTTTGATTTTTAAACGTGATTTTATTGTTTTGTTTAAACATTTTATGAGCTTTTTTTTTTTTTTTTTTTTTTAAAAATGATTTTTATTAATTTTCCATATAGATAATACAATAGTACAGAGGGTTTCCACAAAGTATATAAAGTATATCGTACAAAGGTACAACAAGTGTGTATTTTCCAGTCCATTCAGTTAGTATCCTGTGCAATCTCGTTTTGAGACTGGGTGAGCAGAGTTCTTATGTGGACTGTGGAGTAATGGGAGGGAAACCGTATAGTTGGTTTCGGAAAAAAGCATAAATATAACTTGTCGAACTATAACATGAATATAAAGGTAACAACTGGAGTCTGGCTTTTGTGACTATAAGGTGGTCAGTCTTCGTCTTGTCTTTGTGGATATGGAGTTTAGTTGGCGTCTTGGTAGTAGTCTGCATGTCTGTTTTACCTTAGTGTTAGGTCCTAGTGTTAGTCGGAGGTGTCACATTGTTTTTTGGGGGGGGGGTTATTGAGCGTTAAGGGTGTGTAGGAGTGTCTCCCAATAAAACTTGACATCGAGGAATAGATCAAGTTGGTTGCGTCTGTAATATCCATACTGTTCTAGTTGTATGGTTTCTGTTACTTTTGATAGCCATTGTTGGCTAGATGGGACAGAGAGGGATTTCCAATTTTGTGCTATTAAGGCTTTCGCACTGTTTAGGCATATTGTCAACAGTGTCGATCGTATCTTGCATGGGATCCCTGGTCTTAAGTTAAACAGCGCTAGTGTGGGGGGTAATGTAAATTCGTTACCTAAGATGTTTTTTAGGTGAAGTTCTATTGACTTCCAATAAGGTGTTATCTTGTTACAATGCCACCATATATGTGCCATTGTTCCTGGTTCCCCGCATCCTCTCCAGCATGATGCTGAAGATGAGGGGTAGATTCTATGTAGTCTATGTGGTGTTAAATACCACCGTGTTAGTATTTTAAAGTTGAGTTCTATAAATCTGGTGGAGGTTGATGACTTTCGTGTGTTGTTAAAAATTTTCCTCCAGTCCTTTTCATCTAGCTCTATTTTTAGGTCTTGTTGCCAGTGAGCAGTATAAGGTGGGAGGGGGGTTAGTTCTACCTTTTCTAGCATTTTTTTTGCAAGTGATAAAGTGCCTCTGGTGGGAATTGTTGACAGGCAGCATTGTTCAAAGGGAGTGGGCGCCCTTAGTAAGTTCTCCCTAGCTTGATTATTGCATATAAAATTGTTGAGTTGGGAATATTTTAACCATGAGGAGAAAGCTCCCCCCAGCACATCTGTCAAGCTATTTCTGGGTTTAAGTGATCGTTTATCTAAAAGTGTTATTATGGGGACAGAGTCCTGTAATTCCCAAGTAGCTTTAGTGTTCCTTAGGGGTTCATACCCTCCGGAGAGTTCCATGTTCTGTGATATTGGTGTTAGGGGAGAGTGTTGTGAGGATAGTTTTGGATATTTTCGTACTAGGTAGTCCCAAGTATCAAAAATGTGTCTAAAGGTTGGGGAGGTCTGGCAAACAACAGGTCTTAAGGTTTTGGGAATCCAGCACACTGAGCCGGGTTTGGGCGCTTTTAATATTTGAGAGTCTAGGGAAATCCATGCTTTAGCTTTACTTTTGCTGTGCCAGTCAAGGATGCGTTGCAGGGTCACTGAGTGGTAATATATTTCTAACTTCGGTACCCCTAGTCCCCCCCCTCTGGTTGGTCTGTGTAATGTGGTCGCGTTTACCCGAGGCTTTTGTTTTCCCCAAATGAACATGTTGATGCTCCTTTGGAGCTGTTGGATGTAGTGCTTTGGGAGGGATATGGGTATGGTTTGAAAAATATAAATTATTCTTGGGAGAATCGTCATTTTTATGGCCTGTATTCTCCCCCACCAAGATAGGGGTTTGTCACTCCAAGTTTTTAGGGTGTGTTGGGTAGCGTTTAGTAAAGTTTTGTAGTTGGCGTCAAATAGTTGTGAGATTTTTGGGGTCAGCTGGACCCCCAAGTATTTTAGTTGGGAGTTCTTTACTTTATATGGGCATATATTCTTAATGTGTTGTAGTTCTCTTTGGGGAAGGGAGATGTTTAGGATCTCTGATTTCTGTTTATTGATTAAGAAATTGGATAGGTGGCTGAAGGTGTCAAATTCCTCCATTAGGGCTGTTAATGAGCTTGTGGGGGAAGTCAATGTGAGGAGAATGTCGTCGGCGAACATTGAGATTTTGTATTGATTTGGGCCAATATGTACTCCCTTTATGTTTGGGTTAGCTCGAATATGAGCCGCTAAAGCTTCCATGGTAAGCACAAATAGGAGTGGGGAGAGTGGGCATCCCTGTCTTGTTCCATTTGCAATTTTGAATGGGTGGGATAGTACTCCGTTTACCTTGACTTTTGCTGAAGGAGCTGAATATAGTTGGAAGATTTTACCTATTATTCCATCTCCAAATCCATAACTGTGAAGTGTACTTCGAAGGAATGGCCAGGCCACCCTATCGAAGGCCTTCTCTGCGTCTGTGGCTACTGTGATCATAGGGATTTTATGAGTGTTGGCAAAGTCTATAAGTTGGGTAGTTCTAATAGTGTTGTCTCTTGTTTCTCTGAATGGGATGAACCCAGCCTGGTCTAAGTGGATTAAGTCAGGTAGGACCGAGTTGATTCTTAGTGCTAGAATTTTTGCATAAATCTTTATATCGCTGTTTAACAATGAGATTGGTCGGTAGCTGCTGGGCTCTGTTATTGGTTTGCCCTCTTTGTGTATGACGGTGATATGTGCTTCGAGTAGTTGTGGGGATATGGGGGAATCATCCTCTAGGGAGTTAAATAAATTTGTTAAGTGGGGGGTTAGTATTTGCTTAAAATGTTTATAATAGGCGTTCGTCAGTCCATCTGGGCCAGGGCTCTTATGAGTAGGTAGGCTATTGATAGCTTTAGCTACTTCCTGCTCCGAGAAGGGGTCATCTAGGGCTGATCTAAGTGGTTCGTCTAATTTAGGTAGATTTGCTTCTTCTAGGTATTTATCTATAAGGGTCTTCTTATGGATGCTATCATCTGTGGGGATGTTGTATAGGAGACTATAATATCTGCTAAAAGTGTCTGCTATGCCTTTGCAGTCATATGTTTCTTTGTTTGTACTGTCTTGAATTTTATTTATATAGTTGGCGTAGCTTTTCCGCTTCAGTGCTTTGGCTAGTATGGGCCCTGCTCTGTTACTCTCAACAAAATAGAGTTTCTTTAGGTAGTAAGCTTTTCTATGTACTTCAGTCGCTAGTAAGTTATTCAGGTTGTGTCTTATCTTAGTAAGAGTAGTAAGGGTGTCATTCGATTCGGGGTTGTGCATGTGATTAAGTTCTGCCACTTTAAGTTGGTCCAGTAATTGTTTGTATTCTGAGTTGTATTTTTTTTTCAGAATGGCTTTCTGTTTAATAAGTTCTCCCCTAACTACCGCTTTATGTGCTTCCCAGATCGTTATTGGGTGAGATTGAGGGGGTTTGTTGAAGTGAAAGAATTCAGTAAGTGTTTTGTCTATTTTCTTTTTGATTTGAGGCTGTAGAAGTAGAGTATCGTCTAACCTCCAATTAAAATCTGTGATGGGCTTGTCAGGCCAGTCAAGGGTCAGTGATACTGACGAGTGGTCCGACCATGGGGTTGGGATGATATCTGAATCCCTAGTAAGTGTCAGCCCTAATTGGTCAATGCAAATGTAATCTAATCTGGAGTAAGATTTCTTGGGGTTCGAGTAGAAGGTGTAGGTTTTCTGTGTCGGGTGGTGGACTCTCCAGACGTCTAGAAGAGATAGGGATTTCAGGCTTTGTGTGACTGTTTTGATAGTGTTTATGGTCTGGGAGCTTTTGGTCATTGAGCAGTCTAGTCTGGGGTTGAGTGCTATATTAAAGTCTCCTGCTATAATGGTAGTTCCTTTTGCTAGTTCTAATATTTTCCCTGTGACTTTTTTGAAGAATTTCGCTTGGCCGGTGTTGGGTGCATATATGTTCGCTAGCGTAATTGGTTTGTTGAAAAGGTCTCCAACCAATATCAAGTATCTGCCTTCTGGGTCAGTGTGGGTGGTAACATTGTGGAGATGCATGGATTTATGAAATAGGATTCCCACACCGTTTATCTTTTTCTGTGTGTGCGAACAAAAGTATCCGGTTGGGAAGTTTTTAGAATGGAACTTCGGTTCCTCTTTGTGTCTAAAATGTGTTTCTTGCAAGAAGATAATTTCATTTTTAGATTTAGAAAACCAATTGAGAGCTAAAGATCTTTTTGTGGGAGAGTTTAGGCCCTTTGTGTTTTGTGTCATGATCTTGATTTGTGATGCGCTCATTAGAGTATGTGTTTGGGTTTTAGCTGTCTGCTGAGCTGTTTAGTGGTAAAGGGGTGTATGTGCTGTGATACACTCAATGGGTTCTGGTCGTCAGTAAGTGTCACTTGCCAAGCCAACTCAGACATAGCAGTTATTAGAATCAAATTTCCAGTTCCAGTATAACAAACATTAATAAACTTCATAACATATAACTTATATACAACAATTGCATATATACATATACAATACCAGGTGTTTAAGGGTATACTACCCTGTTCACAACATTTTATGAACATGAGAGTATAGATCACTTCCTATATTGTTAAACAAGGTGTTTCAATTATTTTTAATGGCTTCGAATTTCTAAACAACATTAAAGTTAGGTGTACTCACTCACTTGCTTTACCTGCAGACATTTTGAGTCAAGTTCTTATACCTGTATCTGAGGAAAGTCTTGGAGTTGGTATATCTGTAAGGCAAGCAATTATTAAGAGTAATACAAGTTACCACAGGCAACAGTGGCTATGCATGTTCATGTAGGATCAGTTTCTGGGTTGAATTGGCTGCTGGATGGTTGTGTCCTTTTCCTGTTTATTCTGTTCCATGTCGGCCTTTGGGGTTTCGGCATGCTGGAAGAGGTTGTGGGTTTCTCAGGTGCTGGTCTTCCCAGAAGCTGTGGTGAGGGTTGTGGGATATTCAGTTTGCTACAGAACTCTTCTAGGTCGTCAGGTGATTTGTATATTGCTATGTTCGTACCTTGCAGAACTTTGATGCAAAAAGGAAAGCCCCATCTGTAGGGAATCTTCAGGTTTTGTAGATGTAGGGTTAGGTATCTGGCTTCTCGCCTTCTGTTAAGGGTGATGCTGCTTAGATCTGCGTAGATTTGAATATTATCCCCTTCGTATGTGATCTGGCGTAGTTTCCTGGAGGCTTCCATGATTTTCTCTTTGTCTGTGAATGCCTGCATTTTCAAGACAATGTCTCTAGGAGGTTTGTTATCTTGCGGCTTCGGTCTCAGTGCCCTGTGGGCTCTTTCTATGGGCATGTCTGGCAATTCTTCATCTCTTAACAGAAATTTGAAAAGTCCGTGCAGATGTTGTGTAATTTGGTTGGGCACAATTTTCTCTGTTACCCCTCTCACTCTGATATTATTGCGACGGCCTCGGTTGTCCAGATCTTCTAATTGCATTTGCATTTGTTGAATTAGTGTGTCATGGGATTCAAAAGATCTGTTTTGAATGTCAGTATTATTGTAAATTTGGTCAATGTCCTCCTCGAGGTGTACGACTCTTTCTCCTAACTCTGATAGTTCTTTTTTGACCTCTCTGAGGCCATCTTTTATCATTTTACCCACTTGTGAGATTAAAGTTGCAAAGTCTGCCTTAGTAGGGAGATTGTCAATGTCCGCTCTTGTAAGGGGTTCTTCTGATAGGGTGCCTTGGGCGTTAGGTCTAGTAGCTGGTGGCATGTCATCTGAATCTTGTGATGTGGGAGATTCTGGATCCGGTGTTTCCAGCACTTTGAAAAAGTTAAGTTTAGTTGTTGCAGCTGACTGGGTTTTCGCTGGCTTGTCTGACTTAGATATCCTTTTGGATGTCATTTTTATATGTTGTTCAGGGGATGGGTGGTTTTCTCTAGGAGCAGCTCAGCGTGTTGTCTGGTGTCTGAATGTTGTGCTGCGTGCGGTGATGCAGCGTTATAGGCCCAGGCCTGCTCGCGTGGGATAATGGCGGTGCTCCGCTATAGCAAGGTGTCTAGTGCTCTACGGGCTGGTGTGCTACTCCTCAATAAGTGCACATTTTGTAAAGTTGCTTTGCCAGGGATGGAGGGAGCAGTGGCGTAAGATTAGGCGTTGTCTAAAGTTTCTTCCCACGTGGCAATATGTTAGGCTTGAGCAGGGTGCTAATGTGCCTTTGTTCTGTAAGGCGATGTCATGGCCCTTAGGATCTAGTATGTTTCTATGAGGGGTGTTGTGCCATTGTGTTTAGGCTTGTGTTGAAGTTTTCATACCTTCGGCTTTTTCCTTCGCCGGTGTCGTCATATTTTTACCGCATCTGTGCAGGCTTGTGGCGTGTCGCAGAGCTAGGCCGAAGTTGATGTGCTGTCCTCTTACTCTTACTGCGTTGCGCAGCTTTCCGTTAAATTAGCTCACTCAGGGTATGATCATTGTGCTCCGGGTGAGTTCCGGTGTAGATATCTGTTACTGAAATTCGGCTAACACCTTTGTAATGGTAAAGATGTTGCTTGGAAGCGTCCGGTATCACGGAGCTCTAGCTTTTTGCAGCCATACTGTGCGATGGCTGGCTCCGCCCCTGGGTTAAAATGTATTTTATCAGCTCCATAGAGCTGTTACCAGATGACCACCTAAACCGATATGCCTCTTTCCCATTGAATAACAATGCTGAACTGACAATCCAAACGCCAACAGAATGATCTCAACCTGAAGACTCAGAGGAT
Organism: Bombina bombina; assembly: GCF_027579735.1. Classification (NCBI taxonomy): domain Eukaryota; kingdom Metazoa; phylum Chordata; class Amphibia; order Anura; family Bombinatoridae; genus Bombina; species Bombina bombina. The sequence goes on along the minus strand of NC_069499.1, from coordinate 815,638,752 downwards.
ATTAAATGTCCTCAATTTTTAATCCCTTATTGTAATTTAAAAAATGAACATTAATATAATTTTGATCATTTATAAAGATCTTCTAATCATTCTTTAATTTTTGAGCTTCCTCTAATTTGAGAGTTCGGCCCTACTGTTTTTCCATCCACACTATGGGGCCTATCTATCAAGCTCTGGACGGAGCTTTACGGCCCGTGTTTCTGGCGAGTCTTCAGACTCGCCAGAAACACAAGTTATGGAACAGCGGTCACAAAGACTCGCCGGAATTCAACCCGATCGAGTACAATCGGGTTGATTGACACCCCCCTGCTGGTGGCCCATTGGCTGCGAGTCTGCAGGGGGTGGCGTTGCACCAGCAGCTCTTGTGAGCTGCTGGTGCAATGCTGAATACGGAGAGCGTATTGCTCTCCGCATTCAGCGATATCTTGCGGACCTGATCCGCACTGTCAGATCAGGTCCCCAAGACATTTGTTAAATAGGCCTCTAAAGGTTCTGCTTTCTCTAAGTTCAAATACAAATGCTTAAAAAACACCCATAATGCCCAAACAACACCCCAATCAACCAGCACGAAACTGAAATGACTAAACCCTGTCTATAACACCTTAACTCCATCCCAGGATTAATGAAGCAAAGGTTAGAAGCTGATATTTGGTTAGTTTCATCTACCTTTATTTTATTGTGTCAATTTTAAAAGTTCCATAATGTGATATAAGAGAGAGTCTGACAAAAAACACCTGTGATGAAGGGTCACTAAACTTTCATAAATGAAGAGTAATAGAGAGGTCAAAATAAGACAACTTTAGATGGTGTAATAAGTGGCAATCCATCCATCACCAGCAATGCACTGTTACAAAGATGAAATCATATCATTATCATTGCTATTAAATAACACATGATACAAACTACTTCTTTGGTAGCTAATGTGGAATTGATCCTATGCAATATAAAGCACATCAAAACCAGAGGCATGAAATTATGTAGAACTACAAACTAGCAAATGCTCTTGAAGTTAGTAAATGTGACCTTACACTGTGTGCAGAATTATTAGGCAAATGAGTATTTTGACCACATCATCCTCTTTATGCATATTGTCTTACTCCAAGCTGTATAGGCTCGAAAGCCTACTACCAATTAAGTATATTAGGTGATGTGAATCTCTGTAATGAGAAGGGGTGTGGTCTAATGACATCAACACCCTATATCAGGTGTGCATAATTATTAGGCAACTTCCTTTCCTTTGGCAAAATGGGTCAAAAGAAGGACTTGACAGGCTCAGAAAAGTCAAAAATAGTGAGATATCTTGCAGAGGGATGCAGCACTCTTAAAATTGCAAAGCTTCTGAAGCGTGATCATCGAACAATCAAGCGTTTCATTCAAAATAGTCAACAGGGTCGCAAGAAGCGTGTGGAAAAACCAAGGCGCAAAATAACTGCCCATGAACTGAGAAAAGTCAAGCGTGCAGCTGCCAAGATGCCACTTGCCACCAGTTTGGCCATATTTCAGAGCTGCAACATCACTGGAGTGCCCAAAAGCACAAGGTGTGCAATACTCAGAGACATGGCCAAGGTAAGAAAGGCTGAAAGACAACCACCACTGAACAAGACACACAAGCTGAAACGTCAAGACTGGGCCAAGAAATATCTCAAGACTGATTTTTCTAAGGTTTTATGGACTGATGAAATGAGAGTGAGTCTTGATGGGCCAGATGGATGGGCCCGTGGCTGGATTGGTAAAGGGCAGAGAGCTCCAGTCCGACTCAGACGCCAGCAAGGTGGAGGTGGAGTACTGGTTTGGGCTGGTATCATCAAAGATGAGCTTGTGGGGCCTTTTCGGGTTGAGGATGGAGTCAAGCTCAACTCCCAGTCCTACTGCCAGTTTCTGGAAGACACCTTCTTCAAGCAGTGGTACAGGAAGAAGTCTGCATCCTTCAAGAAAAACATGATTTTCATGCAGGACAATGCTCCATCACACGCGTCCAAGTACTCCACAGCGTGGCTGGCAAGAAAGGGTATAAAAGAAGAAAATCTAATGACATGGCCTCCTTGTTCACCTGATCTGAACCCCATTGAGAACCTGTGGTCCATCATCAAATGTGAGATTTACAAGGAGGGAAAACAGTACACCTCTCTGAACAGTGTCTGGGAGGCTGTGGTTGCTGCTGCACGCAATGTTGATGGTGAACAGATCAAAACACTGACAGAATCCATGGATGGCAGGCTTTTGAGTGTCCTTGCAAAGAAAGGTGGCTATATTGTCACTGATTTGTTTTTGTTTTGTTTTTGAATGTCAGAAATGTATATTTGTGAATGTTGAGATGTTATATTGGTTTCACTGGTAAAAATAAATAATTGAAATGGGTATATATTTGTTTTTTGTTAAGTTGCCTAATAATTATGCACAGTAATAGTCACCTGCACACACAGATATCCCCCTAAAATAGCTATAACTAAAAACAAACTAAAAACTACTTCCAAAACTATTCAGCTTTGATATTAATGAGTTTTATTGGGTTCATTGAGAACATGGTTGTTGTTCAATAATAAAATTAATCCTCAAAAATACAACTTGCCTAATAATTTTGCACTCCCTGTATAGCTACTGCAGCAGTTATGTATTTACAGACAATTTTAATTTGTGCTAATCTCAGATGTTTTATGTATTAAATGGGAAAAGCTAGATTAATACATGTTGAATATTATACCTTAAAATGTGGTTGGGCCCACTTGTTAGTTCATGTATTCTATGTGTGCAAGTAGTGCACCACAGAACAATATTGATGTAGAAATGCAATATTTCACTGGTTAAAAATACACAATACTCCAAGAATGCAGTCTCCCTGAGTAGTAATACATCTGATGTTGAACAGATGGAGTTAAAGGATATTTATATCACACAAAAATTAATTTTCTTGAATGTGTTGCTGATTTATAAAACTAAAGCACTGAATAACTAATTGACATGAAAATGCTGAATTCTGTATATAGGTGCATTACTAGCACTGTGTCAGGAAATTAGATTTTTTTTTTTTAATATCTTCATCTATGATTTCAATATAAAGTAATACACTTGGAAAATATATGACATTCATGGAAAGAGGTTATAAGCAATGAAGAGCAAAAGAAGTGGTGAATCCATCAAACTAAGAATCATTTTAAAGAGCAATGTCAATAGTTTTGTCTGTTGCTTCCTGGGATGAACATTTCCCAATTCCCTTTCCAATTTACCATATCTTAGTTATGTCCTCAAGGTAAATGAGACACATCTATATTTCATAGGTATGAAGTGTACCATATATCATGTTGCCACCCAGTTTGTATTTAACTAGAGCAGGTGGCATTTTTAACAAGAGAAAGCTGTCATGTAAGTAAATCTCGGTGGTCATCCTGACTTGCTAAATTTGAGATAGAACATCTGCAAGCTCTGTACTGAATTATGTTTTCTCAAGAGTAAAGAACAAAAAAGATCACACAACATCCAGACACTTTTCATTATTAATAAATTTGTAACATAATAAGACAGTAAAAGTAATGTACTTGAAAGCATTCTATAAAGGAATATATATATATATATATATATATATATATATATATATATATAGATAGATATAGATATATAGATAGATATACAAACAATACATTTATTATAATATTAATATATAATATTATATTATATATACTGTGTGTGTGTGTATAAATATATATACAGTATACTATATATATATATATATATATATATATATATATATATATATATATCACACAAGGGAATATTCTTTTGGAAAAGTTTTAAAAGCTAAGCATTTAAGTCTGTTGCAGAAAATAAATAGTTTTGCCACAAATTGTCTGCAACACGTTTATGTTTTTTTGTTTGTTTGTTTTTGTGGGCTTTGAAGATATGAACCACTTCTGAAGGTTTTATCCTAGTACGAGAGAATCTAAGATAAATTCCAATCTAGCCTATTACCTTGTCACATGGTAAACACTTCTAAGGAGTGTGTGGACCCCTCAACGTATCACATATTTAACAGTGGAATATTTTATAAGAATGGGATTGCTGCTAAAACTTTTTCTGATCCATCTGAAAAGCCTTAATAGGTGAGTTTTAACAAGATTTTTTACAATGTTAACCAGCAGTTTTGAAAGCTTTAAATGCTCCCTAAACACTCTACTATTCAGGGATGCATACAACCTACACTAATATTTCCTAACTCCCCTGCTATCCCCTTGTACCCCTTAGAATGTAAGCCTATGAGCCCAGCCGTTTGTAGATCACCTGCATAAGAACCTGTTCAACAGTGCAACTCTCGGCAGGGACCTCTACCCATTTGACCCCCTATAAATGTTACTTTGTATACCACCTATGTTTATAGTGCTGCTGAATCTGTTGGCGCTCTACAAACACCTGATAATACTAATAATAGCAGTCACTAAAGGGTTTCTCCGATTATTGCATTGCTTACCAGATGTCCAAATATGTAATTTGATACGTACAATGTAACTGAGGATCATTTCACTAGCCTCTCTCATGAACCAACACTAATGTTTTAACTCTAACCTTAACCCCTTGGTCAGAATAGAGGTTTGCAACACTATGCTAAGAAATGCATTGCATTTTTCTCTGGCAGCCAAATGCTTAAACTTACTCACTACCAGAGGCCCGTGTACCTTATTAAACCTACAGTATGTTAGCATCTCACAGCATGATTGTCTAACCCAACCATGATTAAGAGGATTATTTTTTCATGTAATACTGCTCGTCATGCTGCCTTTTCTACACCAAAACCATTTCAGCCATCATAGATTATATGAGGAATATTGCTGATATATATCAAAGGCGTGGGGATATTCCAATATGTTGTGGTAGGACCATAATACTGTTTTAAGTATTGGCAAGTTGTAGAGACTGAGAAAAAGATCGCAAAGTTGTACATTTAAACTATCATTACCAAAGTCTACTCAACAGGTGCCTTTATAAAGCTTGAGATACTGCCCTTGCATTTAACACATTATGATAGACAACCTAAAAGAATTTATGCTCATTTAACGCACATTTAAAAGACTCTTTTCATCCAAAATAGCAAGAAGCGCAAGTGCAGTCAGTATTATGACAATGCACTCACTAGTGTGTATTGGGTGTCCTAAGTCATTTTGGTGCACTAGGTTTTATTTATAGAGGCTGGGGGGAGAAAATAAAAGGTTTGCTAATTAAATAATGGCAGGACTCTGTTATTTGAAAGTATGTTCTGTAAGTTAAATGATTACTAATTATAGTGTAGCAACAGCAACCAATATTCAGACAAGGAAGGGTGCAACATATATGTGTTTGTGTGTGTATAAATATATACAATGGTGTGGATGTGTGAGGACGCCACTTATAAAATATGTACTGTAAATATATGTGATAATTAGATTGTATTACTGAGCTGCTGTTATATAAAGAACACACAAAAAAATATATATCAAGCACTATCAGCGCTAATAAAGTAGAGTTCAACAAAAGATAAATAATAAAATATTTATTGATGTTGTGAAATAATAAAAATGTAAAAGACTACAGAGAACATTGTAAGACATAAAAAACACCAAACAAATGGAAAGGTGTGTACAATTAGGAAATTCTAGGCAGGGTGAAAAATCACAGCTTAAATACACAAGGAACTAATATATGAATGGCAAAAAATATGTCTATACAGGTAGGTAAAATATGATAAACAAACAGCAATAAAAACAGAGCTAAAAGCAAAATAACAGCAGGCCGCAACTTACTGGTCTGGCCAGACAAATCTTACTAATACTTACTGATCCAATGTTCTACACTTAAAAAAATATAATATTTTTATTTTAATATATCTGTATATACAATACATATCTATATATATTTCTATAAGTGTATATGTTGATATAGATTTATAGGTATATAGATATACTGTGTATATATATATATATATATATATATATATATATATATATATATAAAAATATATATGTATATGTGTTTGAAAACTATACACTCAAAGGCCACTTTATTAGGTACACCTTGTTAGTACCGGGTTGGACTCCCATTTGGCCTTCAGAACTGCCTTAATTCTTCATAGCATAGATTCAACAAGGTGCTGGAAACATTCCTCAGAGATTTTGGTCCATATTGGCACACAAGCATCACACAGTTGCTGCAGAATTTTCGGCTGCAGATCCATGATGCAAATCACCTGTTACACCTCATCTCAAAGGTGCTCTATTGGATTAAGATCTGGTGACTGTGGAGGCCATTAGAGCACAGTGAACTCATTGTCATGTTCAATAAACCAGTTTGGGATGATATGAGCTTTGTGACATGGTGCATTATCCTGCAGGAAGTAGCCATCAGAAGATAGGTACCCTGTAGTCATGAAGGGATGGACATGGTCAGCAACAATACTCAGGTAGGCCGTGTGATTTTAATGGTACTCAATTAGTACTAAAGGGCCCAAAGTGTGAAAAGAAAATATCCCCCACACCATTACATGACCACCAGCCTGAACTGTTGATATAAGGCAGGATGGATCCATCCTTTCATGTTGTTTTGCCAAATTTTGACCCTACCATTTAAAAGTCGCAGCTGAAATCGAGACTCATCAGACTAGGCAATGCTTTTCCAATCTTCTATTGTCCAAGTTTGGTGAGCCTGTGCAAATTGTAACCTCAGTTTCCTGTTCTTAGCTGACAGGAGTGGCACCCGGTGTGGTCTTCTGCTGCTGTAGCCCATCTGCTTCAAGGTTCGACATATTGTGCATTCAAAGATGGCATTCTGCTTACCTTGGTTGTAATGAGTGGTTATTTGAGTTGCTGTTTTATTTCTATCATCTAGAACCAGTCTGCCCATTCTCCTCTGACCTCTGACATCAACAAGGCATTTTCGTCCACACAACTGCCGCTCACTGGATATTTTCTCTTTTTCGGACCATTCTCTGAAAACCCTAAATATGGTTGTGCATGAAAATGCCATTAGATCAGCAGTTTTTTTAAATACTCAGGCCAGTTGTCTGACACCAACAACCATGCCACATTCAAAGTCACTTAAATCCCCTTTCTTCCCCATTCTGATGCTCGGTTTGAACTTCAGCAAGTCTTCTTCACCACATCTAGATGCCTAAATGCATTGAGTTGCTGCTATGTGATTGGCTGATTAGCAATTTCTGTTACCAAGTAATTGAACAGGTGTACCTATTAAAGTGGCTGGTGAGTGTGTATGTATATATATATATATATATATATATATATATATATATATAGTAATCCAAGAGAACCCAGCACTCACACAACGCTGCAGCCACCGGGGTGCCTTCCGAAAATAGCATGTATAAAAACCCCTCAAAGGAAAGCACTCTCCAGTCAATTTTTAAACAATCTCTTTTACTGCATAAAAAAACAGTTACATATAAACGTTTTCCGGCCACCGCCCGTCCTCAGACATGTACAGTGTAACAACTTACCACCCTTATGTGTGCTCACCAGACCCAAGTGATCCGCTCTGCCACATCCGGAAGTTACGTAGTCCTCAATCCGCGCAACTGCGCATGCGCCGGCCGGGCAACGGAGCCCCATCTGGGCCAACAAAAGAAAAGCAAAATGTTAAAACAACAAAACACTTGGACACAATACGCAAGCATATCGATATACAATACAGTACACTTGTCAATTGAGTTAATATACACATTCAGATACCATGCTATTCAACAATGGAAATTTCTAACAGTATTTGCTTAAACACTAAGACAATAAAAGCCAAACAATAGCGCCAAACCTGTTACCATTGATAAAAGTCACTGCTCACAAAATTACACATAACGATTCGTGGGTTAATATTATAACAGAGCAGTGACCAAGTGCGTGGAGCACGAAACGTTTGCTGTTTTTGCACCTGTTCCTCAACTTGTTTTTGCACTATTGTGCTTACCACTTTTTATTCTATTTTGTATGTTTTTAAATAGTATGGAATAAAATTGACTTTTTATATATTTCTGGGCTTGGAGCGCTCATTTTTTCCCAATTTTGGATTGACTGTTGCTTTTTGTGCGTGTGCAGACGCACTGGGAATTATTGTTTGCCGCCCGTGAATAATATTTACTTGCTTGCTACCCTCTCTCTACCAGTGCCTAACACCTCATTGGATTTACAGCTATATACCCCAGGGGCGCTCCGTTGAGCAGGTTTGTTTGTTCTTTTTTTTCTTAATATTATAACACCCTGCAACATAAGTAAACATATATTGCAGAATGAATGTGTAATAGAGGAAAACCTCTAAGTATTGATATCATTATGCTAGATCCAGTATAATAGAATTAAAGGGCACACTGACTAACCAAATATCATGACTACCTGTGGATACAAAAAATCATTATCAGAAACAGCAATTAGAATATTATAACTGATAGAGTAAATCTCATAGATAACAGTGTAGGTCAAAGTTAGTATTTAAACCTTTAGGAACCAGAGTATCTAAGGTATAAATCCATTTAGACTCCCTTTGCAAAAGCATTTTTGCTCTGTTACCACCCCTGATGGGTGCTGGGACATGATCAATGATAATATACCTTAGATCGGATACATTATGGGAATATGCTAGAAAATGCCTAGCCACCGGCTGCTCAGCACTTCCAGTATGAAGTGCAATACGTATAGCTGACCGGTGGTTGGCCATTCTTGTCCTCAAGTCATCTTGGGTTTTACCAATGTAAAATTTCCCAAAAGGACAGTGTAACATATATACTATGTGTGTAGTGGTGCATGTGAGCCTGTAATTAATATAGTATCGCTTATTACTCCAATTATCGCTTATTACTGATAATGATTTTTTGTATCCACAAGTAGTCATGATATTTGGTTAGTCAGTGTGCCCTTTAATTCTATTATACTGGATCTAGCATAATGATATCAATACTTAGAGGTTTTCTTCTATTACACATTCATTCTGCAATAGATTTTTACTTATGTTGCAGGGTGTTATAATATTAACCCACAAATTGTTATGTGTAATTTTGTGAGCAGTGACTTTTATCAATGGTAACAGGTTTGGCGCTATTGTTTGGCTTTTATTGTCTTAGGCCTAGATTTGGAGTTTGGCGGTAGCCGTGAAAACCAGCGTTAGAGGCTCCTAACGCTGGTTTTAGGCTACCGCCGGTATTTGGAGTCATTCAAAAAAGGGTCTAACGCTCACTTTTCAGCCGCGACTTTTCCATACCGCAGATCTCCTTACGTCAATTGCGTATCCTATCATTTCAATGGGATCTTTCTAACTCCGGTATTTAGAGTCATGGCTGAAGTGAGCGTTAGAATTCTAACGACAAAACTCCAGCCGCAGAAAAAAGTCAGTAGTTAAGAGCTTTCTGGGCTAACGCCGGTTCATAAAGCTCTTAACTACTGTACTCTAAAGTACACTAACACCCATAAACTACCTATGTACCCCTAAACAGAGCCCCCCCCCCACACATCGCCGGCACTCGATTAATTTTTTTTAACCCCTAATCTGCCGACCGCCACCTACGTTATACTTATGTACCCCTAAACTGCTGCCCCTAACACCGCCGACCCCTATATTAAATTTATTAACCCCTAATCTGCCCCCCACAATGTCGCTGCCAGCTACCTACACTTATTAACCCCTAATCTGCCGTCCGCACGCCGCCGCCAGCTACATTATAGCTATGTACCCCTAATCTGCTGCCCCTAACACTGCCGACCCCTATATTATATTTATTAACCCCTAACCTGCCCCCCTCAACGTCGCCTCCACCTGCCTACACTTATTAACCCCTAATCTGCCGACCGGACCGCACCGCTATTATAATAAAGTTATTAACCCCTAATCTACCTCACTAACCCTATAATAAATAGTATTAACCCCTAATCTGCCCTCCCTAACATCGCCGACACCTAACTTCAAACATTAACCCCTAATCTGCCGACTGGAGCTCACCGCTATTCTAATAAATGTATTAACCCCTAAAGCTAAGTCTAACCCTAACACTAACACCCCCCTAAGTTAAATATAATTTAAATCTAACGAAATAAATTAACTCTTATTAAATAAATTATTCCTATTTAAAGCTAAATACTTACCTGCAAAATAAACCCTAATATAGCTACAATATAAATTATAATTATATTATAGCTATTTTAGGATTAATATTTATTTTACAGGTAACTTTGTATTTATTTTAACCAGGTAAAATAGCTATTAAATAGTTAAGAACTATTTAATAGCTAAAATAGTTAAAATAAATACAAAATTACATGTAAAATAAATCCTAACCTAAGTTACAATTAAACCTAACACTACACTATCAATAAATTAATTAAATAAAATACCTACAATTACCTACAATTAAACATTAAATTAAATGTGGTGATGGGAGGTGCAAAGCCTGTGACTATCTGGTAGAGGGTAAGGAATTTTATTCCTGCACCACTAACCAAACTTTTAAAACCAATGGGCTCATAAAATGTTCAACACCCTATACTATATACTTGATTGAGTGTACACAACATCACCAACAGTATGTAGGCAGAACTAGTCGAGATGTGCGCACCCGAATACGGGAACACTTGGGTTACATTAAGAACAAAGTAACATGCTCAGCACTCTCCAGACACTTCATTGAAACACATGCATGTCATGTCAATACCTTCAAATGGAGGGCTATTGAAGTAATAAAAAAAAATGTTCAGGGGGGGAGACAAAGATATACTCCTAGCCAGACGTGAAACCTTCTGGATGTTTAAATTAAGGACACGAGTCCCTGATGGATACAATTCGGAATTCGATTTGATTAACCATTGGCAATAAGCCGATGAATTGGCTATAATTTTATCTACCTATGAGGTTGTACCCTTTATCTATCATCACAGCATGTGATTATTTATTTATTTATTTATTCTACTATCTATCATCACTTTATGTGACTGTTTACCCTCATTTGTTTGTAGAAGCGGCAAGACCTGCCCAGTCCAGCCAACCGTTTACCCTTTACACGTTTTGGGCCGCCTGCGGCCGGAATCCCATTATGTGATCACATAATCTTATGTACTTGTAGAAGCGATATTATCTGTACTGCATAGCCAACTGCATACTATCCACACGCCCTGGAGCACCTGTGCCCGATATCCCACCTTGGAGTTTTCTCCTATCCTATACATATAATATCCTTTCATTTTCCCAAGTTATAAACATGGATAACACTCTCTACACCATACAATAGGGGTTCATATGACTCTGACAAGTCATACATATACACTATAGATTGTGTACTATAAGAATTTGTACCATCCTAAATATTATCACTGATATTTTCTAAATAGCTACAGGTTTGGTGTTATTTGAAACTTATTTGGGCCCTAATGGCTCGGAGCTCTTAGTTTCTGCCTACTGTTAGTCATAAGACAATTGGTGTCCTTTACACCTTACATCTGTGTATATGTCCTTAGCTTATTAGTTTATTATCACTATACTCCATAATTGCTTAGTGCCCTTACATACATATATAATACATGATCTGTCTGGAAGAATAAATTGTTTTAATATACCACAAAATACCAGAACTATAGAGTTCACTATGTCCTAGATGAAGCCAAATGCTTATCATCAGTTCTGCTTCAACTAAAGACAATGTATACGTGGTTATTTGAGGTAGCTTTATCTATGAATAGGTTAAACACAATAGGATTCCTTCAGACACTTGTATAATTCTAGCTATTTATAGGGGGATATTTTGGTCAATTCAGATCAATGTATTGTATTATGGATACATGTATGTGTATATATTACCCTTGTCTTTGATTTACATGTGAAATGAGATACATTTTTGAATTTTTGTATAAAAGGGAAAGGAAAAGAAGGAAAGGGGAATGGTATGTCTATGCAGCATTGTAATCACTAGTATGGTAAAATTTTAGAACCACTCCAAATGTCTGCTCAAATATAGGGATTTATGAATTGCTTGGGTATTATTCTAACCTCCTTTCTTTCTGTATATATAAACTATGTCACTTCAAGAACATACTGGTGTGCAATAGTTTTTAAAAAAAACTCCTTGATTTAATATAAACAGTCATCTAGCTCCCACTACACTTTCAGTACTTATGGAGTTAATATGCTTTAGCAAACAACGCCCTTTCTTCAACCAATCAGAGAATAGTAAAGTCTTTTTAAACCGATACAATTTTAAGATGTACAGGTTTACGATTACGGCTGAATAGCCGAAACTAGTCAGACCTTTTCATCCCTGTTCTATGTTTCCTGCTGCTGCTGGAATTTTATCCATGTACTTTAAATAATAAAGATGAACTTTTTACCGGATGAGGTTGCGCTCTTCTTTTCCTGCCATTTATACATTGGATTACAAGGAATCCTCTTTGCAGCCTCTTTCCGTTTAAAACCCCGATCCTACCTACTAGGTGTAATTTGCTTCAGTTTGGAAGCAGATCGTCTTGACACGAAGGATTCACTACGGAGCGGTTCAGCCAATGGACTCGCAGCTTCACACACACCCCCAGTTTGGACGTCATGCCTAGGCGCCGGGACGCTTGAAACAGAGAAACATCAGCGGCGTTACACGCCAAGCGGAGGATCTCTATCAGCGCATACCTTGTACAGCCTTGGAGCAGTTAATCGTCCAGAACCGGAGAGGATATCGGCAGAAGGGTGAGTTTGTTTCACTCTATTCCGCGATGGTGGCTGCCCTTTGTTCCTCATTACTGGGGGTGGTTGCTGTGTAAACCTGCTGGGGCAATTACCGCTACAACTAAATTGACCTTTGTGATTTATTGAAGATTCCACGGATTTGGTTTGGAACATTACATTTGTAGAGACACACTAGTATCATTTTGGGAAAAAATTTTCATTGTTATTTGTGTTTCCTTGATCCCTATTGATCTAGTTGGTATCTCTCACCAGGGGACTGATTGGTTCATCATTTATTTTTGCAGCCGCACAGAAGTGTGTGTGTGTTTTCCTTTATTAACACACTATGGAAACACAGGACTCTTACAAATACTATTCTCTTTTACCACTTAATGACTCCGATTTTGAGGGCCTAGAGCTAGAGGACTTTTTTCAGACAGAATCACAGGATGTCAAACTTGGAGATTTGTTTTATTCTTTGGAAATATTAAGACTTAAAGAAATATGTCTTAAACTAGATACCTGGATTATTGGAAAATATCTAAATCTGGGAATGATCCCAAGGGGACTAAGAGTAAAGAAGTTTCCCAATTTTGAAGTGACTAACAATGATGATTTAGTTAAGGAATGGAATGATGTTTTGTCAGACTGCTCACTGAGATTGATGGGTATTCTAGCTAGATACAAAGCTGAACAACTACTAGCAGTAAGAAATGACATTGTCAAAATACAGTCTGAACTTAACAACTATAAGGGTATTGTGGAGTATGGGGAGTTTGATAAACTTTTGGCAGAAGTGGTGGAGAGCTCTAGGAAAGAATTAATACACACCAAACACACCAAATTTCTGAGAGATCAGAGAGATTATCAAGACAATAAAGTGTTTATTTGGCATAAACCTAGAAGAAACAGGAATAGACGTAACACAAATAAAAAAGCTATTAGTGGTTTAAACTCCTCTAACACATTAGCCAACACTAATGATAATGTTAATGAAAAAACGACTAGTGATAAACCTCCATACAAACAAAAAAAGAGACAACATAAAAAGAAAAAAGTCACATTTGTGGAGATGGACACCACTGATGATGATCAATCATCATGGGCGGCGTCCACTTCTGGGGAGGATTATTCTCCTTCAGAGATGGAAATGGGACACATTGATCCAGGTCCAAGTGAGAGCATGCCTTTAAATATTCATATTCCTACTGACAATGCCCCCATGGTACCAGAACATGGGGCAAGACCAAAGGTGATAGCTAAATCTAAAGATCAAGCGCAGGTTTTTCGGCCTGCCATGAAACCACCCAAAGGGGGAGGGAAAGAATATGTCAACAAGAAACAACACAGATACACTTTGAGGGAAAAAACAGACAAATCGCCCCCAATAAATAGTGTGATTAATCTCTCATCCTACCCCCTTGACAAATTTGAAATTAAGGTACTTAATTGTGGGCTTGGATTTTGTCCAGATAATAAATTCAATCTCTTTAATATGATTATTGATGTAAATAGGTTTATTAGAAAACTCACTTTACGCAAACATTTCCTAACAAACACAAATTTTGAGATGGAACAGAGGGTACTTGGTCCTACTTTAGAGGCCCAGAGTAATATTGTACCCACATTTCCAGACATATGTGATATGACGGTACTTGAGGACCTCTACTCAGAATCAAATGAGTCTAATGATTACGTATCCTCACCCTCATTTCCAAAGTTTAAAGAAGCAACTCAATTTTACCCTATACACAGTAGAGGCCAGGCATTGGAACTCTTTCACAAACGAGTGGTGGAAGATCTAACACTATTACATCAATCTAAGAACACTAGCACACACAACTTATCCCTTAAGGAAAAAGAGGCATTGAGTAAAATTAAGAACAACAAATCCATTGTGATAAAGAACTCTGATAAGGGAGGAAGTGTGGTGGTTCTTGATAAAGACACTTATATTGCTGAAGCATTAAGGCAGCTTGAAGATCCCAACACATATACCACACTTACATCTGACCCGGTCAACAGGTTCCAAAGAGAGCTATACAACCTGTTGGACGATGGTGTAGGATGGGGGTTTATGGATGCAGAGACTATGAAGTACCTATATGTAAGCAATCCGGTTACCCCCATCTTCCACCATCTGCCTAAGGTGCATAAGGGACTGACAAACGTAAAAGGGAGACCAATTGTGTCCGGCATAGGCTCCCTTTTGGAGCCTCTGTCGGAATGGCTGGACTCAATTTTACAGCCTATAGTTGAAACTCTACACAGTCACATCAAGGACACCACACATATTCTGGAAATGTTGGAGCAATTACATTGGTCCCCTGAATCTAGCTGGCTGACCATCGATGTGGTGTCATTGTATTCGAGTATCCCTAAAGATATGGGATTAAAAGCTATCAGATACTTTTTGGAACCCATCTATGGTGCAGACAGTGAAGCTACCAAATACATCCTAAGGGTTACTGTGTTCTTGTTGGAACACAATTATTTCTTGTTTGAGGGGGTCCACTATCTGCAGAGACAAGGGACAGCCATGGGGGCAAAATTTGCCCCCTCATATGCTAACATCTTTATGGGCTGGCTTGAGAGATCCTTTGTCTACTCAGATAGTGACCCCTTCAGGAAACATATCTCACTATACAAACGTTTCATAGATGACCTACTAATTGTATGGTCATCGGATAGGATGAACGCAGAGAAATGTGTACAGTACTTGAACACTAGTGAAAATGGGGTACAGTTTACCTATGAATGGAATAAATTTTCCATCAATTTCCTAGATGTGACTCTAGTAGGTGATTCAAACACTGGCCGAATCACCTCTAGGCTGTATAGAAAGCCAATTTCTGGTAATACACTTTTGCACCACAAAAGCTCACATCCCAGGCATGTATTCAAGGGAATCGCCAAAGGGCAGTTGCTGCGTACTAGACGCCTATGCAGTTCAGACCAAGACTTTGCTGTAGAAAGTGAGAGTATGGTTGACAAACTAATTGAAAGGGGGTACCGGCCGGAGATGGTAAGAAACGTGGCTAAGGAGGTGGCTGGGGTGAGTAGGCAGGAGGCCCTGAAACACAAATACAAGAGGGATATGGATGATAGAACTATGTTCATCACCAAGTATTCGACAGAGTATGATGAGGTGTGTGCCATCCTCAAAAAATATTTTCCAATACTGTATGGGGATAAAGCCCTAAAGGAAGTGGTAGCTAAGGGTTTCAAATGCATATATTCGAAAAATATGACATTAGGTAATATATTATCTCCTTCTTTATTACCCCCTACTAAGAAGCCATCTTCCTGGCTTAGTATTCAAGGAACATATAAATGTGGTGATGGGAGGTGCAAAGCCTGTGACTATCTGGTAGAGGGTAAGGAATTTTATTCCTGCACCACAAACCAAACTTTTAAAACCAATGGGCTCATAAAATGTTCAACACCCTATACTATATACTTGATTGAGTGTACACAACATCACCAACAGTATGTAGGCAGAACTAGTCGAGATGTGCGCATCCGAATACGGGAACACTTGGGTTACATTAAGAACAAAGTAACATGCTCAGCACTCTCCAGACACTTCATTGAAACACATGCATGTCATGTCAATACCTTCAAATGGAGGGCTATTGAAGTAATAAAAAAAACGTTCAGGGGGGGAGACAAGGATATACTCCTAGCCAGACGTGAAACCTTCTGGATGTTTAAATTAAGGACATGAGTCCCTGATGGATACAATTCGGAATTCGATTTGATTAACCATTGGCAATAAGCCGATGAATTGGCTATAATTTTATCTACCTATGAGGTTGTACCCTTTATCTATCATCACAGCATGTGATTATTTATTTATTTATTTATTCTACTATCTATCATCACTTTATGTGACTGTTTACCCTCATTTGTTTGTAGAAGCGGCAAGACCTGCCCAGTCCAGCCAACCGTTTACCATTTACACGTTTTGGGCCGCCTGCGGCCGGCATCCCATTATGTGATCACATAATCTTATGTACTTGTAGAAGCGATATTATATGTACTGCATAGCCAACTGCATACTATCCACATGCCCTGGAGCACCTGTGCCCGATATCCCACCTTGGAGTTTTCTCCTATCCTATACATATAATATCCTTTCATTTTCCCAAGTTATAAACATGGATAACACTCTCTACACCATACGATAGGGGTTCATATGACTCTGACAAGTCATACATATACACTATAGATTGTGTACTATAAGAATTTGTACCATCCTAAATATTATCACTGATATTTTCTAAATAGCTACAGGTTTGGTGTTATTTGAAACTTATTTGGGCCCTAATGGCTCGGAGCTCTTAGTTTCTGCCTACTGTTAGTCATAAGACAATTGGTGTCCTTTACACCTTACATCTGTGTATATGTCCTTAGCTTATTAGTTTATTATCACTATACTCCATAATTGCTTAGTGCCCTTACATACATATATAATACATGATCTGTCTGGAAGAATAAATTGTTTTAAGATACCACAAAATACCAGAACTATAGAGTTCACTATGTCCTAGATGAAGCCAAATGCTTATCATCAGTTCTGCTTCAACTAAAGACAATGTATACGTGGTTATTTGAGGTAGCTTTATCTATGAATAGGTTAAACACAATAGGATTCCTTCAGACACTTAACATGTATGTGTATATATTACCCTTGTCTTTGATTTACATGTGAAATGAGATACATTTTTGAATTTTTGTATAAAAGGGAAAGGAAAAGAAGGAAAGGGGAATGGTATGTCTATGCAGCATTGTAATCACTAGTATGGTAAAATTTTAGAACCACTCCAAATGTCTGCTCAAATATAGGGATTTATGAATTGCTTGGGTATTATTCTAACCTCCTTTCTTTCTGTATATATAAACTATGTCACTTCAAGAACATACTGGTGTGCAATAGTTTTAAAAAAAAACTCCTTGATTTAATATAAACAGTCATCTAGCTCCCACTACACTTTCAGTACTTATGGAGTTAATATGCTTTAGCAAACAACGCCCTTTCTTCAACCAATCAGAGAATAGTAAAGTCTTTTTAAACCGATACAATTTTAAGATGTACAGGTTTACGATTACGGCTGAATAGCCGAAACTAGTCAGACCTTTTCATCCCTGTTCTATGTTTCCTGCTGCTGCTGGAATTTTATCCATGTACTTTAAATAATAAAGATGAACTTTTTTACCGGATGAGGTTGCGCTCTTCTTTTCCTGCCATTTATACATTGGATTACAAGGAATCCTCTTTGCAGCCTCTTTCCGTTTAAAACCCCGATCCTACCTACTAGGTGTAATTTGCTTCAGTTTGGAAGCAGATCGTCTTGACACGAAGGATTCACTACGGAGCGGTTTAGCCAATGGACTCGCAGCTTCACACACACCCCCAGTTTGGACATCATGCCTAGGCGCCGGGACGCTTGAAACAGAGAAACATCAGCGGCGTTATCCGGAGAGGATATCGGCAGAAGGGTGAGTTTATTTCACTCTATTCCGCGATGGTGGATGCCCTTTGTTCCTCATTACTGGGAGTGGTTGCTGTGTAGACCTGCTGGGGCAATTACCGCTACAACTAAATTGACCTTTGTGATTTATTGAAGATTCCACGGATTTGGTTTGGAACATTACATTTGTAGAGACACACTAGTATCAGTTTGGGAAAAAATTTTCATTGTTATTTAAATTATAATTATAGCTATTTTAGGATTAATATTTATTTTACAGGTAACTTTGTATTTATTTTAACCAGGTACAATAGCTATTAAATAGTTAAGAACTATTTAATAGCTAAAATAGTTAAAATAATTACAAAATTACATGTAAAATAAATAAATAAAACCTAAGTTACAATTAAACCTAACACTACACTATCAATAAATTAATTAAATAAAATACCTACAATTACCTACAATTAAACCTAACACTACCTATCAATAAATTAATTAAATACAATACCTTCAAATAACTACAATGAAATAAACTAACTAAAGTACAAAAAATAAAAAAGAACTAAGTTACAAAAAATAAAAAAAATATTTACAAACATAAGAAAAATATTACAACAATTTTAAACTAATTACACCTACTCTAAGCCCCCTAATAAAATAACAAAGCCCCCCAAAATAAAAAAAATGCCCTACCCTATTCTAAATTACAAAAGTTCAAAGCTCTTTTACCTTACCAGCCCTGAACAGGGCCCTTTGCGGGGCATGCCCCAAGAAATTCAGCTCTTTTGCCTGTAAAAAAAAAACATACAATACCCCCCCCACCAACATTACAACCCACCACCCACATACCCCTAATCTAACCCAAACCCCCCTTAAATAAACCTAACACTAAGCCCCTGAAGATCTTCCTACCTTGTCTTCACCTCACCGGGTATCACACCGATCCGTCCTGGCTCCGATATCTTCATCCAACCCAAGAGGAGGCTAGACATCCATCATCCGATGGCTGAAGAAGTCCAGAAGAGGGTCCAAAGTCTTCATCCTATCCGGGAAGAAGAGTAGATCCGGACCGGCAACCATCTTCTTCCAAGCGGCATCTTCTATCTTCATCCAATGAGGACCGGCTCCATCTTGAAGATCTCCACTGCGGACCCATCTTCTTCCGACGACGACTTCCCGATGAATGACGTTTTTTTTAAGGGACGTCATCCAAGATGGCGTCCCTCGAATTCCGATTGGCTGATAGGATTCTATCAGCCAATCGGAATTAAGGTAGGAAAATTCTGATTGGCTCAATCAGAATGCAAGCTCAATCTGATTGGCTGATTGAATCAGCCAATCGGATTGAACTTGATTCTGATTGGCTGATTCCATCAGCCAATCAGAATATTCCTACCTTAATACAGATTGGCTGATAGAATCCTATCAGCCAATTGGAATTCGAGGGACGCCATCTTGGATGACGTCATTTAAAAGAACCGTCATTCGTCGTCTAGTCGTCGGTTGAAGAGGATGTTCCGCGTCGGCTTGGAAGAAGATGGTTACGCTCTGCTCCAGAAGAAACAAGATTAAAGATGCGGCTTGATAGAAGACTTCATCCAGATGATGGATTTCCGACTTCAGCCCAAGGACGGATTTCTTCAGTCGCCGCTTGGATCCAGACTTCAGCCCGAGGATGGACGTCACTCTTCAGCCCCCCGCTTGGGCTTGGATCAACACTTCCGAGGCTTGGATTAAGACTTCCGAGGACGGATCGGTGAACCTGGTATGGTGAAGATAAGGTATGAAGATCTTCAGGGGCTTAGTGTTAGGTTTATTTAAGGGGGGTTTGGGTTAGATTAGGGGTATGTGGGTGGTGGGTTGTAATGTTGGGGGGGGTATTGTATCTTTTTTTTACAGGCAAAAGAGCTGAATTTCTTGGGGCATGCCCCGCAAAGGGCCCTGTTCAGGGCTGGTAAGGTAAAAGAGCTTTGAACTTTTGTAATTTAGAATAGTGTAGGGCATTTTTTTATTTTGGGGGGCTTTGTTATTTTATTAGGGGGCTTAGAGTAGGTGTAATTAGTTTAAAATTGTTGTAATATTTTTCTAATGTTTGTAAATATTTTTTTATTTTTTGTAACTTAGTTCTTTTTTATTTTTTGTACTTTAGTTAGTTTATTTTAGACATGTGCACCGCTAAAAAATTCGGTTCGTTTTCGGTTCGGATCGATTCGGACTTTTAGAATTTCGTTTCGGATCGAATCTGATTCGGCAAAATTTGAATAAATTCGTTTCGGATTTATTCGGATCCGAATAAATTCGTTTCGGATTTATTCGGATTCGGCTGAATTCGGTTCTATTCCGTTCCGAAATTCGGTATGTTTTTACTACACTAACACCCATTTAGTACACTAAGTCACTAACACCCATAAACTACCTATGAACCACTAAACCGAGGCCCCCCCACATCGCAAACCCTATAATAACATTATTTAACCCCTAATCTGCCGATCGGATATCGCCGCCGCCTACATTATAGCAATTAACCCCTAATCTGCTGTCCCTAACACCGCCGACCCCTACATTATAGTTATTAACCCCTAATCTGCCTCCCCCAACGTCGCCGCAATCTAACTATAAGTATTAACCCCTAATCTGCCGACCCGATATCGCCGCCGCCTACATTATAGCTATTAACCCCTAATCTGCTGTCCCTAACACCGCCGACCCCTACATTATAGTTATTAACCCCTAATCTGCCTCCCCCAACGTCGCCGCAATCTAACTACAAGTATTAACCCCTAATCTGCCGACCCGATATCGCCGCCGCCTACATTATAGCTATTAACCCCTAATCTGCTGTCCCTAACACCGCCGACCCCTACATTATAGTTATTAACCCCTAATCTGCCTCCCCCCAACGTCGCCGCAATCTAACTACAAGTATTAACCCCTAATCTGCCGACCGCAAATCGCCGCCACTATAATAAATGTATTAACCCCTAAACCGCCGCACTCCCGCCTCGCAAACACTATAATACATTTTATTAACCCCTAATCTGCCCTCCCTAACATCGCCGCCACCTACCTACAATTATTAACCCCTAATCTCCCGCCCCCAACGTCGCTGCTACTATAATAAGGTTATTAACCCCTAAACCGCCGCACTCCCGCCTCGCAAACACTATAATACATTTTATTAACCCCTAATCTGCCCTCCCTAACATCGCCGCCACCTACCTACAATTATTAACCCCTAATCTCCCGCCCCCATCGTCGCCGCTACTATAATAAGGTTATTAACCCCTAAACCTAAGTCTAACCCTAACCCTAACACCCCCTAACTTAAATATAATTTAAATAAAACGAAATAAGTTTACTATAGTTAAATAAATGAATCCTATTTAAAACTAAATACTTACCTGTAAAATAAACCCTAAGATAGCTGCAATATAACTAATAGTTACATTGTAGCTATCTTAGCATTTATATTTATTTTACAGGCAACTTTGTATTTATTTTAACTAGGTACAATAGTTATTAAATAGTTAATAACTATTTAATAACTACCTAGCTAAAATAAATACAAATTTACCTGTAAAATAAATCCTAACCTAAGTTACACTAACACCTAACACTACACTATCATTAAATTAACTAAATAAATGAATCATATTTAAAACAAAATACTTACCTGTAAAATAAACCCTAATATAGCTGCAATATAACTAATAGTTACATTGTAGCTATTTTAGCATTTATATTTATGTTACAGGCAACTTTGTATTTATTTTAACTAGGTACAAAAGCTATTAAATAGTTATTGACTAATTAATAGCTACCTAGTTAAAATAATTACAAAATTACCTGTAAAATAAATCCTAACCTAAGTTACAATTAAACCTAATTAACTACAAGTACCTACAATTATCTACAATTAAATAAACTAAAGTACAAAACCCCCCCACTAAATTACAAAAAAAAACAAACACTAAATTACAAAAAATAAAAAAATATTACAAGAATTTTAAACTAATTACTCCTAATCTAAGCCCCCTAATAAAATAACAAAGCCCCCCAAAATAAAAAAAATGCCCTACCCTATACTAAATTACAAAAGTTAACAGCTATATTACCTTACCAGCCCTGAACAGGGCCCTTTGCGGGGCATGCCCCAAAGAAAACAGCTCTTTTGCCTGTAAAAAAAAAAACACAATCCCCCCCCCACATTACAACCCACCACCCACATACCCCTACTCTAACCCAAACCCCCCTTAAATAAACCTAACACTACCCCCCTGAAGATCTCCCTACCTTGAGTCGTGTTCACCCAGCCGGGCCGAAGTCTTCATCCGATGGGGCAGAAGAGGACATCCAGACCGGCAGAAGTCTTCATCCAAGCGGGGCAAGAAGAGGTCTTCCATCCATCATACAAGTACCAAAATACAAACAAACACTAAATTACAAAAAATAATAAAATATTACAATAATTTTAAACTAATTACACCTAATCTAAGCCCCCTACTAGCTATTAATATAGCTTCAATATAACTAATAGTTACATTGTAGCTATTTTAGGATTTATATTTATTTTACAGGCAACTTTGTATTTATTTTAACTAGGTACAATAGCTATTAAATAGTTAATAACTATTTAATAACTACCTAGCTAAAATAAATACAAATTTACCTGTAAAATAAATCATAACCTAAGTTACAATTACACCTAACACTACACTATCATTAAATTAACTAAATAAATGAATCCTATATAAAACTAAAGACTTACCTGTAAAATAAACCCTAATATAGCTGCAATATAACTAATAGTTACATTGTAGCTATTTTAGCATTTATATTTATTGTACAGGCAACTTTGTATTTATTTTAACTAGGTACAATAGCTATTACATAGTTATTGACTAATTAATAGCTACCTAGTTAAAATAATTACAAAATTACCTGTAAAATAAATCCTAACCTAAGTTACAATTAAACCTAATTAACTACAAGTACCTACAATTATCTACAATTAAATAAACTAAAGTACAAAACCCCCCCACTAAATTACAAAAAAAAACAAACACTAAATTACAAAAAATAAAAAAATATTACAAGAATTTTAAACTAATTACACCTAATCTAAGCCCCCTAATAAAATAACAAAGCCCCCCAAAATAAAAAAAATGCCCTACCTTATACTAAATTACAAAAGTTAACAGCTCTATTACCTTACCAGCCCTGAACAGGGCCTTTTGCGGGGCATGCCCCAAAGAAAACAGCTCTTTTGCCTGTAAAAAAAAACACAACCCCCCCCCCCCCACATTACAACCCACCACCCACATACCCCTACTCTAACCCAAACCCCCCTTAAATAAACCTAACACTACCCCCCTGAAGATCTCCCTACCTTGAGTCGTGTTCACCCAGCCGGGCCGAAGTCTTCATCCGATGGGGCAGAAGAGGACATCCAGACTGGCAGAAGTCTTCATCCAAGCGGGGCAAGAAGAGATCTTCCATCCATCAGAAAAGTACAAAAAAACAAACAAACACTAAATTAGCAAAAATAATAAAATATTGCAATAATTTTAAACTAATTACACCTAATCTAAGCCCCCTACTAGCTATTAATATAGCTACAATATAACTAATAGTTACATTGTAGCTATTTTAGGATTTATATTTATTTTACAGGCAACTTTGTATTTATTTTAACTAGGTACAATAGCTATTAAATAGTTAATAACTACCTAGCTAAAATAAATACAAATTTACCTGTAAAATAAACCCTAACCTAAGTTACAATTACACCTAACACTACACTGTCATTAAATTAACTAAATAAATTAATCCTATATAAAACTAAATACTTACCTGTAAAATAAACTCTAATATAGCTACAATATAACTAATAGTTACATTGTAGCTATTTTAGCATTTATATTTATTTTACAGGCAACTTTGTATTTATTTTAACTAGGTACAAAAGCTATTAAATAGTTATTGACTAATTAATAGCTACCTAGTTAAAATAATTACAAAATTACCTGTAAAATAAATCCTAACCTAAGTTACTATTAAACCTAACTCTACACTATCATTAAATAAATTAACTACAAGTACCTACAATTAAATACAATGAAATAAACTAAACTAAAGTACAAAAAAAACAAACACTAAATTACAAAAAATAAAAAAAATTACAAGAATTTTAAACTAATTACACCTAATCTAAGCCCCCTAATAAAATAACAAAGCCCCCCAAAATAAAAAAATGCCCTACCCTATACTAAATTACAAAAGTAATCAGCTCTATTACCTTACCAGCCCTGAACAGGGCCTTTTGCGGGGGCATGCCCCATAGAAAACAGCTCTTTTGCCTGTAAAAAAAAACACAATACCCCCCCCCACATTACAACCCACCACCCACATACCCCTACTCTAACCCAAACCCCCCTTAAATAAACCTAACACTACCCCCCTGAAGATCTCTCTACCGTGTCTTCACCCAGCGGGCCGAAGTCTTCATCCGATCGGGCAGAAGAGGACATCCAGACCGGCAGAA
Source organism: Bombina bombina (assembly GCF_027579735.1). NCBI lineage: Eukaryota > Metazoa > Chordata > Amphibia > Anura > Bombinatoridae > Bombina > Bombina bombina. The sequence continues at coordinate 815,614,074 of NC_069499.1, read as the reverse complement.
GTCTTCATCCAAGCAGGGCAAGAAGAGGTCTTCCATCCATCAGAAGTCTTGATCCAGGCGGCATCTTCTCTGTTCATCCATCCGGAGCGGAGCGGCAGCATCCTGAAGACATCCCACGCAGAGCATCCTCTTCTTTCTTGATCCGACGACTAGGTGACTGTACCTTTAAGTGACGTCATCCAAGATGGCGTCCCTTGAATTCCGATTGGCTGATAGGATTCTATCAGCCAATCGGAATTAAGGTATGAAAAATCTGATTGGCTGATTCAATCAGCCAATCAGATTCAAGTTCAATCCGATTGGCTGATCCAATCAGCCAATCAGATTGAGCTCGCATTCTATTGGCTGATCGGAACAGCCAATAGAATGCGAGGTCAATCTGATTGGCTGATTCCATCAGCCAATCGGATTGAACTTGAATCTGATTGGCTGATTAAATCAGCCAATCAGATTTTTCCTACCTTAATTCCGATTGGCTGATAGAATCCTATCAGCCAATCGGAATTCAAGGGACGCCATCTTGGATGACGTCACTTAAAGGTACAGTCACCTAGTCGTCGGATCAAGAAAGAAGAGGATGCTCTGCGTGGGATGTCTTCAGGATGCTGCCGCTCCGCTCCGGATGGATGAACAGAGAAGATGCCGCCTGGATCAAGACTTCTGATGGATGGAAGACCTCTTCTTGCCCCGCTTGGATGAAGACTTCTGCCGGTCTGGATGTCCTCTTCTGCCCGATCGGATGAAGACTTCGGCCCGCTGGGTGAAGACACGGTAGAGAGATCTTCAGGGGGGTAGTGTTAGGTTTATTTAAGGGGGGTTTGGGTTAGAGTAGGGGTATGTGGGTGGTGGGTTGTAATGTGGGGGGGGGTATTGTGTTTTTTTTTACAGGCAAAAGAGCTGTTTTCTATGGGGCATGCCCCGCAAAAGGCCCTGTTCAGGGCTGGTAAGGTAATAGAGCTGATTACTTTTGTAATTTAGTATAGGGTAGGGCATTTTTTTATTTTGGGGGGCTTTGTTATTTTATTAGGGGGCTTAGATTAGGTGTAATTAGTTTAAAATTCTTGTAATTTTTTTTATTTTTTGTAATTTAGTGTTTGTTTTTTTTGTACTTTAGTTTAGTTTATTTCATTGTATTTAATTGTAGGTACTTGTAGTTAATTTATTTAATGATAGTGTAGAGTTAGGTTTAATAGTAACTTAGGTTAGGATTTATTTTACAGGTAATTTTGTAATTATTTTAACTAGGTAGCTATTAAACAGTAAATATCTATTTAATAGCTATTGTACCTAGTTAAAATAAATACAAAGTTGCCTGTAAAATAAATATAAATGCTAAAATAGCTACAATATAACCATTAGTTATATTGTAGCTATATTAGGGTTTATTTTACAGGTAAGTATTTAGTTTTATATAGGATTAATTTATTTAGTTAATTTAATGATAGTGTAGTGTTAGGTGTAATTGTAACTTAGGTTAGGGTTTATTTTACAGGTAAATTTGTATTTATTTTAGCTAGGTAGTTATTAACTATTTAATAGCTATTGTACCTAGTTAAAATAAATACAAAGTTGCCTGTAAAATAAATATAAATCCTAAAATAGCTACAATGTAACTATTAGTTATATTGTAGCTATATTAATAGCTAGTAGGGGGCTTAGATTAGGTGTAATTAGTTTAAAATTATTGTAATATTTTATTATTTTTGCTAATTTAGTGTTTGTTTGTTTTTTTGTACTTTTCTGATGGATGGAAGACCTCTTCTTGCCCCGCTTGGATGAAGACTTCTGCCAGTCTGGATGTCCTCTTCTGCCCCATCGGATGAAGACTTCGGCCCGGCTGGGTGAACACGACTCAAGGTAGGGAGATCTTCAGGGGGGTAGTGTTAGGTTTATTTAAGGGGGGTTTGGGTTAGAGTAGGGGTATGTGGGTGGTGGGTTGTAATGTGGGGGGAGGGATTGTGTTTTTTTTTTACAGGCAAAAGAGCTGTTTTCTTTGGGGCATGCCCCGCAAAGGGCCCTGTTCAGGGCTGGTAAGGTAATAGAGCTGTTAACTTTTGTAATTTAGTATAGGTTAGGGCATTTTTTTTATTTTGGGGGGCTTTGTTATTTTATTAGGGGGCTTAGATTAGGTGTAATTAGTTTAAAATTCTTGTAATATTTTTTTATTTTTTGTAATTTAGTGGGGGGGGGTTTGTATTTTAGTTTAGTTTTTTTAATTGCATTTAATTGTAGGTACTTGTAGTTAATTTATTTAATGATAGTGTAGTGTTAGGTTTAATTGTAACTTAGGTTAGGATTTATTTTACAGGTAATTTTGTAATTATTTTAACTAGGTAGCTATTAAATAGTCAATATCTATTTAATAGCTATTGAACCTAGTTAAAATGAATACAAAGTTGCCTGTACAATAAATATAAATGCTAAAATAGCTACAATGTAACTATTAGTTATATTGCAGCTATATTAGGGTTTATTTTACAGGTAAGTCTTTAGTTTTATATAGGATTCATTTATTTAGTTAATTTAATGACAGTGTAGTGTTAGGTGTAATTGTAACTTAGGTTATGATTTATTTTACAGGTAAATTTGTATTTATTTTAGCTAGGTAGTTATTAAATAGTTATTAACTATTTAATAACTATTGTACCTAGTTAAAATAAATACAAAGTTGCCTGTAAAATACATATAAATCCTAAAATAGCTACAATGTAACTATTAGTTATATTGAAGCTATATTAATAGCTAGTAGGGGGCTTAGATTAGGTGTAATTAGTTTAAAATTATTGTAATATTTTATTATTTTTTGTAATTTAGTGTTTGTTTGTATTTTGGTACTTGTATGATGGATGGAAGACCTCTTCTTGCCCCACTTGGATGAAGACTTCTGCCGGTCTGGATGTCCTCTTCTGCCCCATCGGATGAAGACTTCGGCCCGGCTGGGTGAACACGACTCAAGGTAGGGAGATCTTCAGGGGGGTAGTGTTAGGTTTATTTAAGGGGGGTTTGGGTTAGAGTAGGGGTATGTGGGTGGTGGGTTGTAATGTGGGGGGGGGATTGTGTTTTTTTTTTACAGGCAAAAGAGCTGTTTTCTTTGGGGCATGCCCCGCAAAGGGCCCTGTTCAGGGCTGGTAAGGTAATAGAGCTGTTAACTTTTGTAATTTAGTATAGGGTAGGGCATTTTTTTTATTTTGGGGGGCTTTGTTATTTTATTAGGGGGCTTAGATTAGGTGTAATTAGTTTAAAATTCTTGTAATATTTTTTTATTTTTTGTAATTTAGTGTTTGTTTTTTTTTGTAATTTAGTGGGGGGGTTTTGTACTTTAGTTTATTTAATTGTAGATAATTGTAGGTACTTGTAGTTAATTAGGTTTAATTGTAACTTAGGTTAGGATTTATTTTACAGGTAATTTTGTAATTATTTTAACTAGGTAGCTATTAATTAGTCAATAACTATGTAATAGCTATTGTACCTAGTTAAAATAAATACAAAGTTGTCTGTAAAATAAATATAAATGCTAAAATAGCTACAATGTAACTATTAGTTATATTGCAGCTATATTAGGGTTTATTTTACAGGTAAGTATTTTGTTTTAAATAGGATTCATTTATTTAGTTAATTTAATGATAGTGTAGTGTTAGGTGTTAGTGTAACTTAGGTTAGGATTTATTTTACAGGTAAATTTGTATTTATTTTAGCTAGGTAGTTATTAAATAGTTATTAACTATTTAATAACTATTGTACCTAGTTAAAATAAATACAAAGTTGCCTGTAAAATAAATATAAATGCTAAGATAGCTACAATGTAACTATTAGTTATATTGCAGCTATATTAGGGTTTATTTTACAGGTAAGTATTTTGTTTTAAATAGGATTCATTTATTTAGTTAATTTAATGATAGTGTAGTGTTAGGTGTTAGTGTAACTTAGGTTAGGATTTATTTTACAGGTAAATTTGTATTTATTTTAGCTAGGTAGTTATTAAATAGTTATTAACTATTTAATAACTATTGTACCTAGTTAAAATAAATACAAAGTTGCCTGTAAAATAAATATAAATGCTAAGATAGCTACAATGTAACTATTAGTTATATTGCAGCTATCTTAGGGTTTATTTTACAGGTAAGTCTTTAGTTTTAAATAGGATTCATTTATTTAACTATAGTAAACTTATTTCGTTTTATTTAAATTATATTTAAGTTAGGGGGTGTTAGGGTTAGGGTTAGACTTAGGTTTAGGGGTTAATAACCTTATTATAGTAGCGGCGACGATGGGGGCGGGAGATTAGGGGTTAATAATTGTAGGTAGGTGGCGGCGATGTTAGGGAGGGCAGATTAGGGGTTAATAAAATGTATTATAGTGTTTGCGAGGCGGGAGTGCGGCGGTTTAGGGGTTAATACATTTACTATAGTGGCGGCGATTTGCGGTCGGCAGATTAGGGGTTAATACTTGTAGTTAGATTGCGGCGACGTTGGGGGAGGCAGATTAGGGGTTAATAACTATAATGTAGGGGTCGGCGGTGTTAGGGACAGCAGATTAGGGGTTAATAGCTATAATGTAGGCGGCGGCGATATCGGGTCGGCAGATTAGGGGTTAATACTTGTAGTTAGATTGCGGCGACGTTGGGGGAGGCAGATTAGGGGTTAATAACTATAATGTAGGGGTCGGCGGTGTTAGGGACAGCAGATTAGGGGTTAATAGCTATAATGTAGGCGGCGGCGATATCGGGTCGGCAGATTAGGGGTTAATACTTATAGTTAGATTGCGGCGACGTTGGGGGGAGGCAGATTAGGGGTTAATAACTATAATGTAGGGGTCGGCGGTGTTAGGGACAGCAGATTAGGGGTTAATAGCTATAATGTAGGTGGCGGCGATATTCGGTCGGCAGATTAGGGGTTAATAAAATAATGCAGGTGTCAGCGATAGCGGAGGCAGCAGATTAGGGGTTAATAAGTGTTAGATTAGGGGTGTTTAGAGACTCGGGGTACATGTTAGGGTGTTAGGTGCAGACTTAGTGTTTCCCCATAGGAAACAATGGGGCTGCGGTGTTAGTTTTTTTTCAGCCGAAACTCCCATTGTTTCCTATGGGGAAATGCCGAATTTTAACGAGCTAATTCGGATTTATTCGGAGATACGGCAGCTATTTCGGATTCATTCGGTAGATTCGGAAGTATTTTAATTCGGAAATCCGAATCGATCCGAATCTCCGAATTTACCGAATTTACCGAATTTCCGAATTAATCCGAAACGAACCGCACATGTCTAGTTTATTTAATTGTATTTATTTGTAGATATTGTATTTAATTAATTTATTGATAGTGTAGTGTTAGGTTTAATTGTAGGTAATTGTAGGTATTTTATTTAATTATTTATTGATAGTGTAGTGTTAGGTTTAATTGTAACGTAGGTTAGGATTTATTTTACAGGTAAATTTGTAATTATTTTAACTAGGTAACTATTAAATAGTTATTAACTATTTAATAGCTAGTGTACCTGGTTAAAATAAATACAAAGTTACCTGTAAAATAAATATAAATCCTAAAATAGCTATAATATAATTATAATTTATATTGTAGCTATATTAGGATTTATTTTACAGGTAAGTATTTAGCTTTAAATAGGAATAATTTATTTAATAAGAGTTAATTAATTTCGTTAGATTTAAATTATTTTTAAGTTAGGGGGGTGTTAGTGTTAGGGTTAATACATTTATTAGAATAGCGGTGAGCTCCAGTCGGCAGATTAGGGGTTAATGTTTGAAGTTAGGTGTCGGCGATGTTAGGGAGGGCAGATTAGGGGTTAATACTATTTATTTTAGGGTTAGTGAGGCGAATTAGGGGTTAATAACTTTATTATAATAGCGGTGTGGTCCAGTCGGCAGATTAGGGGTTAATAAGTGTAGGCAGGTGGAGGCGACGTTGTGGGGGGCAGATTAGGGGTTAATAAATATAATATAGGGGTCGGTGGTGTTAGGGGCAGCAGATTAGGGGTACATAGGGATAATGTAAGTAGCGGCGGTTTACGGATCGGCAGATTAGGGGTTAATAATAATATGCAGGGGTCAGCGATAGCGGGGGCGACAGATTAGGGGTTAATAAGTGTAAGGTTAGGGGTCTTTAGACTCGGGGTACATGTTAGAGTGTTAAGTGCAGACGTAGGAAGTGTTTCCCCATAGCAAACAATGGGGCTGCGTTAGGAGCTGAACGCGGCTTTTTTGCAGGTGTTAGGTTTTTTATCAGCTCAAACAGCCCCATTGTTTCCTATGGGGGAATCGTGCACGAGCACATTTTTTAGGCTGGCCGCGTCCGTAAGCAACTCTGGTATCGAGAGTTGAAGTTGCGTTAAATATGCTCTACGCTCCTTTTTTGGAGCCTAACGCAGCCATTCTGTGGACTCTCAATACCAGAGTTATTTTAAAGGTGTGGCCAGAAAAAAGCCAGCGTTAGCTACGCGGGTCGTTACCGACAAAACTCTAAATCTAGCCGTTAGTGTTTAAGCAAATACTGTTAGAAATTTCCATTGTTGAATAGCATGGTATCTGAATGTGTATATTAACTCAATTGACAATTGTACTGTATTGTATATCGATACGCTTGCGTATTGTGTCCAAGTGTTTTGTTGTTTTAACATTTTGCTTCACTTTCATTGGCTCAGGTGGGGCTCCATAGCCCGGCCGGCCCATGCACAGTTGCGCCGATTGAGGACTACGGAACTTCCGGATGTGGCAGAGCGGATCACTTGGGTCTGGTGAGCACACATAAGGGTGGTAAGTTGTTACACTGTACATGTCTGAGGAAGGACGGTAGCCTGAAAACGTTTATATGTAACTGTTTTTTTATGCAGTAAAAGAGATTGTTTAAAAATTGACCGGAGAGTGCTTTCCTTTGAGGTTTTTTTTATACATGCTATTTTTGGAAGGCACCCCGGTGGCTGCAGCGTTGTGTGAGTGCTGGGTTCTCTTGGATTTCTTTATGAATATTTTAACCCTTATCACCCTGCTATAGACTTTTCTACCTCCTGACTGATTTCGCTCTCACTTGGACACTATGTCATAAGCAGTACAAACGATACACACTGCACAGACTGACAGCATGGATGATATACCTGGTGCAAATATCTTCCAATTCAAGGACGAAGATGCTACCCGAATTAGGTTTGAGGAGATAATGATTAAGATTGAGAGGGAGCAACCAGACCAGCTGTTTAATACTTTAATTAAATTAAAAAAACGGAAGGTGGACTATCAAATGCATGGCTGTTATTTATCAGCCTACCATCGCAAAATGTACATCCCTAAAGGTTTCAGGGTAAAGAATGTCCCCACCATTGGGAGAAACAACCCTGACTTTTGCAAGAAATGGTGTGGGGTATTGAACAAGTGTTCCCTGGATCTTATACTACTGGAAATCAATGAAGCAAGTGATATGCTAATACAACTAGATACTGAAATTAAGACCTTTGAACCTGACTTTCCTATCATTCCAGCAATATATACTCTTCCCAAGGTGCATAACGACTTGGTTCACCCTCCAGGACGTCCTATAGTATCCCCTAGAGGTTCTATACTCCAGCCAATAGCTACTTACTTGGATAAATTGTTACAACCATTGGTTCACAATATGACTTCCTTTCTATTGGACTCAATAGAAGTCATCCAATTAACTAGGAAAATACATGATGCGGAGGAAGACGACATTCTGGTAACCCTGGACGTTACCAGTTTATATACTGCTATATATATATATATATATATATATATATAAAATTAAAATAAAATGTTATTTTACGTGAAGAACACTGGAAGTATTCATAGCTACCTGTGGGCTTAGTGCAGAGAATCTAATGCAGTGTCAGGCTAGCGAGCAAAGGTTGTTTTTTACACTATGCTCCCCATAGAAGTTAGAGTGGTTGTGATATACCAGAAGTCCTAAAGTTTGCGAACATTGGTCTTTTGCTCGTATTCTAGCCATTGACTTTCAATTTGTAAAATGTGTTCAAACCTGTTCAAGTTTACTTTGAGCGGAGTTAGTGCGAGAGCAAAAAATTAAGAATAATGAGTAGAAGATAAAAAGATCCGGATCGTCTCCCCCTACACACCGATACACACATAGTAGTTTGCAGGTGCAGGGGAGAGGCTGTTGATGGAATTCAGTGTTTGGTAATATACAATATTTTATGCACTCATGGGGATCACCAGTTAGCATTGACTTTGTGTTGTTTAATGCCTATAAGGTAAAGCAACTTTTTTTCATCAGTATAATCACTATGAACTGTGCCTAGGAGAGTCCTTATTTGATATAAACAAAACCAAAACATAAACAAAGAAATACTGCATTGTTTGTGCGTATAATGATGAGGCCAACCCTTGAGAGCCTGTATATAGAACAAAAGCTAGAATAACTTCCATGCCTGTTCATTTAAATTGCAACTAAGGGTGCGCATTCTTTTTGCACACTATGCCCCTTCACAGAGAAAAAATATCCTGTAGCATATCAGTCTGATCCTGCCCAATGACAGTCCAGCGCCAAAATACCAGGCAATTCTTCTCTGAACAAGGGAAGCAACAACCCCAGACGATCGTTTCGGCCTTCTGTGGGCCTCGTCAGTGAGGTGCAGTTGTATCTCTCTAAGGGCATGTGTGCACGGGCTCCACGTCTGGCTTACCCATTACTCTTAGGGAGACCCAAGAGTAATTTACATAAATGTGAAAAAAGCGAAAGAGAACAGCACTCCTGAGATAGAACAAAAGCTATAATAACTTCCATGCCTGTTCATTTAGATTGCAACTCAGGGTGCGCGTTCTTTTAGCACACTATGCCCCTTCACAGAAAAAATATATCCTGTAGCATATCAGTCTGATCCTGCCCAATGACAGTCCAGCGCCGAAATACCAGGCAATTCTTCTCTGAGCAAGAGAAACAACAACCCTAGACAATCGTTTCGGCCTTCTGTGGGCCTCGTCAGTGAGGTGCAGTTGTATCTCTCTAAGGGCATGTGTGATATATTCTTGTGCATATATCCTTTTTGTGCAGACTTTTTATACTTTAGTATATGGCTGCTTCCTATAATGCACAATGTTACTGCCGAGATTAACCCTTGAGTGCTGGTGTATGTTTCACTCATATTTGTATTTATATATACATATTTAGCTACTTAAATATATTTATTTAACTGTTTACAGGGATTGCCAAGAAATTGGCTATATGATACATTGATGTATAACAAGCAATATTTACAGCTGTGTGGGTGCTAATATT